>NC_081339.1:237009-837009 GCF_022539665.2 Daphnia carinata
TAGTATGATACAGTGAGTTTCAATATCTACATTCAAACAGCATCAAATATACGTGTATTCAATGTGAATATAGTGTTATAGAATCAGTTTCATGATCTACATTCAAACAGTATCAAATATACGTGTATTCAATGTGAATATAGTATGATACAGTGAGTTTCAATATCTACATTCAAACAGCATCAAATATACGTGTATTCAATGTGAATATAGTGTTATAGAATCAGTTTCATGATCTACATTCAAACAGCATCAAATATACGTGTATTCAATGTGAATATAGTATGATACAGTGAGTTTCAATATCTACATTCAAACAGCATCAAATATACGTGTATTCAATGTGAATATAGTGTTATAGTGAGTTTCATGATCTACATTCAAACAGCATCAAATATACGTGTATTCAATGTTAATATAGTATGATACAGTGAGTATCAATATCTACATTCAAACAGCATCAAATATACGTGTATTCAATGTGAATATAGTGTTACAGAATCACTTTCATGATCTACATTCAAACAGTATCAAATATACGTGTATTCAATGTGAATATAGTAAGATATAGTGAGTTTCATTATCTACATTCAAACAGCATCAAATATACGTGTATTCAATGTGAATATAGTATGATACAGTGAGATTCAATATCTACATTCAAACAGCATCAAATATACGTGTATTCAATGTGAATATAGTGTTATAGAATCAGTTTCAGGATCGACATTCAAACAGTATCAAATATACGTGTATTCAATATGAATATACTATGATACAGTGAGTTTCAATATCTACATTCAAACAGCATCAAATATACGTTTATTCAATGTGAATATAGTGTTATAGATTCAGTTTAATGATCTACATTGAAACAGTATCAAATATACGTGTATTCAATGTGAATATAGTATGATACAGTGAGTTTCAATATCTACATTCAAACAGCATCAAATATACGTGTATTCAATGTGAATATAGTATGATACAGTGAGTTTCAATATCTACATTCAAACAGCATCAAATATACGTGTATTCAATGTGAATATAGTGTTATAGAATCAGTTTCATGATCTACATTCAAACAGTATCAAATATACGTGTATTCAATGTGAATATAGTATGATACAGAGAGTTTCAATATCTACATTGAAACAGCAGCAAATATACGTGTATTCAATGTGAATATAGTGTTATAGAATCAGTTTCATGATCTACATTCAAACAGTATCAAATATACGTGTATTCAATGTGAATATAGTATGATACAGAGAGTTTCAATATCTACATTGAAACAGCATCAAATATACGTGTATTCAATGTGAATATAGTGTTATAGAATCAGTTTCATGATCTGCATTCAAACAGTATCAAATATACGTGTATTCAATGTGAATATAGTGTTATAATATCAGTTTCAATATCTACATTCAAACAGCATCAAATATACGTTTATTCTATGTGAATATAGTGTTATAGAATCAGTTTAATGATCTACATTGAAACAGTATCAAATATACGTGTATTCAATGTGAATATAGTATGATACAGTGAGTTTCAATATCTACATTGAAACAGCATCAAATGTACGTGTATTCAATGTGAATATAGTGTTATAGAATCAGTTTCATGATCTACATTCAAACAGCATCAAATATACGTGTATTCAATGTGAATATAGTATGATACAGTGAGTTTCAATATCTACATTCAAACAGCATCAAATATACGTGTATTCAATGTGAATATAGTATGATACAGTGAGTTTCAATATCTACATTCAAACAGCATCAAATATACGTGTATTCAGTGTGAATATAGTGTTATAGAATCAGTTTCATGATCTACATTAAAACAGTATCAAATATACGTGTATTCAATGTGAATATAGTAAGATATAGAATCACTTTCATGATCTACATTAAACAGTATCAAATATACGTGTATTCAATGTGAATATAGTATGATACAGTGAGTTTCATTATCTACATTCAAACAGCATCAAATATACGTGTATTCAATGTGAATATAGTTTTATAGAATCAGTTTCATGATCTACATTCAAACAGTATCAAATATACGTGTATTCAATGTGAATGTAGTAAGATATAGTGAGTTTCATTATCTACATTCAAACAGCATCAAATATATGTGTATTCAATGTAAATATAGTGTTATAGAATCAGTTTCATGATCTACATTCAAACAGTATCAAATATACGTGTATTGAATGTGAATATAGTGTTATAGAATCAGTTTCATGATCAACATTCAAACAGTATCAAATATACGTGTATTCAATGTGAATATAGTATGATGCAGTGAGTTTCAATATCTACATTCAAACAGCATCAAATATACGTGTAATCAATGTGAATATAGTGTTATAGAATCAGTTTCATGATCGACATTCAAACAGTATCAAATATACGTGTATTCAATATGAAATTAGTATGATACAGTGAGTTTCAATATCTACATTCAAACAGCATCAAATATACGTTTAGTCAATGTGAATATAGTGTTATAGATTCAGTTTAATGATCTACATTGAAACAGTATCAAATATACGTGTATTCAATGTGAATATAGTATGATACAGTGAGTTTCAATATCTACATTCAAACAGCATCAAATATACGTGTATTCAATGTGAATATAGTGTTATAGAATCAGTTTCATGATCTACATTCAAACAGTATCAAATATACGTGTATTCAATGTGAATATAGTATCATACAGTGAGTTTCAATATCTACATTCAAACAGCATCAAATATACGTGTATTCAATATGAATATAGTATGATACAGTGAGTTTCAATATCTACATTCAAACAGCATCAAATATACGTGTATTCAATGTGAATATAGTGTGATAGAATCAGTTTCATGATCTACATTCAAACAGCATCAAATATACGTGTATTCAATATGAATATAGTATGATACAGTGAGTTTCAATATCTACATTCAAACAGCATCAAATATACGTGTATTCAATGTGAATATAGTGTTATAGAATCAGTTTCATGATCGACATTCAAACAGTATCAAATATACGTGTATTCAATATGAATATACTATGATACAGTGAGTTTCAATATCTACATTCAAACAGCATCAAATATACGTTTATTCAATGTGAATATAGTGTTATAGAATCAGTTTCATGATCGACATTCAAACAGTATCAAATATACGTGTATTCAATGTGAATATAGTAAGATACAGTGAGTTTCAATATCTACATTCAAACAGCATCAAATATACGTGTATTCAATGTGAATATAGTATGATACAGAGAGTTTCAATATCTACATTGAAACAGCATCAAATATACGTGTATTGAATGTGAATATAGTGTTATAGAATCAGTTTCATGATTTACATTCAAACAGTATCAAATATACGTGTATTCAATGTGAATTTAGTATGATACAGTGAGTTTCAATATCTACATTCAAACAGCATCAAATATACGTGTATTCAATGTGAATATAGTATTATAGAATCAGTTTCATGATCTACATTCAAACAGTATCAAATATACGTGTATTCAATGTGAATATAGTATGATACAGAGAGTTTCAATATCTACATTGAAACAGCAACAAATATACGTGTATTTAATGTGAATATAGTGTTATAGAATCAGTTTCATGATCTACATTCAAACAGTATCAAATATACGTGTATTCAATGTGAATATAGTATGATACAGTGAGTTTCAATATCTACATTCAAACAGCAGCAAATATACGTGTATTCAATGTGAATATAGTGTTATAGAATCAGTTTCATGATCTACATTCAAACAGTATCAAATATACGTGTATTCAATGTGAATATAGTAAGATACAGTGAGTTTCAATATCTACATTCAAACAGCATCAAATATAGGTGTATTCAATGTGAATATAGTATGATACAGTGAGTTTCAATATCTACATTCAAACAGCATCAAATATACGTTTATTCTATGTGAATATAGTGTTATAGAATCAGTTTCATGATCTACATCCAAACAGTATCAAATATACGTGTATTCAATGTGAATATAGTGTTATAGAATCAGTTTCATGATCTACATTCAAACAGTATCAAATATACGTGTATTCAATGTGAATATAGTATGATACAGAGAGTTTCAATATCTACATTGAAACAACAACAAATATACGTGTATTCAATGTGAATATAGTGTTATAGAATCAGTTTCATGATCTACATTCAAACAGTATCAAATATACGTGTATTCAATGTGAATATAGTATGATACAGTGAGGTTCAATATCTACATTCAAACAGCATCAAATATACGTGTATTCAATGTGAATATAGTATGATACAGTGAGTTTCAATATCTACATTCAAACAGCATCAAACATACGTGTATTCAATGTGAATATAGTATGATACAGTGAGTTTCAATATCTACATTCAAACAGCATCAAATATACGTGTATTCAGTGTGAATATAGTGTTATAGAATCAGTTTCATAATACAGAGAGTTTCAATATCTACATTGAAACAGCATCAAATATACGTGTATTCAATGTGAATATAGTGTTATAGAATCAGTTTCATGATCTACATTCAAACAGTATCAAATATACGTGTATTCAATGTGAATATAGTATGATACAGTGAGTTTCAATATCTACATTCAAACAGCATCAAATATACGTGTATTCAATGCATGAATATAGTATGATACAATGAGTATCAATATCTACATTCAAACAGCATCAAATATACGTGTATTCAATGTGAATATAGTGTTATAGAATCAGTTTCATGATCTACATTCAAACAGTATCAAATATACGTGTATTCAATGTGAATATAGTATGATACAGTGAGTTTCAATATCTACATTCAAACAGCATCAAATATACGTGTATTCAATGTGAATATAGTGTTATAGAATGAGATTCAATATCTACATTCAAACAGCATCAAATATACGTGTATTCAATGTGAATATAGTGTTATAGAATCAGTTTCAATATCTACATTCAAACAGCATCAAATATACGTGTATTCAATGTGAATATAGTGTTATAGAATCAGTTTCATGATCTACATTCAAACAGTATCAAATATACGTGTATTCAATGTGAATATAGTATGATACAGTGAGTTTCAATATCTACATTCAAACAGCATCAAATATACGTGTATTCAATGTGAATATAGTGTTATACAATCAGTTTCATAATCTACATCCAAACAGTATCAAATATACGTGTATTCAATGTGAATATAGTGTGATACAGTGAGTTTCAATATCTACATTCAAACAGTATCAAATATACGTGTATTCAATGTGAATATAGTATGATACAGTGAGTTTCAATATCTACATTCAAACAGCATCAAATATACGTGTATTCAATGTGAATATAGTGTTATAGAATCAGTTTCATGATCTACATTCAAACAGCATCAAATATACGTGTATTCAATGTGAATATAGTATGATACAGTGAGTTTCAATATCTACATTCAAACAGCATCAAATATACGTGTATTCAATGTGAATATAGTTTTATAGAATCAGTTTCATGATCTACATTCAAACAGTATCAAATATACGTGTATTCAATGTGAATATAGTATGATACAGTGAGTTTCAATATCTACATTCAAACAGCATCAAATATGCCATCTGTTTCGCCATTGGTCGTGTTGACATCACGTGCTTTTTTTTTACCTGGAAAAAGGTTCGACTACCTGCTAAAAGGTTTGACTACCTGAAAAAGGTTCAAACTGCCTTTGGCAAAGCTTAACCTTTTCCTTTCCTTTTGCCATCCGTTTTATCATTGGTCGTATTGACATCACGTGTTTTTTTTCTACCTGGAAAAAGGTTCGACTACCTGAAAAAAGGTTCGACTACCTGAAAAAGGTTCGACTACCTGAAAAAAGGTTCGACCTGCCTACGGCTCAGCTTAACCTTTTCCCATTTTATGTTTTTCCTTTTATTAGTCATTTCCAATCACCACATTTCGCATTTTAGCAATCCTTTCCACCATCATTGACACATTGACGTCAGACGAAATTCAGCTACCAAACGACGTAGAAAAAATCGTCCGGCTGTCATGTTTTAACTAAGGTAAGCGATTTCTTATACCACATTTTTTCCTAAAATTCAACATTTCTGTTTGTTTCAATATAATTTTCATTTGAACAGGTGATAATTCAGTTGCCAGTAGTTTGTTTTGATGTCTCTTAGCTCTCCCAAAAGACAGCCATTGGATGTATTGTAATAGAAAACGTTTTTTTTCCTGCACAATTAAACAGGTAACATCCTACATTCAAATTTATATAACTCATTTGCAGATATTAGCCTGCAACAAGTTACATTACCCTCAAGTTAACGTTGTTCAACTTTTTCAACATTGTCCAGTTGAACGGGCTTGGCATTTCTAATTCAGTTTTATTTTTAGATGTGTAAATGTTTGTGTTGACTAATTTACTATTGCCTACATTCCAGAACAGCAGTGGCATCATCTGAAGTCAACAAATTTCTTTCGCTCACATTTGATCAACAAAAGGCAATGTCACCTTATACGTGCACAGCACTACTGGTCTACGATAGTAATCTTTTACATTAAGTTTAACAAAACATGTTTGCTTAAGGTATTCAACATGTATTTTTCATCAGGTACCTCAAACCTCCACATATAAACATTCAACAGGAACCTCCATCCTCACCCGCTCTTCACTTCCACTTCAGTTCTCCTTCAACAGGTGTTGATATGGTATGGTAAGCAATAGACTATGGTTTACGTTCTCAAAAAGTGTTGCTTCATCTGAATCACACAAATTTTCTAATATTTACAGGTGAAATATTACTTGAGTTTCAATCTGCAAATTTTTCAAACACACTCTATTTGCAACTTTCACAGTGTAGTGCTACGTGAAGGAGGACTGCTGAGCAAAAAGTGTAATACCAGACTTACAGGTGACAAGCATACAGCAAATAACAATGACAGCATTACAGTAATACCACAACCAGTAATATAAAACAAGCATCATTCAACCTTTCATTGTTCATTTGTCAATAGGTACCTCATTGAAACGGTGACGCAAGGGCAAAAACAAAAAAAAACCTTAAAATACTTTAAAAAAACCTGCTGCTTCTTTGGTTCCGTTACATTTTAACAATGTTGGTGCAATACAGTGACAGGCTGCAGCTTGTATTGGAATATGAATTGGCAGTTTCTGAAATTTGCAAATTGTGTTCTAAAAGTGACTAATGCAGAACAAGCTGCACTCAGATGCTTGCTGCAAATTTCACAAACACAATTGGTTCCCAACTTTGTTTAGCCGTGAACAATGTGAGAAAACGATCGTTTACTAATTCAATTGTGGCCCATAAATCAGATACCGACGGAATAGTGCAAGTATTATAATTTCAAAGTAAAAAAAAACCGTTTCAAATAATTCACAAACGCTTAGTTTTATTAGTCTGCTGTTACAAGGAACTACCGTTACAGAAAAGTCGCCTTTATTTACAATTTGGTTTCAGGTTTTTCAATTTTATCATCCATTTGTTCGAGTGCCACTCTCCTGCATGTGAGCAAATGTACGTGTTGCCGTGCCAAGCCTACCATCGTCTCCATAGCTGATGCGTGCATGAAAGCCCTAGGAAACAATGGTAATTTTGATTTAGAACATGCGATTCATATATGATTTTAATATACAACAATATAGGTTTTAGCTGCAAATATACACGATAATTAAACATGATTTAATGCATACTTACTGTTTTGCAGCAGTTCTCGCTTCTGCTAATCTCTTCTCCATTTCCTTCATTAAACTGATGGCCTGGTTCTCTGGATACTTGCGATATCGCAGCAGTGCCGCTGCTTCCTTTTTCTTTTTTCTTCGATGTTTTTCTTCTCCTTGATTTCCCTAAGTTTTTGTTCTATTTCCCTGCTTTCACGATTGATTTTCCTCTTTTTTTCTAACAATTCCTTTTCGATCATACTACCTTCTTCTTCGTCATGGTGTTTATCTGTTTCTTCCTCTACTTTTCTCTTTTCTGTATTATTTTCATCTCCATCATTACCGGCTTCACCTACTTCTTTCTCTGCGATTCTCTGCTCCATCTTTCTTTCATCTTCACGCTCACTATCTCTGCCTACTTTTTCCTCTATGTTTTTCTTCCCGTCCCCCAGTGCAGCGACCGAAACTTGATTTTCTTCTTCTTCTTCTTCTTCTTCCATGATCGTTTCAAAGACAGACACAACGACTTCTTCGTCAACGAGAGGCATTTGCGACAAAATGTGGTCTACACTATCATCGTCTGACTCCATGCTTTCTATTGAAGAAACTAGCTCTTGTGAATATGCTGACGCCATTAATCCACTTTGACAACTTTTACTGGTGTGCTTGATTGAAAAAGAAATACAACGCGGCTAGAGACAACGTTTGTAACAGTTTTCTTCCTAATACAACGAGTAAAGTTGCTCAACTAAAAGCCGTCCCTTGCTTTCATTTCACACCGCATGAAAAACAAATGTGTGGCTAATTTAACGACCGGAAGATGGCATAGTTAAGCAAACCAACTGCCATAAGCCACACAAGAAATCAGCAAACACAGATTGCACGTACTGAGAACGGTTCATCAATTAGTAATCCCTAAAATACATTCTGAAAAGTTTTTTTTTTCAATTTTTCCTCCGTTATCTTCATTGGACGACCCTGACAACAAATAACCAAAAAAAAATCATTTTTTTTTTATTTAAAGTAAGTATTTGTATTTGTTGTATGTATATATACTATGTATTAGTTGAATTGACGTGACATTCAGTGTACGTTGGCCAACATCTTGCAATTGAACCAAGAAATTGGTAAATGGAATGCTGTGTCATACAAATAGGGAAAACTACATGTGTTTCCGAGATTGTAAGAGACCACTGCCGTGTTCTATCTTTACAAACCATTTCAGAGTTCCTATTCAGGAACAGTTCCTGTAAACACTAGAACACACACCTCCACTTTTTTAGTTTTTAACAGAAAGCTTTTTTGCAATCGAAAATTAATATTTCACATTCGCAGCAATTTATTTGGGTTTGAAAATTGTATTTTTCATAAAGATGTTTGAACAAGACTATTTATGGAAGACATATAGCATAAAGATTGACTGCGTACAACATTTCTTATAGTGGAGTGGTCTATTTTTTAATACTGACTGCGTTCCAAGTTTTGGGGGAAGGCAACAATGTTCCAACTTTGAACAGAATAATTCATGTATGCCAATTAGGGAGCAGTTACTCACCATCTGGAAAAATATTTATTTTGTGATTGATATTTCTCATAGACATATTCACTGCGTTCCAAAGTTTTTGGGGGACCGTTACATTTTTCAACTTCCCAAGAATGAATGTATTGCTCATAAAGGGAATGCTTTATCCACACATTCCAAAACAAATTTCTCCTGGATAACATGTGTATTGGAATGGTAGTGCTTTTCAACATTTTCACAGAATTTTATTTTCAGTCGTGGATTTTGGTAACAAGAAGGTTGACTGTTTTTCAAAATTTTCAGGGGACGTTCCAAGTTTAACCTTTAAAGTAATCTATTGTGTTTATCAAATGAATTGTTTCAAAAAGATTCTGGAACGCAATCCATTTGTGGAGGAAATATGTAGCATAAAGATTCACTGCGTACAACATTTCCTAAAGTGGAGTGGACTAAATTTTAAGACTGACTGCGTTCCAAGTTTTGGGGGAAGGCAACAATGTTCCAACTTTGAAAAAAACAATTCATGTATGCCAATTAGGGAGCAGTTACTCAACAACTGGGAAAAATATTTATTTTGTGATTGATATTTCTAATAGAAATATTGACTGCGTTCCAAAGTTTTTGGGTGACCGTTACATTTTTCAACTTCCCAAGAATGCATAAATTGTTCATAAATAGAATGTTTCATCCACACATTCCAGAACAAATATCTCCTGGATAACATGTGTATTGGAATGGTAGTGTTTTTCAATATTTTCACAGAATTTTATTTTCAGTCGCTGATTTTAGTAACAGGAAGGTGATGATGACTGTTCTCCAAAATTTTCAGGGGACGTTTTAAGTTTAACCTTCAAAGTAATCTATTGTGGTTTTCAAATGAATTGTTCAAAAAGATTCTGGAACGCAGACTATTTCTGGAGGACATATGGAGCATTAAGATTGACTGCGTACAACATTTCTTAAAGTGAAGTTGGTTCTTTAGCTTCGTTTAAAAAATAGTCGGTTAATTCTTTGATGAATAACATTTGTAATACTATTAAACGATTAAGATTTCACACAACTGGCTTTTTTCTCCTTGATTTGGTAATACTTTGACTGCGCTCCAAGATTTAACAGACACGCTACATGATTCAATTTTCAAACAAGAAATTTAGGTTTTTTAAATGGAATGGCACATTAAAAATGTTGGAAGACATCCCTAGCAGAAATTCAGAGGGCAAAAACCCCTCCAAACTGGAAGACAGTCCAGCGGGCCTTGTTTGCAGCCATAACAGCCTCCTAGACTGGTATCGAGGACGGTAAAAAAAAAAAAAAAAAAAAAAAAAAAAAACCCGGCCGTTAGACTCAGCCGGGGCTCATCTTCTGTATCGTTTCGTAACATGGGACTATTGTTTGATTTTTTAAATGACTGATTTCACTGATAAATCCAGTTCGTCCTGGCAACATACCAACAACAAAGACTAGAAAGGCGATGTGGCCAAACATGGACACAGAAAAAAAAACATCATTTAAGACATTTAGACAAGAAATTTGTAACTTATTCGATGGTTTGAAATCTCTTATGTTCTTTTCCAAGGCAGCAATTTTGGAAGTTCGGCCTCGTAAATAGTACTAGGTACTGGCGCTTCAAAAGTTGGCTGGTTGCGCGAAGACCTAGCTGCCTGAGCTTCAACGGGTGTTATGCTTCTTTCTTCGCGGTATTTTTCTCCACTTTTCTTTCTGCACGTCTTTATCTGTTCCAATATTTTTATTTTCTTCGTTTTTTTGTCGCGCCTTTGCGTTCGCAACGACTAAAATAAAAAGAAGGAAAATTAATTAATGAAATACAATGTAGCATTTTATTTAGAACTGAAATGAGGTTCATAAATATCCACTTGAGAAGAAATGAGAAAATTAAAACTATCTCTCAGGACTTTGCCTACAAGTGGATTTGCAGATATGTTTCTTACCGTTGTTTGTGAAGATGGAGGCACGTCATCATCCGACAAATATTGAAATTCTATCTGTTTGCGCTGCTGTGGCCCTTTGTTCGCCACTCTTGCTACCTGAATTGTAAAATAGTTTAGAATTTTTAAGTTTGAAAATATCTTTGTATATGTAATGTAATTACTTTGAATAATGTTGATGACGGAACTTGTTCTGGTTGCCGTAACAACTGTAGGCGGACTGGTGTCTTCACTGATCATACCTCTTCCTTTTTTGTGAGACACGTTTTCCTTACCCCCAGGTTCTTTCACAATCGGAAATGAAATCCTCGGCTAAAGGACGACCAGCAGCTGCCTCTTTGACAACATGCTTTGCTGCAATAACAACATGAAAATTAATTTTAGAGATTACAATATAATTTAAAGAGAAACTTACCAGGCTTGTTTCTGGATTCATAATATTATAAACATCGTATTGCCAAGTATTGAAATTTTATGTTTTCAAATTGCCTTCTGATGTTACATGGTGGGTATAGCAAAAACTTGTGGTCCGTTGATAACCAGTAACAGGGCACAAAGCTGTAGAGACATAATGGATTGTTTCAAGCCCTTTCTTTGTTTAAAGAATGGCTCTTTGTATTTGGAAGCTTGGTCTTTTCAGTAGTAACATATCTTCCACACCATTCACAAAATGGTCTTCCTTCCTGAGGGATAAACATTTAGAACCACAGAAAATGTTTAATAATAGTATAGAACATTGAAGAAAAAGTATTGAATGTTTCTTGCAACGTGTGACTACGTTATCGTCAACTACACGATCCATAGTAATCTTTTGAACATCAAAGCTTTGTAATGTTAAATTTGCACTACGAATGCAAAAGACTGCACTAGACGTAAAATATTAAATAAGAAATCCAACCTGAGTGTAATTTAGCGTTTCAGAACAGTAGCAATAACGTGAGTCTCTGTCGAAGAACTTCAAGCATTTCTGTGAAATACGTACAAATTTCATACGGACAGCATGGGCGTTGCCAGTTTTCCAATTTCGGGTTTTTTATATAAGTGCCATGTATTGGGAAACCATTTTCTGTTGTATTCACAGTTACTTTTAAATTATTTTCAATTCTTTTAGTAAGGTTATTTGATTGCTTAGAATTCTGCATGTTACAAAGAAAAAAAGGAATGAAAGTTAGGTATTTCATGCCTGTTAGACGTAATCGATTTCCTCCAAAGCAGACGACAACAATTCTGTTGTCTGAATGCTAAACAATATTGGATCATGCCTGAATGCGCAAACCGGAAAACGTTATTAAAATTGTACCAATCTTATTCCGCATTTATAATTTATTTATTAACTAGAGAAGATTAGTCAAGATACAATCCAAAACAACTCAACGGTTTTGAAGCAAAAAAATTGTAAGAACATAGGCCAGTGAAAAAACGAGTCTAATACTGGTTTTTTGTATCCACATCAATCCCAATTTTTGCAGAAAATTTGAGGACATATTAGGCACGTATTAGACATAACAAAGGCCAGTATTAGACGAGTATAATACTCGTACAAAGCGTACAAGAGACCAGTAAAAAATGAGCCCAACATTGGTACCAGGACTTTGCGTCCATAAAATTTGTGGAGTATGGAACAAAAAAGGAAGTTGAACTTGACCAAAAAAATGAGTCAAAATTAGAGTATCGCGGACGCAGACCCCATCTGGACACCAAGTTTCTGCTAGGGATGGTGTAGTATACCAGAATCTTGGAACGCAGTCATCCCAGAAAGACATATCCAACATGACACTGATTTCAATTGAATGAAAACGCAAAAATATACTTCTGTGCTTATTTGAAAATTTCACCTTTAATTAAAGTCTGCCCAAACAAGGACCTTACTGCTTTTTCACATTAATTTTATTTTTTGTTTATTTTTTCCTTTTATTAGAAAGACGTCGAGTTCTTCTATACTGCCACATCGAAATTCTTCCGTGACGCATACAACCGCCCCGCTGCAAACAAGAGCATCTGCACTTGAATATTCAAGTAAGTAAATATTTCCGTCATTCTGGTCACTTGAGAACAGTCCTTCAATACACTGAAGAGATCGTGTTACGTGTTTTGGCAAGCAACTTTATAAGGTTTTAGCAGATAACACTTTGAGCAACCATCTGGTGCGATGTCTTGAACGGTTCTACTTACCAATCATTGTTGCTATTGTTTGTGTTACTGTTTCTGCTATTGTTTGTGTGGACCTCCAAAAGCCCCTTCCCATCAACTATTAAGGAACCACGAATTATTTGCTAACAGAGATGCCACCTCGCCGTCAACTGACCGATACTGAAAAGGAGGAAAAAAATAAAAAACAAAGAGAAAAAAGAGCTCAAGAAGCTGCAGAGGCCAAGGAAAAGCGTTTAGAAGACAAAAGAAACAGGGCTAAATACCTCCGTGATGAGAATAAACGGACTTTAGAAGATCTGGACCGCAAAAATGAAGAAGAAGAAAATAGAAAGAGACTGCGTCAAACGAAAAACGAAACAGAAAGGCCAGCACGACTAAACGTTGAGGCTGAAAAAAGAGGAGAGAGTCGATCTAATGAACCAGAAGAAGTGCAACAAGATAGGCTACGAGAGCAAGCATTGCGACAGCAATCCCTGCGTGAAGAAGAAAACGAAGAAGAAAAACGTGCAAGGCTACAGGACAAAGCAAAACGGCAGCAAACTCTGCGCATGGCTGAAACTGTTGAAGACAGGAAGATAAGATTGATCGAAGATAACTTGCGACATCGACTCCAACGCGAACGATGTACAGCAGAAGAGAGACTTTCACGTGCAACGCTGGATCGATTGCGTCACCAAATGTATCTCATCGATGAAACGCATGAAGAGGCTGAGGCACGGCGGGAATTCAACAGAGAACAGACTGCCAGCTACAGAGCGGTTGAGATAGAAGACGAGACAGAAGAAAGACGAGAAGAAAGTCGTATACGGATGGAAACACTCCGTGAGGAGCAAGACGAAGACGAAGAATTACTTCGCGCAATAAACGCATTGGAACATGCAGAGATTATGGCTCTTGAAACAGAAGAAGAACGCACTTTCCGCGAACAGTTGTTAGCTGCCCGCAACCGCGATGGAGTACCGAGAACTCATCGTGCGGCTTGCAAAATCTTTGTTACTGAAGAGAGCGTTCCATTGCATGAGTGTGGGGATATGGATATTTTGTGCGGAGAATGTAATGCCATACATTTCAAGGGTGAGCAACCAACAGACAAGAAATTTACTCAATGCTGCGGAAAAGGCAAGGTAATTCTTCCACCTCCAAAGGAGTGCCCTCAACCGCTGGCTAAACTGTTGCAGAACGACCATCCAAAGGCTAAAGCGTTCATGACCAAGATCCGCAGCTACAACAGCGCACACGCTTTTGCATCGTTGGGAGCAAATATTTCATCACCAACAGGGCGTGGACCCTATTGTTTCAGAATCCACGGTCAAGTGTACCACAACACCACAACCGTCGGTCCTAATACGAACAATCCCAAGTACGCCGATCTTTATTTCATTGACGCTGCTCAGGCCAGCGAGTTCAGATCCAGTTTCTCATCAAATGCAGGGTGCTGCAGGAACTTAATGGAAGAATTGGACGCAATGCTTCGAGAAAAGAATCCATACGCAGCCATTTATAAGATGATGCGTCAAGTGCTTGAAGAAGAATACCGCCGAGCCCAACATGAGAATCTCCCGCATCAAACAGTGGGTATGATCATCAGCAGTGATCGGAAAAATCTCGACAAAAGACGTTACAACAGCCCGATGATAAACGAGATTGCAGTAATTTTCAAAAGCTCTAACGGTGAGCCGCCAGCGAAAAGGGATATCCGGGGCCATCTCTTTATTCCAGTCGTGGGGAGAAAATTTATACAAATAGACACACAACAACCCATGTGCGACCCCATGACTTACCCTTTGCTATTTCCTAACGGGGACGACGGATGGCATGTTAACATGCCTTATAGCAGAACCACACGTCGCGAAAGAGAGGAAACAGCAGCGCAAGCATTGGATGGGAATGAAGAGGACGAATTCAATTTCCAAAGGCTCAACGAAATACTGCAGATGGTAAATCCACCATTAGAAGCCGTTGATGGTAACGACCCGTTAGTGGAAGAACCAGAACCGGAACCAGACGAGCAAATTGATAACGACGAAAATGATCCACAGCGATTGAATCGTGGCGGAGGAAAACGGAAGAGGGTGACGCAGTGTGAATTTTACAGCTTTCTGATATCGATTAGGAATTACTTTAACAACGTCTTGGCCGGCGGACCACTCACTCAGCAATGGTTGGTAGATTCTTACGTCAAAATTGAAGCCAACCGCGTGAAGTACATCCGCGAACATCAGGCAGAACTTCACGTGGCTCAATACGATGGTCTCTTGGACTACATAAACAATCGTGCAGAACGAGAAAACTTGACGGTCGGATCATTTCACGTTCTACCATCGAGTTTCATCGGTAGTCCAAGAGCGATGAAGCAAGCGTACCAAGATGCAATGGCTATCTGCGGAAAATTTGGCAAACCCATATTTTTCTTGACGTTCACCTGCAACCCCAAGTGGAAAGAGATCACGGCCAACATTCCCAGTCATCTGACGTCGTCTGATCGACCCGATATAGTAGCAAGAGTATTTCGACAAAAGATGATTGAGTTGGTCAACGACATTGAAAAGCGCCAGGTGTTGGGATTTGCAACTGCACGGATACACGTCGTTGAATTTCAAAAGCGAGGATTGCCCCACTGCCACATGCTTATTTGGATCGACAAGCGTGACGCCCCCGCTACAGCAGAAGATGTCGATGCAACTATCAGCGCAGAAATTCCAGAAAGAACTACGCATCCGAGACTGTATAAAATCGTCATGGCCCACATGATTCACGGTCCATGTGGGTTAATCAACAAAAAGTCCCCTTGCATGGACGGAGACCGATGCTCAAAGTCTTTCCCAAAGCAACACAGCCAAGAGACCATAGTCAACGACAACGGCTATCCTACTTATAGGCGACGAGATACAGGAGTTGTACATTACTTGAAACGAGGACAGATGGATTTCACAGTGGACAACAGATGGGTTGTTCCCTACAACCCTTGGTTATTGCTCAAGTTTGATTCCCACATCAACCTCGAATATTGCGCTTCCATCGTCAGCGTCAAGTACATCTTCAAGTACGTCTACAAAGGGTATGACTGTCTGAAAATAGATCAAAAAGTGGGAACATATCAGCTCGAAGACGGGGACAAACCCAGGGTGGAGTGGGACGAAATAACATCCCATCTTGATACGCGGTACGTCAGCGCCCCAGAAGCTTGTTGGCGAATATTCAAGTTTCCACTTTCTGACCGTTCGCACGCCATCTATCGCCTGGCCGTCCATTTGCCTCGAGAACAGCCCGTCTTTTTCCAGCCAGGAAACGAAATGCAAGCCGCCATGAATGCCGCCTCGAGAGATACCAACCTGACTGCTTACTTCAAGTTGAATTGCATCGATGAAGACGCCCGTCAATATTTCTACAGAGAAATACCCCACCATTACGTTTTCGTCAAGAAAACCAATTCGTGGAAACGTCGGGCGAAAAGGGCGAAGATCATCGGTCGCCTATACACGGTTGGCGTACGGCAAGTTGAACGTTATTGCCTTCGGTTGCTTCTCATCAACGTCAAGGGGCCAACGAGCTTCGAAGATCTTCGAACGATTGACCAGGTTGTCCATCCTACATTCAAAGCTGCAGCAATAGCTTGGAATTTGTTGGAAGATGACATCGCTTGGGCTAGAGCCATGGAAGAAGCGGCAGCATTTCAAATGCCTCTTCAGCTGAGGCAGCTCTTTGTCGACATTTGCCTCTTCTGCAATCCCTCTGACGCTCTGCATCTCTTTGAAACCAACCTGACCCATCTGATGGAAGACTTCATAAACAGCGGACTCGAAGTCAACGTGGCCAAGAATTTGACGTTGAAATGGATTCAGGATAAGTTACGTCTCCACAATCAGACCATGGAAGATCTCTCCTTGCCTATTCCTGATTTCTATCTGATAAACCAAATGATCGATGTTCAGATAGAAGAAAACAACGAAAACACTCGAACAGAAAAGAGAATGATTGGCGAAATGCTGCTGGCTCAACTCAACGACGGGCAACGCGCTGCCTTTAATCAAATAATGGCTGCCGTTAACGATGTCGACAACTTACATCCGCGACAGTATTTTCTGGATGGTCCTGGAGGAACGGGAAAGACTTTTCTCTACAACACCCTCATAACCGTCCTACAAGGCCAAGGAAAGCAAGTCATCGCAGTGGCTTCAACAGGGATCGCATCGACTTTGTTGCTAGACGGGTCAACTTACCATTCTCAATTTAAGATTTACCCTCCAATAACAGAGACGACAAGGTCGAAAATCGAAGAAGGAAGCTACAGTGCGCAAATGATCAGGAACGCCAGCCTTATAATTTCGGACGAAGCTACCATGAAAACCAACCACGCCCTCGACGCGCTCAATCATCTTTTCCAAACCGTCATGAATAATGGTGTTGAACCCTATGGTGGTAAAGTTCTCTTGCTCGGTGGGGATTTTAGGCAGTGCTTGCCCGTTGTGAGACACGGAAACAGAGTCAAAGTCATGGAAGCGACCATCATCAACAACGCTACCTGGCATCTTTTCCGACAGCTTCGATTAGTGCAGAACATGCGCACCGAAGCCAGTAGTCAAGATTTCGCCGATTGGCTTATTCGACTCGGAGACGGATCCTTGCAACAAACACCGCGACTCAACGACCCAGAACTCATCGAAATTCCGCAAGACTTTCTCAACATTCGAACAACTTTGATCGAACACGTATTTGGAAATCCATCGGATCTCTTAAACGAAGGCGTGACTGAACAAATTTGTAACCGAGCTATCTTATGCCCCAAGAACGAAGATTGTCTCAGGATCAACGACAAGATTATTGGAGAGATGCCTGGCGCACTTAAAGTCTGCAAAAGTATTGACACCATCGATTCAGAGGACCCAGAAGAAATATCCAACTACCCTCCAGAAATTTTAAACACCTTCAACGTGTCTGGGTTACCTACGCACCAACTCAAACTGAAAATAGGAGCTATCGTCATTCTCTTAAAGAACATTGACTCGCGACAGGGACTTTGTAACGGCACGAGGCTCATCCTCAAGGCACTCCGCGAGAACCTCATTGTAGCAGAAATCGCGGCCGGGAAACACAAAGGGCACAATGTCTTCCTCCCACGGATGTCCATGTCTCCCACCGACTCTGACTTGCCCTTCAAACTCAAGAGGTTGCAGTTCCCTGTACTTGTGGCTTTTGCCATGACCATAAACAAGTCGCAGGGACAGACCTTCGACCGAGTTGGGATCTACCTTCCGAAAGCCGTTTTTAGCCATGGACAGCTTTACGTTGCATTCTCGCGGGCGACGTCAAGACAAGGTGTCAAGGTTCAGTGCGAAGAAACCGAGAAACAAGGCAAACTGCTTAGAAATCTTCCGCATTCTACGGCAGAAGAGAAAAACAAGGTATTCACCAAAAACGTTGTTTACAAGGAAGTTCTTCTTTAGTAGTAAGCCGCCAAAAAACGAAAAAATCAACGACCCATTGATATCGACAAACATAAAAAAGAGGAACTAAATTCCGCCTCGGTTTACGGACCAAATAAGGAGCACGGGCAGGGCCTTGGGGGCAGTTCCCAAGTGCGCTCAACCGTGAATTGTCTATTTATTTTCTTTGACGAAACAAATGGTAGGCGCACACTATACATGATTGAATAGATGAAAAGTGATTTTTTTTTCTAGCTGCGAAAGAGGTTCCACTGCCTGCTAAACGGCTTAATCTGCCTCCAGTTAGGGTTAGCCTTTTTTTCCCTCTTTCCATCGTCTTCCGCCATCAGTACGAATGAAAATCTACGTCACACTCGACTATGGGGGAAAAGGTTTGACTATTTGAAAAGGGTTCAAGTGTCTCCTACTGGGATTAACCTTTCTTTTATTTTCATCAGGCGGTTGTTGTACATGAACAAGAGAAAAACGAAAAATAGGTAGCAAAAATCAAATAAGAAGACAGAAATCGCTGAAATATACAATACCATAGGGCAGATACTTAAAACTAGACTCTACCTATTACCGTCCTGGGACGGGCCGCCATATACTAGTCTACTATCTTTATAAAAGCCAAAGGTCTATTTGTGGGAGGAGTTTGTTTGTGTATCTGTCTGTGTGTTTGTCCGAAAAACCTAACGGCGTGCGCACGCCGTCATTGGTTCGCGATCAGTCACGTGTCGTTTTTCTACCTGCTAAAAGGTTCGACTACCTGAAAAAAGGTTTAAACTGCCTTTGGCAAGGCTTAACTTTTTCCTTTCATTTCGCCATCCGTTTTTTCATTGGTCGTTGTGAAATCACGTGCTTTTTTCTACCTGGAAAGAGGTTCGACTACCTAAAAAAAGGTTCGACTACCTGAAAAAAGGTTTAAACTGCCTTTGGCAAGGCTTAACATTTTCTTTTCCTTTCGGTATCCCTTTTGCCATTGGTGGTGTTGACATCACGTGCTTTTTTCTACCTGGAAAAAGGTTCGACTACCTGAAAAAGTGTTCGACTACCTGAGAAAAGGTTCGACTACCTGGGAAAAGGTTCGACCTGCCGCGGGGTAAGCTTAACCTTTTATTTCGTTTCCACTTTTCCCTTTAATTAGTCATTCCCAACCTTCGCATTCCGCATTTTAGCAATTCGTTTCCACTATCATTGACACATTGGCGTCAGACGAAAAACAGCCACCGTGATTTAAACAACAAACAACACAAAACTTTCTGCTGTGATATCTTAATTGGGGTAAGCGATTTAATAGAACACATTTATAAAAATCTGCATATCTGATTTGCAACCTAATTTTTACTTTACGATGAACAGGTTTTAATTTATTGGACAGTAGTAGTGTGGTTTAGTGTGAGCTGGTTAATCTCAGCTCGCTCAAAAATAAAGCCATTTGATGTATTGCAGTGAAGAAATGTATTCCTTTCCTGCACATTTTAATAGGTAACATGATACATTCAAATATTTATGACTCATTTGCAGAAGTAAGTAGTTCATCACCCTCAAGTTATTTTGTTCAACTTTTCCAACAACGTCCAAGTGAAAGTGCTCTGCCTCCCTATTTTAATTCTATTTTAAAATGTATCGATGCTTCAGTTGACTAATTGGCTGCCTTTTACATTTACAGAAAGATAGTGGCTACAGCTGAAGATCACAGATTTTTTCTCTTACATCTGAGCAACTGAAAGCAATGTCACCTCATTGGTATACAACACTCGATAACTAATGTTTAACATAAAGCTTAGCAAGACGTGTATGACTCTAACCTTTCAATACTTATTTGTCAACAGGTACTTCAGGAAACCTGCAGGTATTAGCATACAACAACAACAACCATCCATAACCACCAGTGTTGAACTTTGTTAACGTTCCAAGTGAACAGGCTTTGCACTTCCATTTCAGTTCTTATTCAACATGTGTTGATGGTTAGGTAAGCAAATAGAGTATTGTTTCTGTTTACTAAAAGGCAGTGTGGCTTCTTCATAATCACACGAATTTTATCAAATTTGAAGCATTCCTTGAGCCGCATTAGTTTTATTTTATTTAGGTTCGACTACCTTCGAAAAGGTTCCGAATACCTGAGAAAAGTTCGACCTGTCGCCGGCTCGGCTTACCCTTTTGCCTTTTCCCGTTTTCCCTTTAATTAGTCATTCCAAACCACCGCATTTTTCTATCCGTTTCCACCATCGTTGACACATTGTCGTCAGACGAAATTGAGCCGACATTCAGCCAACTCATTGTACACAAAAACGTCCTGCTGTCATATTTTAACTGGGATAAGCTATTTCTTGTAACACATTTCTTTCAAACATTCTACATTTCTTATTTTTTAACGTGGTTTTCATTTGAACAGGTGATAATTTATTGGACAATAGTATGGTTGAATGTCTCCCAGCTCGCCGAAAAGAAAGCCTCTGGATATATATATTGCTGTGAAAAAATTTATCCTCTTCCTCCACATTGAAATAGGTAACATTTTACATTCAAATCAGCATGACTCACTTGCAGATGGTAGCGTTCAACTATATTCATCACCCCCAAATTAACTGTGTTTAATTTTTTCAACCTCATACAATTGAAAGGGCTCTGCATTTCTACCTCAAAGTTATTTTAAAATGTGTCTTTGACTAATTGGCTATTGCTTACATTCACAGAAAGACAATGGCTTCATCTGAAGATCACAAATTTTTTCCCGCTTACATCTGGTCTACTAAAAGCAATATGAACCTCATAGGTGAACAGCACTCGGTAAGTTATATTTTATGTAATAAGCATAGCATGACATGTTTGATTTAAAGCATTCAATTTTTATTTCTCAACAGGTACCTCATCAAACCTGCAGATATTAGCATTCAACAAGAACCACCACCCACAACATGCAGTATTTAACTTTGTCACCCTGTTCCAGTTGAACTGGCTCTGCACCACCACTTCAGTTGTTATTCAACACGTGTTTATGTTTTGGTAAACAAATTGACCGTTGTTTACGTTTTCAAAAAGACAGTTTGGCTTCAACTGAATTACCCAAATTTTTCAATATTTACAGGAAGTATTCTCTTATTTTCATTCTGCAAATTTCTCAGGCACATTTTATTTGCCACTTTGAAAGTGAACTACTACGCGAGGATGGGCTGCTGATCAATCAAAAGAAATACCAAACGGACAGGTATGAAGCATTCAACAAGTCAAGTTTTATTTAAAGCTTTCAGTGGTTATTTGTCAACAAGGGCCCCATTGAAGCGGGCATTCGACAAACTCCACCACTCTAAACCAACGGCGTTTAACTTTTTCAACATCTTCCAGACGAAAGGGCTCTGCATATTCAGCTGTTAATAACTGACTAGGGTGACCAATTTCTGTTAGCACATTTCTTTAGAACGCGTGTTCAACCTGGTATAATAACACTTTTAACCACGTGATAATAGTTTTTCCGTTGTAGTTCAGTAGGAGTTTAGTTTGCTCAGACGGAAAGAAAAACTATTATTGAGCGACTGGTTTAGTGCTTTGAACCGGTGAACCAGTCGCATACGACTTAAAGCTCTCGGGGTTTATTTGTCAACAGGTAGCTCATTCAAACATTCACGTTTAAAGTACTCAACAAGTAATACTCTCAGAATCCAGCTTTTTTCAACACCTTCCGGGTGAAAGGGCTTAGCATTTTTTGCTTCAGTTCTATTTTAACGTGCATTTATGTTTTTTTTGCACTGCTTTGCTGTCTTAATTTACAAACAGACTGTGGCTTTATCGAAAAACCTCACATTTTCCCGTTTACAAGCATTCCATTGAATTGCAATCTGCAAATTTAGCAGACACGCTTCATTTGCAACTCCGAGAGGGAAAAGCTAGGTTAGGATGGACTGCTGGTACACTAAAAGAAATATCATCCTTTTAAGTAGACAGCACTCGATAAGTAACGTTTGAAGTAAATCTTTCAATGTTTATTTGTAATTAGATACCTCATCGATACGGGCAGATGTTGAGGTTCAACAAGTCCTACCACTCTTAACCTATGGTGTGTAACTTTTCCCACACATTTCAGGTGATGGGCTCTTCATTTCCACATCAATTGTATTTTAAAATGTGTGGGGTTCTTTTGTTTACCAATTTTGGCTGTTAGTATGCGCTTACTTAAAGACATTGTGGCTTCTTTATTTGAAGATCACAAATTTTCTCACGTTTACAGATGAAGCATTCATTGGTTTGTATTCTGCAAATTTTACAGGCCGATTTCATTTGCAACTTTGAAACTGAAGAGCTACTCGAGAATGGACTGCTGATGGACTACAAGAAATACCAAACTCACAGGTGACAAGCATTCAACAAGTCACGGTTTATTCAAAGCTTTCAGTAGTTATTTGTTAACAGGTGCCACACTGAAGCGTGCAGATGTTGGCATACAGTGAGTTCCACCACTCTCAACAACGGCGTTTAACGTTTTCAACCCATCCAGGTTAAGGGGATATACACTTTTGCTTCAGTTGTTTTTCAACATAACTTGTGGTTTTGGTTTACCGTTTTGGCTGTTGTTTGCGTTTAAAAAAACATACCGTTTCTTAATTTGAAGATCACACATTTTCTCAGGTTTACAGATGAAGAATTCGTTGACTTGCATGCTGCAATTTTCACAGGCACACTCCATTTGCAATTTTCGAAGTTAAGAGCTGCGTTTTCAACCAGGTGACTACAGTTTTCTTTGACGTCGTGCTCGCCCAAAATGATGCCTAAAGCTAAGCTAATTTAAACCACAACTAAAATACAACAAATGTGAAGCTCACACACGCAAAGCACTGAACCAATCTCATATGTCATGAAGCTTTCAGTGCTTATTTGTCAACAAGTAGCTCATTGAAATATGCAAATCATACCATTCACCAAGTACTACTTTCAACCAACAACATTCAGTTTTTTTAACGTCTGCCGGATGAAAGGGCTCTGCGTTGATCATTTCAGTTCTAATTTAACATGCGTTACTATATTTCTTTCACTCCTTGGCTGTTGTTAAAATTTAAAGAAGACGGTGGCTTAATCTGAACGCTGAATGGTGAAACACTGAATGGTGAACTGGTGTAGCATATATTTGAGTTGCATTGTGCAAATTTCAGAAGCATAGTTTCATTCGCAACTTTGAAAGTGAAAAGCTGCGCGAGGATCGACTGCTGATCAACCAAAAGAAATGTCACAGGTTCGAAGCACACAACAAATCACACTTGACTTAAAGCTTGCAATATTTATTATTGAACAGGTTCCTTATTGAATGATAATTCTTAAAAAAAAATTATAAAATTTTTTTTTAACTTAACGAGCTGCATCTCCAGTTCCACTCCATTTTAACAATGATGTTATAGTTCAATAACAGGTCAATGCCTGTATTTGGGAATTAATGGCCAATTTCTGAAATATGCAAATTCAGTTACAACTTCATATCAACAAGTCTCACATTATGTTTATGTGCTCGCTGAAAATTTTACAATCACACTTTGTTTTCGATTACACGACAGAAACATTAAATCTTCTGGAACTATTATGGATTCTAGAGAAACGATATCTTAAGTCTGATGTGCATATGAGCTGTCAACGAGTTTAACATGCAGCTGCAAGCTCTTGAATGTCGTATCTTTCAACAAGGTTCACAATCGAGCAAGTAACACCATCCAGTATTCTCATTTAATTTTTGATTATTGCAGTAATGTTTCAGATAACGTTTACGCTCCTGACTAAAATTGTCAATTGACAGTGGATTCCGGAAATTGGTCATATATGAGAAGGAGAATTCATTCAATGAGTACGATTTAAACCCGAAACGTTTGCGATTTCATTAGCGTAATGCTAAATCAACGCTGTTATACAACTGACGAATGAACGTTTGTTTGCCGATTCATTCGTGACCCATCACCAGATAGCAATGGAAAGGTTGTGTAAGGATTGATAACACAAAAATAGCAAAAACTACAACTGGCACTAGCGATAGGCTTAACATTTTGCCTACCCCTTTTTCGTCCCTCCTACCATTGATCGAATAGGAATAGCGTGACATTGAAATACCTGGAGTAGGGTTCGACAACCTGAAACACATTTCCAACTGCCACCGGCAAGTGCTTAAACATTTTTTCTTTCGAAGTTAAACGAACTGGAGTAAAACTGCATGCAGGATGAAAACGCAGATAGACGGAAAATCGCGAATCGAGGCCGGAAATTGGGGGGGGGGCTTGCTTACAGGACGAGAGAAAACGAAGTGCAGACACTAAATACTAGAATTCACCTATTACCGTCCTGGGACGGGCCGCCATATACTAGTCTACTATCTTTATAAAAGCCAAAGGTCTATTTGTGGGAGGAGTTTGTTTGTGTATCTGTCTGTGTGTTTGTCCGAAAAACCTAACGGCGTGCGCACGCCGTCATTGGTTCGCGAGCAGTCACGTGTCGTTTTTCTACCTGCTAAAAGGTTCGACTACCTGAAAAAAGGTTTAAACTGCCTTTGGCAAGGCTTAACTTTTTCCTTTCATTTTACCATCCGTTTTTTCATTAGTCGTTGTGACATCACGTGCTTTTTTCTACCTGGAAAGAGGTTCGACTACCTGAAAAAAGGTTCGACTACCTGAAAAAAGATTTAAACTGCCTTTGGCAAGGCTTAACATTTTCTTTTCCTTTTGGTATCCCTTTTGCCATTGGTGGTGTTGACATCACGTGCTTTTTTCTACCTGGAAAAAGGTTCGACTACCTGAAAAAGGGTTCGACTACCTGAGAAAAGGTTCGACTACCTGGGAAAAGGTTCGACCTGCCGCGGGGTAAGCTTAACCTTTTATTTCGTTTCCACTTTTCCCTTTAATTAGTCATTCCCAACCTTCGCATTCCGCATTTTAGCAATTCGTTTCCACTATCATTGACACATTGGCGTCAGACGAAAAACAGCCACCGTGATTTAAACAACAAACAACACAAAACTTTCTGCTGTGATATCTTAATTGGGGTAAGCGATTTAATAGAACACATTTATAAAAATCTGCATATCTGATTTGCAACCTAATTTTTACTTTATGATGAACAGGTTTTAATTTATTGGACAGTAGTAGTGTGTTTTAGTGTGAGCTGGTTAATATCAGCTCGCTCAAAAATAAAGCCGTTTGATGTATTGCAGTGAAGAAATGTATTCCTTTCCTGCACATTTTAATAGGTAACATGATACATTCAAATATTTATGACTCATTTGCAGAAGTAAGTAGTTCATCACCCTCAAGTTATTTTGTTCAACTTTTCCAACAACGTCCAAGTGAAAGTGCTCTGCCTCCTTATTTTAATTCTATTTTAAAATGTATCGATGCTTCAGTTGACAAATTGGCTGCCTTTTACATTTAGAGAAAGATAGTGGCTACAGCTGAAGATCACAGATTTTTCTCTTACATCTGAGCAACTGAAAGCAATGTCACCTCATTGGTATACAACACTCGATAACTAATGTTTAACATAAAGCTTAGCAAGACGTGTATGATTCTAACCTTTCAATATTTATTTGTCAACAGGTACTTCAGGAAACCTGCAGGTATTAGCATACAACAACAACAACCATCCATAACCACCAGTGTTGAACTTTGTTAACATTCCAAGTGAACAGGCTCTGCACTTCCATTTCAGTATTGTTTCTGTTTACTAAAAGGCAGTGTGGCTTCTTCATAATCACACGAATTTATCAAATTTGAAGCATTCCTTGAGCCGCATTAGTTTTATTTTATTTAGGTTCGACTACCTTCGAAAAGGTTCCGAATACCTGAGAAAAGTTCGACCTGCCGCCGGCTCGGCTTACCCTTTTGCCTTTTCCCGTTTTCCCTTTAATTAGTCATTCCAAACCACCGCATTTTTCTATCCGTTTCCACCATCGTTGACACATTGTCGTCAGACGAAATTGAGCCGACATTCAGCCAACTCATTGTACACAAAAACGTCCTGCTGTCATATTTTAACTGGGATAAGCTATTTCTTGTAACACATTTCTTTCAAACATTCTACATTTCTTATTTTTTAACGTGATTTTCATTTGAACAGGTGATAATTTATTGGACAATAGTATGGTTGAATGTCTCCCAGCTCGCCGAAAAGAAAGCCTCTGGATATATATATTGCTGTGAAAAATTTTATCCTCTTCCTCCACATTTAAATAGGTAACATTTTACATTCAAATCAGCATGACTCACTTGCAGATGGTAGCGTTCAACTATATTCATCACCCCCAAATTAACTGTGTTTGATTTTTTCAACCTCATACAATTGAAAGGGCTCTGCATTTCTACCTCAAAGTTATTTTAAAATGTGTCTTTGACTAATTGGCTTTTGCTTACATTCACAGAAAGACAATGGCTTCATCTGAAGATCACAAATTTCTTCCCGCTTACATCTGGTCAACTAAAAGCAATGTGAACCTCATAGGTGAACAGCACTCGGTAAGTTATATTTTATGTAATAAGCATAGCATGACATGTTTGATTTAAAGCATTCAATTTTTATTTCTCAACAGGTACCTCATCAAACCTGCAGATATTAGCATTCAACAAGAACCACCACCCACAACATGCAGTATTTAGCTTTGTCACCCTGTTCCAGTTGAACTGGCTCTGCACCACCACTTCAGTTCTTATTCAACACGTGTTTATGTTTTGGTAAACAAATTGACCGTTGTTTACGTTTTCAAAAAGACAGTTTGGCTTCAACTGAATTACCCAAATTTTTCAATATTTACAGGAAGTATTCTCTTACTTTCATTCTGCAAATTTCTCAGGCACATTTTATTTGCCACTTTGAAAGTGAACTACTACGCGAGGATGGGCTGCTGATCAATCAAAAGAAATACCAAACGCACAGGTATGAAGCATTCAACAAGTCAAGTTTTATTTAAAGCTTTCAGTGATTATTTGTCAACAAGGGCCCCATTGAAGCGGGCATTCGACAAACTCCACCACTCTAAACCAACGGCGTTTAACTTTTTCAACATCTTCCAGACGAAAGGGCTCTGCATATTCAGCTGTTAATAACTGACTAGGGTGACCAATTTCTGTTAGCACATTTCTTTAGAACGCGTGTTCAACCTGGTATAATTACACCATAATTAACCACATTTTCCCGTTTACAAGCATTCCATTGAATTGCAATCTGCAAATTTAGCAGACACGCTTCATTTGCAACTCCGAGAGGGAAAAGCTAGGCTAGGATGGACTGCTGGTACACTAAAAGAAATATCATCCTTTTAAGTAGACAGCACTCGATAAGTAACGTTTGAAGTAAATCTTTCAATGTTTATTTGTAATTAGATACCTCATCGATACGGGCAGATGTTGAGGTTCAACAAGTCCTACCACTCTTAACCTATGGTGTGTAACTTTTCCCACACATTTCAGGTGATGGGCTCTTCATTTCCACATCAATTGTATTTTAAAATGTGTTGGTTCTTTTGTTTACCAATTTTGGCTGTTAGTATGCGTTTACATAAAGACATTGTGGCTTCTTTATTTGAAGATCACAAATTTTCTCACGTTTACAGATGAAGCATTCATTGGTTTGTATTCTGCAAATTTTACAGGCCGACTTCATTTGCAACTTTGAAACTGAAGAGCTACTCGAGAATGGACTGCTGATGGACTACAAGAAATACCAAACTCACAGGTGACAAGCATTCAACAAGTCACGGTTTATTCAAAGCTTTCAGTAGTTATTTGTTAACAGGTGCCACACTGAAGCGTGCAGATGTTGGCATACAGCGAGTTCCACCACTCTCAAACAACGGCGTTTAACGTTTTCAACCCATCCAGGTTAAGGGGATATACACTTTTGCTTCAGTTCTTTTTCAACATAACTTGTGATTTTGGTTTACCGTTTTGGCTGTTGTTTGCGTTTAAAAAAACATACCGTTTCTTAATTTGAAGACCGCAAATTTTCTCATGTTTACAGATGAAGAATTTGTTGACTTGCATGCTGCAATTTTCACAGGCACACTCCATTTGCAATTTTCGAAGATAAGAGCTGCGTTTTCAACCAGGTGACTACAGTTTTCTTTGACGTCGTGCTCGCCCAAAATGATGCCTAAGCTAATTTAAACCACAACTAAACTACAACAAATGTGAAGCTCACACGCGCAAAGCACTCAACCAGTCTCATATGTCATGAAGCTTTCAGTGCTTATTTGTCAACAAGTAGCTCATTGAAATATGCAAATTATACCATTCACCAAGTACTACTTTCAACCAACAACATTCAGTTTTTTTAACGTCTGCCGGATGAAAGGGCTCTGCGTTGATCATTTCAGTTCTAATTTAACATGCGTTACTATATTTCTTTCACTCCTTGGCTATTGTTAAAATTAAAAGAAGACGGTGGCTTAATCTGAACGCTGAATGGTGAAACACTGAATGGTGAACTGGTGTAGCATATATTTGAGTTGCATTGTGCAAATTTCAAAAGCATAGTTTCATTCGCAACTTTGAAAGTGAAAAGCTGCGCGAGGATCGACTGCTGATCAACCAAAAGAAATGTCACAGGCTCGAAGCACACAACAAATCACACTTGACTTAAAGCTTGCAATATTTATTATTGAACAGGTTCTTAATTGAATGATAATTCTTTTAAAAAATTTCTAAAAATTTTTTTTAACTTAACGAGCTGCATCTCCAGTTCCGCTCCATTTTAACAATCAAGTCTCACATTATGTTCATGTGCTCGCTGAAAATTTTACAATCACACTTTGTTTTCGATTACACGACAGAAAGATTGGCGGTGAAATAGGACTGGAGAAATAGGACTGAAAATTTCCAGTCCTATTTCTACCGGAGAAATAGGACTGGGAGAAATAGGACTGACTTTTTAAAACTTTTAGGACAGTCCTATTTCTCCATGCCAACAATCCTATTTCTCCTCGGCATCAGTCCTATTTCTCCTTAGAAATAGTCCTATTTATTTTATTTTGTTCCAATAGGAACGATATGCCTCCAATCCGGTAGGCAACATATTGCGTAAGAGCGTCGGCTTATATCCATTTCCCTTTGTAAAAAGTCGATGGTGTTAATTCATAACTTAAATGGTTCACCAATATTTATCTTTTATCCTATTTTAATTTAAATTGCAGGGGACCATTAAATATGTTATATCTAATATAGTTCATTTAATAAAATACTACAACGGCCACACCATAAATATTTATTAAATTTTTCTTACTTTTTAGTGCATAAATAACTTTTCCAGTTGCACTCATGTTGTACTTGCTCATACAACTATCAGCAACGAGTAACAAGCAAGTCTTACCATATCGGTAGCGCTCTAACCTGTGACACGCGTAGTCCTATGTTCGATTCTCCGTGGTTACATTTCTTCTGAGGTTTTTAATAATTATTCTATGAAAGAATTTTTGGGAGAAAACAATTACTGGTGTTTAGGGTAATACTTCTGAAATGGCAAATAATGGTAGTTCTGACTTCCCAATTTTCACATGCGGTTTCAGCATTTCAGCCAGTCAGTATTTAGATCTTCATGGTGTAGGTTGTCGACGGTGCTTCGAATGTGCCGTGAATGTGCTGTGAATGTGCTAATCATCTGTTGTTCGTGTCCAGCGGCCTGCCCAGTTCCTGCCCAGCTGCGGATTGTTTCTAAGGAGTCGCAAACCGTAAGTACATTTTCTACTTCACTAGTGCTGGGCCGTACCCGGACACATTGTATCAGGCTCGGAACGGATAGGCAACGGTTCGAGTGCTGGCATTGTTAATTTAAGTGTAAGGGCATTGAGACTTGTCACCTCAATGGGCACAGGTATCGGGATTGGTTTCACAGTGTCGTCGTGAAACCAATTGTCTGACCCAGGTCAGTGGACCTTCAGTTAAATAGATATCTTAGTCGGGACGTAGGCCGACTAGGATTAGAAATATTTACAATAGTTATTTAATTACATCTGCAAATTATGGGTATGCTACCTAACTATACTTCACGTCACTTAATGCTTTTACTTTTTTTATTGTGTTTCAACTGCTTATGTTTTACTAATTTTTTTTTCTTCTTTTTCTTCTTTGTAGGTTTTGCGTGGCAATTTTTTACAGTTTACTCAGGCCGGTTAAACGTTTTTTTATTTCTTAAGTTCTTTTTTTGCCTTTTTCATTAATTTTATTTTTCTTTTTTCATAGGGAGCTCTGATCAACGAATTCTTAAACCGTTCTTCCGGACAATTGAAAGCTTTTGCTTTCTCTTATCACTCGTTTGGTAAATGGTTGGAAGGATTTAAACATGCAAGGTAAATTCATTTATAGTTATATGGAGTACATTGGTATAATTATTGAAATTTTATTTTTTTTAGAACAATCATCTTCTCGGGAATTGTGGCCACGAACCAAAACCATCAATCGGCACATTAGTTGTCGCTTGCACAAGTATTATCGTAATAATTCAAGCATAATGTATTACATTACATATTACATTAAAATAAAAAAGTCAATTGAGATTATGTAAGTTTATTTATAAAGTATGTTAATTTGTAAACATTCGTCAAATAAAATACATGTTACAAACAAACAAATGTTATTCAATTATAGACATATCTAGTTCATCATTAATATTATTTATAGCAACATTAAGGGCATGTGAGGAAACAATAGCGGGAAAAGATGATCTAAGCTCTAAAACTATTTCTTCTAGTAGATCCATTGTAGATAGCTGCAAAAACAATGATTAGTTATAGGGAAACTTTTTTTTCTTGTAAATTTAGAAAACATACCTCATTATTTTGATAGCGCGCCCAAAGCTGGAACAGTACGGAATTCTTAAGTTGGGTCTCTTTCTTCCGGTGAGCCCTTATTTTGTCATGGCAGAGTAGCGTGCTAGTAAGGGAAACTTCTTCGGCCAGTTTCCGCAATATCATTGTCATCTTGTAGAAGAAATCTAGAAAAAATCTAGAAAAAATGTAACCACGGAGAATCGAACATAGGACTACCCGTGTCACAGGTTAGAGCGCTACCGATATGGTAAGACTTGCTTGTTATTCGTTGCTGATAGTTGTATGAGCAAGTACAACATGAGTGCAACTGGAAAAGTTATTTATGCACTAAAAAGTAAGAAAAATTTAATAAAATATTTCTGGTGTGGCCGTTGTAGTATTTTATTAAATGAACTATATTAGATATAACATAATTAATGGTCCCCTGCAATTTAAATTAAAATAGGATAAAAGATAAATGTTTGGTGAACCATTTAAGTTATGAGTTAACACCATCGGCTTTTTACAAAGAGAAATGGATACAAGCAATATAAGGACTGCTGGCATGGAGAAATAGGACTGTCCTAAAAGTTTTAAAAAGTCAGTCCTATTTCTCCCAGTCCTATTTCTCCGGTAGAAATAGGACTGGAAATTTGCAGTCCTATTTCTCCAGTCCTATTTCGTTTTAGTCCTATTTCACCGGCTACCGACAGAAACATTAAATCTTCTGGAACTATTATGCATTCTAGAGAAACGATATCTTAAGTCTGATGTGCATATGAGCAGTCAATGTGTTTAACATGCAGCTGCAAGCTCTTGAATGTCGTATCTTTCAACAAGGTTCACAATCGAGCAAGTAACAACATCCAGTATTCTCATTTAATTTTTGATTATTGCAGTAATGTTTCAGATAACGTTTACGCTCCTCACTAAAATTGGCAATTGACAGTGGATTCCGGAAATTGGTCATATATGAGAAGGAGAATTCATTCAATGAGTACGATTTAAACCCGAAACGTTTGCGATTTCATTAGCGTAATGCTAAATCAACGCTGTTATACAACTGACGAATGAACGTTTGTTTGCCGATTCATTCGTGACCCATCACCAGATAGCAACGGAAAGGTTGTGTAAGGATTGATAACACAAAAATAGCAAAAACTACAACTGGCACTAGCGATAGGCTTAACATTTTGCCTACCCCTTTTTCGTCCCTCCTACCATTGATCGAATAGGAATAGCGTGACATTGAAATACCTGGAGTAGGGTTTGACACAGGAAACACATTTCCAACTGCCACCGGCAAGTGCTTAAACATTTTTTCTTTCGAAGTTAAAAGAACTGGAGTAAAACTGCATGCAGAATGAAAACGCAGATAGACGGAAAATCGCGAATCGAGGCCGGAAATTGGGGGGGGGGGCTTGCCTACAGGACGAGAGAAAACGAAGTGCAGACACTTAATACTAGACTTCACCTATTACCGTCCTGGGACGGGCCGCCATATACTAGTCTACTCTCTTTATAAAAGCCAAAGGTCTATTTGTGGGTGGAGTTTGTTTGTGTATCTGTCTGTGTGTTTGTCCGAGAAACCTAACGGCGTGCGCACGCAGTGATTGGTTCGTGTGCAGCCACGTGCTTTTTTTCTACCTGGAAAAAGGTTCAACTAGCTGAAAAAACGTTGGACTACCTAAAAAAAGGTTTAAACTGCCTTTGGCAAAGCTTAACCTTTTCCTTCCCTTTTGCCATCCGTTTTATCATTGGTCGTATTGACATCACGTGTTTTTTTTTCTACCTGGAAAAAGGTTCGACTACCTGAAAAAAGGTTCGGCTACCTGAAAAAGGTTCGATTACCTGAAAAAAGGTTCGACCTGCCTACGGCTCAACTTAACCTTTTCCCATTTTATGTTTTTCTTTTTATTAGTCATTTCCAATCACCACATTCTGCATTTTAGCAATCCTTTTCCACCATCATTGGCACATTGACGTCAGACGAAATTCAGCTACTAAACGACGAAGAAAAAAACGTCCTGCTGTCATATTTAAATAAGGTAAGCGATTTCTTATACTACATTTTTTCCCAAAATTCAACATTTCTGTTTGTTTCAATATAATTTTCATTTGAACAGGTGATAATTCAGTTGCCAGTGGTTTCTTTTGATGTCTCTTAGCTCTCCCAAAAGTCAGCCATTGGATGTATTGTAGCAGAAAATGTTTTTTTTCCCTGCTCATTTAAACAGGTAACATCCTACATTCAAATTTGTATAACTCATTTGCAGATATTAGCTTGCAACAAGTTCCATTACCCTCAAGTTAACGTTGCTCAACATTTTCAACATTGTCCAGTTGAACGGGCTTGGCATTTCTAATTCAGTTGAATTTTTAGATGTGTTAATATTTGTGTTGACTAATTGACTGTTGCGTACATTCCAGAACGGCAGTGGCATCACCTGAAGATTACAAATTTCTTTCGCTCACATTTGATCAACAAAAGGCAATGTCACCTTATAGGTGCACAGCACTACTGGTGCACGATAGTAATCTTTTACATAAAGTTTAACAAGACATGTTTGGCTTAAGGTATTCAACATTTATTTTTCAACAGGTACCTCAAACCTGCACATATTAGCATTCAAAAGGAACCACCGTCCTCAACGGGACGGTGGTTTCTTTGTCAACCCATTTCAGGTGAACGAGCTCTGCACTTCCACTTCAGTTCTCCTTCAACAGGTGTTGGTATGGTATGGTAAGCAATAGACTACTGTTTACGTTCACAAAAAGATAGTGTGGCTTCATGTGAATCACACAAATTTTCTAATTACAGATGAAGTATTAATTGAGTTGCATTTTGCACATTTCTCAGGCCCACTTCATTTGCAACTTTGAAAGTGAAGAAATACGCAAGGATGGATTGTTGTCCGATCAAAAGAAATGCCAAACGCACAGGTATGAAACATTCAAACAAGTCAAGTTTTATTGAAAGCTTTCAGTGGTTTTTTGTTAGCAGGTGCATCATTGAAGCGGGCATTCAACAAATTCCGCCACACTTAACCAATTGCGCTCAACTTTTTCAATATCTTCCAGGCGAAAGAGCTCTATATTCTCAGCTGTTAACTGACCAGGGTAACCGATTTCTTTAAGCCAATTGTTTAGAACGCGTTTACAACCAGGTAATAACTGTTTTTAACCAGGTGATAACAGTTATCGGTTTTCCTTGACGTCTGGGCTTGCGAAAAGGGTGCCAAAACTAAACGAAGCTCCTATTAAACTACAAGAAATGTGAGACTCACAGGTGCAAAGCACTAAAAAAGTCACGTAAGACTTGAAGCTCTCAGGGTTTATTCGTCAACAGGTAGCTGATTCAAACATGCACGTTTAAGCAGTCAACAAGTAATACCCTAAACCAACAGAATTCAGTCTTTTTCAACACGTTCCAGATGAAAGGGCTGAGCATTTTTTCCTTCAGTTCTATTTTAACGTGCGTTTATGTTTTCTTGCACTACTTTGCTGTTTAAATTTACAAACAGACAGTGGCTTCATCTAAAAACCTCCAATTTTCCCGTTTAAACGTAGGTGAAGCATTCCCTTGAATTGCAATCTGCAAATTTAGCAGACACGCTTCATTTGCAACGCCGAGAGTGAAAAGCAATGTTAGGATGGATTGCTGGTCCACTAAAAGAAATGTCATCGGCATAGGTAGACAGCACTCAATTAGTCACGCTTGACGTAAGCCTTTCAATGTTCATTTGTAATTAGAAACCTCATTGATACGGGCAGATATTGAGGTTCAACAAGTCCTCCAATTCTCAACCTATGGTGTGCAACTTTTTTCGACACATTTCAGGTAAAGGGCTCTGCATTTCCACATCAGTTCCATTTTAAAAATTGTGGTCCTTCTGTTTACCAATTGGCTGTTGTATGCGTTTACACAAAGACATCGTGACTTCTTTGAAGATCATAAATTTTCTCACGTTTACAGATGAGGCATTCATTGATTTGCATTCTGCAAATTTCACAGGCCAAGTTCATTTGCAACATTGAATGTGAAGAGCTACGCCAGAATGGACTGCTGATCGACTACAAGAAATAACAAACTCACAGGTGTCAAGAATTCAACAAGTCACGTTTTATTTCAAGCTTTCAGTAGTTACTTTATATTAACAGGTGCCTCATTGAAACGTGCAGTTGTTGGCATGCAGCGAGTTTCACCATCCTCAATCAACAGAGTTTAACTTTGTCAACCCATCCAGGTAAAGGATATACACTTCCGCTTTAGTTCTTTCTCAACATAATTTGTTGTTTTGGTTTACCGTTTGGCTGTTGTTTACGTTTTCAAAAAATTATCGTTTCTTAATTTGAAGATCATACATTTTCTCATGTTTACAGATAAAGAATTCGTAGAGTTGCATACTGCAATTTTCACAGGCACACTCCATTTGCAATTTTCGAAGTGAAGAGCTACGCGTGGGCGGACTGTTGATTAACTAAAAGAAATACCAAATTCACAGGTGTCAAGCCTTCAACAAGTAACGTTTTATTTATAGCTACCAGGGGTTATTTGCTAATAGGTGACTCACTGAAACGTGGAAAGGTTGGCATTTGACAACTTCCGCCACCTCAAACAACGGCGTTCAACTTTGTCAAACCAGTGCATGGGACAGGGCCCTCCATTTCCGTTCCAGTTCAGACTAGTGATTAATGAAAACAAATGTCAAACTCACAGGTGCAAAGCACTAGACAAAGCACCTTTGATTTAAAGCTTTCTGTGTTCATTTGTCAACAGGTGCCTCATTAAATCGTCCAGATTTGCATTCAACAAGTTCCACCGACCTCAACCAACAACGTTCAATTTTTTCAAAACTTGCTTGCGAAGGTGCTGTGCATTTTCACTATAGCTATTAACTGGTTGTGTTAAACGTTTTTTACCACATATTTTTGAATTTCTGTTTCTCACTGAAGTTCTTCATTGGAACAGCTGATAGCATTCTGCTGCTAGATCTCTATTCTGCAGTGCACTCCTCAGCCAACTGTGTATGCCATTTCATGGAAGGCCTCAATTAAATTTGTACAGAATTATTTGAACTTCCAGGTGACAATTGTGACTGCCACGTAACCAACACATCAGGATCTGCGTTTCAACCAGGTGACAACAGTTTTCTTTGACTTCTGCGCTCGCCGAAAAGAATGCCTAAACTATAAGCTAAACCACCACTAAACTGCAACAAATTTCAAAGTCACACGTGCAAAGCATTCAACCAGTCACATATGACATAAAGCTTTCAGTGCTTATGTCAACAAATAGCTCATTTAAACATGCACATCATACCACTCTAGAAGTGTGCTACTCTCAACCAACGGCATTCCGTTTTTTAACGTCCCCCAGATGAAAGGGATCTGCATTTATCACTTCAGTTCTATTTTAACATGCGTTATTGTTTTCATTCTCTATTTGACTGTTGTTAAAATTAAAAAGAAGACGGTGGCTTAATCTGAAGATCTCAAATTTTCTCCTGTTTATAGGTGAACAAGTGAAGCATATGTTTGAGTTGCATCCTGCAAATTTCTGAAGCATACTTTCATTCGCAACTTTCAAAGTGAAAAGCTGCGCGAGGATGGACTGCTGATCAACCAAAAGAAATGTCAAACTCGCAGAGTCGGAGCAGACTTGCCGCGCCAATCAATTTTCCGTCTCGATCTTCGATCCGATCTTTTGAGTTTGATCGGATCGGAGATCGAGATCGAGGCGATCATTTTTGTGCGACATCTAACGCTAAAAATTCACACTGTTTAACGAATTTAGCATTGGCTGTCACAGCGACAGTCACTGACGGCCATTGAGGGTGAACACTAAACAGTTTCCCTCAATTGGCATTCGCAAAAATAGTAGTGAAAGAGAACCATGGGACTGCAAAAACTACAGCTAGATGGCGAAAAGTTTGATCGCTAAAAACGATCGGATCGCGATCAATTTTTTGGGATCGCCGATCCGATCTCCGATCTTTCTCAAAAGATCGCCGATCCGATCTCCGATCTTTCTCAAAAGATCGGATCGGCGATGAATTTTTGATCGCGATCGCGTCAAGTCTGATTCGAAGCACTCAACAGATCACATTTGACTTAAAGCTTGCAATATTTATTATTCAACAGATACCTTATTGAATAGAAATTCATAAAAAAAAAAATTTTAAACAAATTAAAAAAAACTAAACTAGCTGCATCTCTAGATCCATTCCATTTTAACACTGATGTTGTAGTTCCATAATAGGACACTGCCTATATTTCAAAACTAATGGCAATTTTCTGAAATTTGCAAACTCACTTACAAATTCATATCAACATGTGACACGTTACATTCATGTGCTCGCTGAAATTTTACAATCACGCCTTGTTTTCAATTACATGGCAGAGAAATTAAATCTTCTGGAACTATTATGCCTTCTAGAGAAACGATGTCTTACGTTTGACGTGCGTATCAGCAGTCAACGAGTTAAAGATTTAGCTGCAAGCTCTTGACTGTCAACATATCTTTTAACAGGGTTCACAATCGAGCAAGTGACAACATCCAGTATTCTAATTTTATTTTCGATTATTGCAGTTGCTTCAGGTAACGTTTACGCTCCCGACCACAATTGGCATTTTACAGTGGATCTCTGAAATGGTTCGCCTACGAGAAGGGGACATGTTAAACTTCAATTAGTACGATTTCTAAGCAGAAGCTTTTGCAATTTCATCAGCGTAATGCTAAATCAACGTTGTTGACCAACTGACGACTGATCGTTCGTTTGCCGATTCGTTCTTGGCCAATCATCAGATACAACGAACAAGTTGTGTAAGAATTTATTACAGAAAAGCAGTAAAAACTTCAACTGACTCTGGCTAGGCTTAACATTTTGCTTTCTCCTTTTCCGTCCCTCTTACCATTGGTCGAATAGAAACCGCATGACATTGAAATACCTGGAGTAAGGTTCGAAAACCTGAACAACTTTCCAACTGCCACCGGCAAGAGTTCAACATTTATTTTTCGAACTTAAATGGACTGGAATAAAATTGCAGTCAGCATGAAAAAGCAGACGGATGGAAAATCATGAACCGAGGGTGGAAGAAGGGAGGAAGCTGCAGGCAGGAAGAAAACGAGAGCAGACACTTAATACCAGACTTCACCTATTACCGTCCTGGGACGGGCCGCCATATACTAGTCTACTATCTTTATAAAAGCCAAAGGTCTATTTGTGGGAGGAGTTTGTTTGTGTATCTGTCTGTTTGTTTGTCGGAAAAACCTAATGGCGTGCGCACGCCGTCATTGGTTCTCGGGCATTCACGTGACTTTTTTCTACCTGCAAAAAGGTTCGACTACCTGGAAAAAGGTGTAAACTGCCTTTGGCAAGGCTTAACTTTTTCCTTTCATTTCGCCATCCGTTTTTTCATTGGTCGTAGTGACATCACGTGCTTTTTTTCTACCTGGAAAAAGGTTCGACTACCTGAAAAAAGGTTCGACTACCTGAAAAAAGGTTAAACTGCCTTTGGCAAGGCTTGACATTTTCTTTTCCTTTCGGTATCCCTTTTTGCATTGGTGGTGTGGACATCACGTGATTTTTTTCTACCTGGAAAAGGGTCCGACTACCTGAAAAAAGGTTCGACTACCTGAGAAAAGGTTCGACTACCTGGGAAAAGGTTCGACCAGCCGCGGGGTAAGCTTAACCTTTTATTTCGTTTCTACTTTTCCCTTTAATTAGTCATTCCCAATCTTCGCATTCCGCATTTTAGCAATTCGCTTCCACTATCATTGACACATTGGCGTCAGACGAAAAAATGGCCACCGTGATTTAAACAATAAACAACAAACAACACAAAACTTTCTGCTGTGATATCTTATTGGGGTAAGCGATTTAGTATAACACATTTATAAAAATCTTCATATCTGATTTGCAACTAATTTTTACTTTACGATGAACAGGTGATAATTTATTGGACATTAGTAGTATGGTTTAGTGTCAGCTGGTTAATCTCAGCTCGCTCAAAAAACAGCCATTTGATGTATTGCAGTGAAGAAATGTATTCCTTTCCTGCACATTTTAATAGGTAACATAATAACTATATAACTAATGTTTAACATAAAGTTTAGCAAGACATGTATGACTTTAACCTTTTAATATTTATTTGTCAACAGGTACTTCAGGAAACCTGCAGGTATTAGTATACAACAAGAATAGCCACCCATAACCAACAGTGCCCAACTTTGTTAATGTTCCAAGTTAATATAATACAATAATTATAGTTATATATTTTAGTTCAATATTTTATAGTTATTAATTATAGTAGGCAATATTATAGTTAATTAATATAATATGTACTTCAATTTCAGTTCTTATCTAACATGTGTTGATGGTTTGGTTAAACATATAGAGTATCGTTTATGTTTCTAAAATGTGCTGAGTGATCATAATCACAAAAATTTTCTAATATTTACAGGTGAAGTATTCCTTGAACTGCATTATGAAAATTTCTCAGACACTTCATTTGCAACTTTGAAAAGGAAGTGTTACGACAGAATGGATTGCAGATTAATTAACAAAAATACCAACTCACTCTCAAATAGAGAGTTTTTGGTCATTAAGTTTTTTAAGCAACTTAGCATTAAATAATTCAGCTTTTAGTAATTTTGTCCAAGATAAATCTTCTAATTTAGGATCAGCACCTACACAAACTCAACCAGTAATAATATAACAAGTAATATTAAATCACTATGATTCAAACCTTTCACTGTTTATTGGTCAATAGGTATTTCATTGCTACGGTGACTTGGAAAAATAACAAACAAAATAAACCTGAAATAACCTAGAAAAACTGCTGCCTCTTTGGTTTTGTTCCAGTTTAACAATGATGTTGCAGTTAAGTGAAAGGCTGCTGCCTGTATTGGAAAATTATTGGCATATTCCTGAAATTTGCAAATTTCGTTAATAGTTATTAGTTCAACAAGTTTTGTATGCACAACAAGCGATTCTCGTGTGCTTGCTGGAAATTTCACAAACATGATTTGTTTCCAGCATTGGTTAGCAGTGATTAATGTCAAACGTTCATTTTGCCAATTCATTTGTTGCCCATCCATCAGATAACCACGGACGAGTAGGGTAACTATTATAATACCAAAGAAGTAGAAACGATGCAAGTAAGAAACGAACGTTTCATGTTCTCTCAATCATGTTTATTGTTACAACCAACTACCGTATTCGAAGAACCGCCTTCGTTTATCATTTGGTTTCAGGTTTTTCATTTTTTTCGTGTATTTGTTCGAGTTCCACCCTCCTGCATGTGAGCAAATGTACCTGTTGCCGTGCCAAGCTCACCATCGTCTCCATAGCTGATGCGTGCATGTAAGCCCTAGGAAAGAATGGTAATTACGATTTAGAATATAAGGCTTCAACTAAAAAAATATGCGACAACGAAACATGAATTTATGCATATTTACTGTTTCGCAACAGCTTTCGCTTCCGCTAATCTCTTCCCCATTTCCTTCATTAATTGTATGGCTTGGTTCTCTGGATATTTGCGATATCGTAGCAATGCCGCAGCTATTTTTCTTTTTTTTTCTTCGGTGTTTTTTTTCTCTTTAATTTCTCTCACTTTTTGTTCTATTTCTCGGCTTTCACGATCGATTTTCCTCTTCTTCTCATACAACTCCTTTTCCATCATACTATTATCTTCTTCGTCAGTGTGCTTATCTGTTTCCTCCTCTACATTTCTCTTTTCCATATTATTTTCATCTCCATCATTACTGGCTTGACCTATTTCTTTCTCTGCGATTCTCTGCTCCATCTTACTTCCAAAATCACGCTCACTGTCTTTGCCCACTTCTCCCTCTACATTTTGCAACCTTCCTCAATGCAGCAATCGAAACTTGCTTTTCTTCGTTTTCTTCTTCCTCCATGATGGTTTCAAGAACAGAAACTACGACTTCTTCTTCGTAATCGAGAGGCATTTGCGACAAAACTTGATCTACGTTATCGTCATCTGACTCCATTCTTTGTATTTAAGAAATTGGTGTGGTTGATCGAAATGGAAATGCAACGCGGCTAGAAACAACGTTGGTAACGTTCAATTTTCTAATGCAATGAGTAGAGTTGATCAACTAAAGACCGTCCCTTGCTTTCATTTCACAACACACGAAAAAAAAAAGTGACTGAATTAACGATCGGAAGATGGCGTATCTAAGCAAGCCAAAACGTAAAACGTATTGAAAACGGTTCAACAATTACATGAACCTTTAATACATTTTGAACAGCATTTTCCAGTGCTTTTCCGATTATCTCCACTAGACGACCTCGGCAACAAATAACCAAAAAAAAACAATTTCTTTAAAGTAAGTATTTTCATTTGGTGTACGCGTGTAATATATAATATAATATGTAGGCTCTACCAGTTGAAATGACGTGACATTTAGCGAAATGTGGCTAACATCTTACAATTAAACAAAGAAATTGTAAATGGAATATTTTTTTCATACAAATAGGAAAAATCGATTGTGCTCCCAAGATTGTAAGTGAGCACTTCCATGTTCCATCTTTACAAAAAACAATGTTTCGCTTTCAAATCAATCTATTTAGGTTTTCAAAAGTGAATTGTTCAAAAAGATGTTGGAACGCATACTATTTGCGGAGGATATGTGTAGCATAAAAATTGACTGCGTACAACATTTCTTAAATTGTAATGGTTTGTTTTTAACCCTGACTGCGTTCCAGACTTTGGAGGGGAGACAGCAATGTTAAAATTTTGAATTGAACAATTCCTGTATTTCAATTAGGGAGCAGCTTCTCATCATCTGGGAACACATTCATATTTTGACTGATATTTCTAATAGAAAGATTTATTGCGTTCCAAGGTTTTGTGCAGCCAGTCTATATTTCAATTTCCCAAGAATGAATTCAATTTTCCTACGAGGATTGCTTCATCCAATCATTGCAAAATAAATTGCATCTGGAAAACATGTGCTTTACAATAAAATAGGTTTTTTCCAACATTTCAAAGAATTTTTCTTTCTGTCGTTGACTTTGGTAACAGCAAGTTGACTGTGTTCCAAAATTTTTAGGGAATGTTCCAAGTTTTACCTTCACAGCAAGCCATTTAGTTTTTCAAAAGTGAATTGTTCAAAACGGTGTTGGAACGCAGACTATTAGTGGAGGATATATGTATCATAAAAATTGACTGCGAACAACATTTCTTAAAGTGTAATAGTTTGTTTTGAACCCTGACTGCATTCCAGATTTTGGAGGGGAGACAGTAATGTTAAAACTTTGAATAGGACAATTCCTGTATTTCAATTAGGGATGAGTTCATCTACTCATTGCAAAATAAATTGCATCTGGATAACATGTGTATTACAATGAAATGTGTTTTCCAACATTTCAAACAATTTTTTTTCTGTCGTTGACTTTTTTAACAGCAAGTTACTGTGTTCCAAGATTTTCAGGGAACATTCCAAGTTTTACCTTCACAGCAATCTATTTAGTTGTTCAAAAGTGTATTGTTAAAAAAGAAGTTGGAACGCAGACTATTTTTTGAGAAAATGTGTAGAATATAGATTGACTGCGTACAATATTTGTTAAAGTGTAATGGTTTGTTTTTAGGTCTGACTGCGTTCCAAGTTTTAGAGAAGAGGCAGCAATATTACAACTTTGATTACCACAATTTCTGTATTCTAATTAGGGAGTAGTATTCCAACATCTGTTAACATATTTATTTTGTGATTGATTTTTCTTATAGAAAGATTGACTGCGTCTCAAGGTTTTGTTTGACCGTTCCATGTTCCACCTTCCAAATAAATAGTTTTCTAATGAAAGTAATTCATTTAAAAAATGCTCAGTTAACTCTTTTATGGCTAAGACTACTTATTGTGTGGAATGATTGTGCAATCCAAGATTTTAATGAATTTTCCTTTTTCTGATTATTTTTTCTTTTGACCAGAAATACGTCGAGTTCATCTAGACTGAAACTACGAAATTCTTCCGTGACGCATACTACCGACCAACTGCAATAACAGCTGCACTTCAATATTCAAGTAAGTAAGCATTCCCGAAACTCATCGTCCCAGTACCACAGAGTTGTTGAATTAAACCCAGCACGGAATAAACTAAGCTGATTTGAGGGTCTTTTCTATGTCATTGTGGAATACAGTTTCTATGCATAGAAGGTTCGTAGTTAGCTACGCTCTGAGGCGAAAGATTAAGTAAAGCCGAGAAAAAGAAGAACTTGTGACTTAACAACAGTTCTTCAGTACCGGAGACATAGCGTGGTAACCGGTGAAATAGGACTGAAACGAAATAGGACTGGAGAAATAGGACTGAAAATTTCCAGTCCTATTTCTACCGGAGGAATAGGACTGACTTTTAAAAACTTTAAGGACAGTCCTATTTCTTCATGACATCTGTCCTATTTCTCCTCAGCATCAGTCATATTTCTCCTTAGAAATAGTCGTATTTCATTTACGTTGTTCCAAGGGGAACGATGAGCCTCCAATCCGGTAGGCAATGTATTGCGAAAGAGCGCCGGCTTATATCCATTTCCCTTTTTAAAAAACCGATGGCGTTTACTCATTAGATAAATGGTTCTTTCTTATCCTATTTTAATTTAAATTACAGGAGAACATGAACTATATTGTATTTAATAGAGTTCATTTAACAAAATACTATTAGACATACTACAGAAATATTTATTACTTATATTGCACATAATGTGGTCATAACCAACTTTTCCAATTGAACTAATGTTTTACTATTTCATACATCTATCGTTATATACAGCTCTTACATAATCTGATTTTGCTCTAATAGTATTTTATTAAATGAACTCTATTAGATTCAAAATAATTTATGTTCCCCCGCAATTAAAATTAAAATAGGAAAAGAGATAAAAAATTTGTGAACTATTTATCTAATGAGTAAACGCCATCGGTTTTTTAAAAAGGGAAATGGATATAAGCCGGCGCTCTTCGGATTAGAGGCTCATCGTGTTGAGTTTAATTGACAAATTACTTAACTGCTGACACTTCGTTGATACTTCTTTATTTGAGATTTTACTCCGCACATGCGGTCGACAAGACAAGTAGTTAGACACACATACAGTTCGTCTGAATTATTAGGGGAGAGCAGAGCAAAGTAAAAGGGGATACGAGTACAGCATCGCCAGATAGGTTATAATAGGTTTGAAGGAATATATATCATATATTTCAACATCCCCACTCAAACCGAAATATCAATCACACCAATCCTCTTCCGCATGTCTTGAAAAACCGGTCCGCCCAGCGCCTTAGTTAGGATGTCGGCCAGTTGGTCCTTCGTTCCCACGTAGTTGACTGCAACGATTTCTCTCTGGTACTGCTCTCGAATGTAGTGGAACTTCACATCAATGTGTTTGGTTCTGCGATGAAATTCTGCGTTCGACACCAGCTTGATGGCTCCTTGGTTATCACATAGTAGTGTTGTTGGCTTGATTTGAGCGGTGCCAATACTGTGGAGGAGTCTTCGCATCCAGGTCACTTCTTTAGTAGCCTCACACATCGCAACATACTCGGCCTCAGTGGTGGAGAGCGATACACAGGATTGTCGACGGCTTGCCCACGTTATTGGACCTCCATGGAACAATAAAAGATAGCCAGTGGTTGAACGGCGCGATTGTACGTCTCCAGCGTAGTCAGAGTCCGAGTATGACAGCAACAGATCAGGTGATCCAGTGGCATGGTAAGAGATTCCATAGCTTGCAGTGCCCTTCAAATACATCATGATTCTTCTGACAGCAGTCCAATGTGCGGTCAATGGCTTGCAGCAATGTTGCGCTACTTTGCCAACGGCGTAGGCAATATCTGGGCGAGTGCAGACCATAAGATACATTAAAGTCCCCACTGCTTCTTGGTAAGTTGACTGGTCGAATTCTTGTATATTTTCCCCTTCTCCAAAGGTTGCAGCCGAGAGATCTGTGAACGGATCAGCAGGAACAATTTTTGAATTACAGTTCATTAGCCCGAATCGATCCAGCATCCGTCGAATGTACTGCTCTTGGGATAGAGTGATGGTTAGAGTCGAACGGTCTCTTGCAATTTTAATGCCAATAAAGAAGTTCGCAGCATCAGAGGTTATTTCCAGTTGATCACGCAGATAGTTAATGACTTTTGCAAGGCCCTCTTTACGGGTTCCACAGAGCAGGCCGTCATCTACCCAGATAGCCAGGATAAGGACTTCATCTCGATCTTCGCGAAAATAAACACAAGAGTCTGCATCGCTACGATTAAATCCAAACAAAACCAGAAAACTGTCGAACTTTTCATTCCATGATCTGGACGCCTGTTTCAGCCCATAGAGGCTCTTCAGCAGCCTGCAGACTTTAGTCGGGTGAATGGGTGAACGGAAACCTTGAGGCTGGTCCATATAAATTTCTTCAATGTGATCACCGTGCAAAAACGCAGTTTTTACATCCAGCTGCATTATTTCGAGGTTACGCGCTGCTGCTACTGCCAAAACTGTGCGCACTGACTCGTGTCGAACAACTGGGGCATAAGTTTGATCGTAGTCAATCCCTTCTCTCTGTGAGAATCCTTTTGCGACTAATCGAGCTTTAAAGCGAGTTGCCCTTCCGTCAGCATCACGCTTGATTTTGAACAGCCATTTGTTCTTCACTGTGCGCCGACCTGGTGGAAGTTCTTCCAAACGCCATGTTCCATGAATATTAAGGGAGTCAATTTCTTCCTGCATTGCAGCTTTCCATTCTTCTGACTGTGGAGACGAAATGGCCTCTTTGAATGACTTGGGCTCGTCTAACTCAAGACTAAGAAGGGCACCATCATAGACACTCAGGAAATTTTGGTCTTCAATTAGACGCCTCACCGGTTTACGAATCCTTGGAGATCTGATTGGAGGTGGGAACTGATTGATTTGTTCCATACCTTGACACTGAGGTTGGGTTCTGGCCGGTGATTCGAAACCATAAAAAGGTTCTTCGTCATCACGACGATGGAATTGATCGTCAATAGTTTCAGACTGCCGATCACCGTCTGCTGCCGATTCACTTACATCAGGAACGGGCTCGGCGGCACGTCCAGTGGGTGCTATTGCACCCCCGCCCTCTCCGTTTTCCCAATCAGTGTCTGACAGCAGGTCAGAGATAAGTGGCATAATTCCACCGGCCTGATCTTGATCAGGCTCCTCACCAAAGATGACATCTCTTGATATCTTGATTTTCTTCGTCGACGGATCATAAAGCCGGAACGCCTTCTGAGTTTTGCAATAGCCTACGAACACACATTTTAGACTCTTAGAGTCGAGCTTAGAGCGCTCGTCTTTTGGGATGTGCATGTGAGCAACGCATCCAAATATTTGAAGATGAGACAGATTAGATTTTCTGTCATGCCAACCTTCGAAAGGAGTCATGGTTTCCATTGCTGAACATAGAGTCCGATTGAGGAGATAAACGGCACACGCTGTTGCTTCGGCCGAAAACTGAAGTCCAAGTTTAGACGAGTGGAGCATACTTCTTAATGATTCAAGGATAGTACGGTTGTACTGTTCAGCTACTCCGTTTTGCTCGGGAGTCTTTGGAGCGCTGCTCTCATGGCGTATACCTTTTGTTTTCAACCATGCTTTAGATTCATTACTTAGATACTCGCCGCCATTATCCGATCGAAGCGTGGTAATGGAATGTCCCGTCTCGTTTTCTAATTTGGCTGCATAGTTCTTCAGATGACAGAATGTCTCTGATTTCTTTTTCATGAAGTTGACCACACCATTTCCAGTGAAGTCATCGCGGAACGTAACAAAATAGAAAGATCCAGCAAGCGATGATGTTTTCATTGGCCCACACACGTCGCTGTGAACCAACTCTCCAATTCTGGAGGCTCTGGTTCTTCCAACAGTTGGGAAGGGAAGGCGATGTTGTTTTCCCATGATACATCCCTCACACGGCGATGGAACGACGACATTCTTGTCGATGAGTAGGCCGTCTGCCATTTCCAATTCAAACATTTTCTTGATCGTCTTGTGATTGACATGTCCCAGGCGTTCATGCCATACTTGAAGGGATGCTCGTCGTGAAACAAGGGCTCTATCTTCATTTTTCGATACAATCGACTCCATGTCCATGAGGTACAGCCGCTGACTAACGCGGGATGCAGTTGCAACAATCATTTCCTTTTTCATTAAGATCACGTGCTCTTTTTCAAAAATAGCTTTAATTCCACGTTCGGTGGCTGCTGAAAGGGAGAAAATACTTCCTCCTAGGTTTGGAGCAAATAGTGCAGCATGGATTACGCCTTCGTTCCAGATCCCGTCGACTCTTGTTCTCACTTTGATGTCTCCAATACCAAGCGCGAATACTGGTAAATTATCTTTTCCAATGCCTCTGATGGCTCGCGTTCCAGGTGGAATCGGTTCAAACGTCGAAAATGCCGATCTCTGGTCCGTCATGTGCTGAGTGGCACCAGAATCGGATTACCAATAGTTGTTGTTGCGATCAAAAATGGTTGAGTAAAAAGCATAATCGACGTCAGATATCTTTACTTGCTTGGCATCATTCACATTAGGAGTAGTCTCTTTGGCACGAACAGAATTGGCGGCGAGAGCTGTTTCTCCTGCTGCATCGCGTTTCCCTTTTTCATACATCTCTTTTCTCCAGCAGTTTTCTTCCCGGTGATTTGACCTGTATTTCCCCCTTTTGCAGAAGTCACATTGAGGCCTCTTGTCAATTCCCGATTCAGTCTTTGAGTTGGATTGTTGTCCTTTGGATTCAGATGGAGATTGCCATTTAGTCTTCTTGTGAGCTGCCCAGAGTGCCGCATCGTCTTGTTCCTTGACAGTTAGGCTGGCCATCTTGTCCATGTTCTCTTCTGCCAGAAGTCGTACTTCCAGCATTCTAAGTGTTTTCTTATCTTCATCACAGATGTTGTTCCATGCGGTCAAGAATGACCTGTAGCTTGTTGGTAGGGACATGAGGATCTTCGTAATGTCATTTAACTTTCTTGCCAGTGATTCAATAGTAGAGATGTGACTCATCATGTTGTGTCCTGCTTCATACTTGTAGCTCATGAAACTCTCCAGTAACAAGTGACTGTTCTCTCTTGAGGTAAGTTCATATTGGGATTTTAAACGTTCCCACATCTTGTTTGCAGTTTGGCAGCATATCACGGTAAGTTGACAGTTGTCATCAAGAGAAGACAGGATAAGGTTACGAGCTGTAACATCACGTTTCTTCCATTGCTTGATGCTTGTGGTTCGGGCTGCAGCACTTGCTGCATTTGAGTTGTCAGCCAGGACTGCGATGGCTGTAGGTTCAAGATCTGATCCATCCACAACATCAAGTAGTTCGTAGCTTTCAAGAACAAAACTAACTCTTGATTTCCAGAAGCTGAAGCTCTTCCCATCAAACTTAGTACAATGAGAAATATCTTTCGCAGAAAAATTTCCGGAAGCCATCTTTGATTCTGTTAAAGAATATGATGTTCAGTGTTGGTTAATAGATTTGAATACGCAGCTTTGTTATTTTAATCAGATATACCTTAGTCAAACCTGGGCCCATAACCTGTTGGGTTTAATTAACAAATTACTTAACTGCTGACACTTCGTTGATACTTCTTTATTTGAGATTTTACTCCGCACATGCGGTCGACAAGACAAGTAGTTAGACACACATACAGTTCGTCTGAATTATTAGGGGAGAGCAGAGCAAAGTAAAAGGGGATACGAGTACAGCATCGCCAGATAGGTTATAATAGGTTTGAAGGAATATATATCATATATTTCAACACAAACAGTGGCGTGTCGTAGAACCGTTGGATTTATTAATGATTGTTGCTATTATTTGCGCTATTGTTTGTGTGGACCTCCCAATTCCCTCTGTGATCAACTATTAAGAAACCCCGAATTATATGGTAATTTAGATGCCACCACGCCGACAACTTACCGAAGCCGAAAAGGAGGAGAAAAACAGAAAGCAAAGAGAAAAAAGAGCTCAAGAAGCTGCAGAGCCCAACGGAAAATGTTTAGAAGACAAAAGAGCCAGGGCTAAATACCTCCGTGATGATAAAAAACGGAGTCTGAATCAAGAAGATCTGGACTGCAGAAATGACGAAGATAAAAAAGGAAAGAGACTACGAACCAAAAACGAAACAGATAGGCAAGCACGGCTAAACATTGAGGCCGAAAGACGTGGAGAGAGTAGATCTAATGAATCCGAAGAAGTGAAACAAAATAGGCTACGAGAGCAAGCATTGCGACAGCAAGCTCTGCGTGAAGAAGAAAACGAAGAAAAACGTGCAAGGCTACGTGAGCAAGCCAAACGGCAGCAAACTCTGCGCATAGGTGAAACGGTTGAAGAGAGAACGGTAAGATTGATCGAAGATAACTTGCGACATCAACTGCAACGTGACCAAGACACAGCAGAAGGGAGATTTTCACGGGCAACGTTGGATCGATTGCGTCATCAAAGGTATCTCAACGAAGAAACGCAAGAAGAGGCTGAAGCACGGCGGGAATTAAACAGAGAACAGACTGCCACCTACAGAGCGGCAGAGATTGAAGAAGAAAAAGAAGAAAGACGACACGAAAGTCGTCTACGGATGGAAAGACTCCGTAATGAGAAAGAAGAAGACGCAGAATTACTTCGCGCAAGTAACGCATTGGAACATGTAGAGATTATGGCTTTGGAAACAGAAGAGGAACGCACTTTCCGTGAAGAATTATTACATGCCCGCAACCGCGCGGGAGTACCAAGAACTCATCGTGCGGCTTGCAAATCCTTTGTTTCTGAAGAGCGCGTTCCATTGCATGAATGCGGGGAAATGAATATTGAATGTGGAGAATGTAATGCCATGCATTTCAAGGGTGAGCAACCAATAGACAAGAAATTTACCCAATGCTGCGGTAAAGGCAAGGTGATTCTCCCACCTCCAAAAACGTGTCCTCAACCACTGGCTAAATTGTTGCAGAACGACCATCCAAAGGCAAAAGCGTTCATGACCAAGATTCGCAGCTACAACAGTGCTCACGCTTTTGCATCGTTGGGAGCCAACATTTCATCACCACCAGGGCGTGGACCCTATTGTTTTAGAATCCACGGTCAAATATACCACAACACCACAACCGTCGGTCCCAATACCAGCAATCCCAAGTACGCGGATCTTTATTTCATGGACGCTGCTCAGGCCATCGAGTTCAGAGCCCATTTCACATCAAATGCAGGGTGCTGTAGGAACTTGATGACGGAATTAGACGCAATGCTCCGAGAAAAGAATCCCTATGCAGCCATTTATAAGATAATGCGCCAAGTGCTTGAAGAAGAGTACCACCGAGCCCAACATGAGAATATCCCGCATCAAACAGTGGGTATGATCATCAGCAGTGATCGAAGAAATCTCGACCAAAGCCGCTACAACAGCCCGATGACAAACGAGATCGCTGTAATTTTCAAAAGCTCAAACGGTGAACCGCCAGCCAAGAGAGATATTCGGGGACATCTCTTCATCCCAGTCATGGGGAGAAAATTCATACAAATCGACACACAACAACCCATGTGCGACCCCATGACTTACCTCTTGCTTTTCCCCAACGGGGACGACGGTTGGCATATTAACATGCCCTATAGCAGCACTACACGTCGTGAAAGAGAAGAAACAGCTGCGAGAGCCTTGGATCAGAATGAAGAAGAAGAATTCAATTTCCAAAGGCTCAACGAAATACTGCAGCTGGAAAATTTACCCGTAGAAACCTTTGCTGGTAACTACCGTTCAGTGGAGGAACCAGATCCAGAACCAGAGGAGCAAATTGATGACGACGAAAATGACCCACAGCGATTGAATCGTGGTGGAGGAAGGCGAAAGAGGGTGACGCAGTGCGAATTTTACAGTTTTCTGATTTTGATTAGGGATTATTTCAATAACGTCTTGGACGGTGGACCACTCACTCAGCAATGGATGGTAGATTCTTACGTGAAAATTGAAGCCAACCGTGTTAAGTACACCCGCGAACATCAAGCAGAACTTCACGTGGCTCAATACGACGGCCTCTTGGCCTACATAAACAATCGGGCAGAAAAAGAAAACTTTACGGTCGGGTCTTTTCACGTTCTTCCATCGAGTTTCATCGGAAGTCCAAGAGCTATGAAGTAAGCATACCAAGATGCAATGGCTATATGCGGGAAATTTGGCAAACCTGTATTTTTCTTGACGTTCACCTGAAACCCCAAGTGGAGGGAGATCACGACCAACATTCCCGGTCATCTGACGTCGTCTGATCGGCCCGATATAGTCGCAAGAGTATTTCGACAAAAGATGATTGAGTTGGTCAACGATATTGAAAAGCGCCAGGTGCTGGGATTTGCGACTGCAAGGATACACGTTGTTGAATTCAAAAGCGCGGATTGCCCCACTGCCACATGCTGATTTGGATCGATGAGCGTGACGCACCCGCTACAGCGGAAGATGTGGATGCAACCATATACGCAGAAATTCCGGACAGAACAACGCATCCGAAACTGTACAAAATCGTCATGGCTCACATGATTCACGGTCCATGTGGGTTAAGCAACAAAGCGTCTCCTTGCATGGACAGCGGCCAATGCTCAAAATCTTTCCCAAAGCCACACAGCCAAGAGACCATCGTCAACGACAACGGTTATCCCACTTATAGACGAAGAGATACGGGAGTTGTACATTACTTGAAGCGAGGACAGACAGGTTTCAAAGTGGACAATAGATGGGTAGTTTCCTATAATCCTTGGTTGTTGCTCAAGTTTGATTCCCACATCAATCTCGAATATTGCGCTTCCATTGTCAGTGTCAAGTTCATCTTTAAGTACGTCTACAAAGGGTATGACTGCCTGAAAATGGATCAAAAAGTTGGAACATATCAGCTCATAGACGGCGACGAACCGAGGGTGGAGTGGGACGAAATAACATCACATCTTGATGCGCGGTACGTCAGCGCCCCAGAAGCCTGTTGGCGAATATTTAAGTTTCCCATTTCCGATCGTTCGCACGCCATCTATCGCCTGGCCGTCTATTTGCCGCGAGAACAGCGCGTCTTTTTCCAACTGGGAAACGAAATGCAAGCCGCGATCAATGCCGCCTCGAGAGATACCAATCTGACTGCTTACTTCAAATTGAATCACATCGACGAAGACGCACGTCAATATTTCTACAGAGAAATACCTCACCACTACGTTTTCGTTAAGAAAACCAGTTCGTGGAAAGCTCGGGCGAAAAGGGCGAAGATAATCGGCCGCCTATACACGGTTGGCGTCCGGCAAGTGGAAAGGTATTGCCTTCGGCTGCTTCTCATCAACGTCAAGGGCGCAACGAGCTTCGGAGATCTGCGAACCATCGACCAAGTTCTCCATCCTACATTCAAAGCTGCAGCAATAGCACTGAATTTGTTGGAAGACGACCTCGCTTGGGTTAGAGCCATGGAAGAAGCGGCTACATTTCAAATGCCTCTTCAGCTTAGACAACTCTTTGTCGACATTTGCATCTTCTGCAATCCCTCTGACGCTCTGCATCTCTTTGAAACCAACCTGAACCATCTGATGGAAGACTTCATACGAAGTGGATTCGAAATCAACGTGGCCAAGCACTTGACGTTTAAATGGATTCAGGACAAGCTACGTCTCCACAATCAGACGATGGAAGATTTTTCCTTGCCTATCCCTGATTTCCATCTGCGAAGCCAACTAGCCGATGATCAGATAGGAGATAACAACGCAAATACTCAAAGAGAAAAGAGATTGATTGGCGAACGTATGCTGGCCCAACTCAACGACGGTCAACGCGCGGCCTTTGATCAAATCATGACTGCCGTTAACGATGTCAACAACTTACATCCGAGACAGTATTTCCTGGATGGTCCTGGAGGAACGGTAAAGACTTTTCTCTACAACACCCTCATAACCGTTCAACAAGGCGAAGGAAAACATGTCATCGCAGTGGCTTCCACAGGGATCGCGTCGACTTTGGTGCTAGACGGGTCAACTTACCATTCTCAGTTCAAGATTTACCCTCCAATAACAGAGACGACAAGATTGAAAATCGAAGAAGGAAGCTACAGTGCGCAAATGATTAGGAACGCCAGTCTCATAATTTCTGACGAAGCTACAATGAAAACCAGCCACGCTCTCGACGCGATCAATCATCTATTCCAAACTGTAACGAAGAATAGGGTAGATCCCTACGGTGGTAAAGTTCTTTTACTCGGCGGGGATTTTAGACAGTGCTTGCCCGTTGTCAGACACGGAAACAGAGTCAAAGTCACGGAAGCAGCCATCATCAACAACACGACATGGAATCTTTTCCGACAGCTTCGGTTAGTGCAGAACATGCGCACTGAAGCCGGTAGCCAAGATTTTGCCGATTGGCTCATTAAACTCGGAAACGGAACTTTGGCACAAACACCGTGACTGAACGACCCAGAACTCATCGAAATCCCGAAAGATTTTCTCAATATTCAAACGAATTTAATAGAACACGTATTCGGTAACCCATCAGATCTCTTAAACGAAGGCGTGACAGAACAAATTTGTAACAGAGCTATCTTATGCCCCAAGAACGAAGATTGTCTCAGAATCAACGACAACATTATAGGAGAGATGCCTGGTACGCTGAAAGTCTGCAAGAGTATTGACACCATCGATTCAGAGGACCCAGAAGAAATTTCCAACTACCCTCCGGAAATTTTGAACACCTTCAACGTGTCTGGGTTACCTCCGCACCAACTCAAACTGAAAATAGGAGCTATCGCCCTTCTTCTAAAGAACATTGACTCGCGACAGGGACTTTGCAACGACAGGAGGCTCATCATCAAGGATCTCTGCGATAACTTGATTGTAGCAGAAATTGCGGCCGGACAAACACAAAGGACACAACGTTTTTCTGCCACGGATGACTATGTCTCCCACTGACTCTGACTTGCCATTCAAACTCAAGAGGTTACAGTTCCCTGTGCTTGTGGCTTTTGCCATGACCATCAACAAGTCGCAGGGACAGACCTTCGAGCGAGTTGGCATTTACCTTCCGAAAGCCGTTTTCACCCACGAGCAGCTATACGTTGCCTTCTCCCGAGCGACGTCAAGAGAAGGTGTCAAGGTTCAATGCGAAGAAACTGAGAAACAAGGCAAGCTGCTTTGAAATCTTCCGCATTCTACGACACAAGAGAAACACAAGATATTCACGAAAAACGTTGTTTACAAGGAAGTTCTCCTTCGGTAGTAAAGCAACAAAAAAACGAAAAATCGACGACCCATTGATATAGACAACCATCACAAACAGGAAATAACTTCCGCCTGGGTCTACGGACCAAATAAGGAGCACGGGCAGGGCCTTGGGGGCAGTTCCCAAAGGCGCTCAACCGTGAATAGTCTTTTTATTTTGTTTGAGGAAACAAGCGGTAGACGCACACGGCATCTGAATAAATACGTGAATAAGTAATTTCGTTCTTTTCAGCTCCAAAAATGTTCGACCACCTGCTAAACGGTTTGACCTTTGTTCCAGTTTCCCCCTTCTTCCACCATTAGTGCGAATGGAAATCTGTCTGACATTCTACTGCTTTAGAAAAAAATGGTTCGACCACCGTCGTAGTTGCACGAGAAAAATTGGTCGAGAAAATAATATAGGGCAAACATATATCGCTGAAATATAGAGTATAATACAGTAGACACTTAAACTAGACCTTACATATTACCGTCCTGGGACGGGCCGCCATATACTAGTCTACTCTCTTTATAAAAGCCAAAGGTCTATTTGTGGGAGGAGTTTGTTTGTGTATCTGTCTGTGTGTTTGTCCGAAAACCTAACGGCGTGCGCACGCAGTGATTGGTTCGTGTTCAGTCACGTAATTTTTTATACCTGGAAAAGGTTCAACTACCTGAAAAAAGGTTCGACTACCTGAAAAAGGTTCAAACTGCCTTTGGCAAAGCTTAACCTTTTCCTTCCCTTTTGCCATCCGTTTTATCATTGGTCGTATTGACATCACGTGTTTTTTTTCTACCTGGAAAAAGGTTCGACTACCTGAAAAAAGGTTCGACTACCTGAAAAAGGTTCGACTACCTGAAAAAAGGTTCGACCTGCCTACGGCTCAGCTTAACGTTTTCCCATTTTATGTTTTTCCTTTTATTAGTCATTTCCATTCCGCATTTTAGCAATCCATTTCCACCATCATTGACACATTGACGTCAGACGAAATTCAGCTACCAAACGACGTAGACAAAAACGTCCTGCTGCATATTTTAACTAAGGTAAGCGATTTCTTATACCACAATTTTTTTCCAAAATTCAACATTTCTGTTGGTTTCAATATAATTTTCATTTAAACATGGGATAATTCAGTTGCCAGTGGTTTCTTTTGATGTCTCTTAGCTCTCCCAAAAGTCAACCATTGGATGTATTGTAGTAGAAAATGTTTTTTTTCCTGCTCATTTAAACAGGTAACATCCTACATTCAAATTTATATAACTCATTTGCAGATATTAGCTTGCAACAAGTTCCATTACCCTCAAGTTAACGTTGTTCAACTTTTTCAACATTGTTCAGTTGAACAGGCTTGGCATTTCTAATTCAGTTTAATTTTTAGATGTGTTAATATTTGTGTTGACTAATTGACTGTTGCGTACATTCCAGAACGGCAGTGGAAGATTACAAATTTCTTTCACTCACATTTGATCAACAAAAGGCAATGTCACCTTATAGGTGCTCAGCACTACTGGTGCACGATAGTAATCTTTTACATAAAGTTTAACAAGACATGTTTGGCTTAAGGTATTCAACATTTATTTTTCAACAGGTACCTCAAACCTGCACATATTAGCATTCAAAAGGAACCACCGTCCTCAACAAACAGTGTTGAACTTTGTCAACCCATTTCAGGTGAACGAGCTCTGCACTTCCACTTCAGTTCTCCTTCAACAGGTGTTGGTATGGTATGGTAAGCAATAGACTACTGTTTACGTTCACAAAAAGATAGTGTGGCTTCATCTGAATCACACAAATTTTCTAATTACAGGTGAAGTATTACTTGAGTTGCATTTTGCACATTTCTCAGGCCCACTTCATTTGCAACTTTGAAAGTGAAGTAATACGCAAGGATGGATTGTTGTCCGATCAAAAGATATGCCAGGTATTAAGATACACAGGTATTAAACATTCAAACAAGTCAAGTTTTATTGAAAGCTTTCAGTGGTTTTTTGTCAACAGGTGCCTCATTGAAGCGGGCATTCAACAAATTCCGCCACACTAAACCAACTGCGCTCGACTTTTTCAATATCTTCCAGGCGAAAGAGCTCGGTATTCTCAGCTGTTAACTGACCAGAGGTAACCGATTTCTTTAAGAAAATTTTTTAGAACGCGTTTACAACCAGGTAATAACAGTTTTTAACCAGGTGATAACAGTTATGGGTTTTCCTTGACGTCTGGGCTTGCGAAAAGGGTGACAAAACTAAACTAAACTCCTACTAAACTACAACAAACCCGTGAGACTCACAGGTGCAAAGCACTAAACCAGTCACGTATGACTTGAAGCTCTCAGGGTTTATTCGTCAACAGGTAGCTGATTCAAACATGCACGTTTCAGCAATCAACAAGTAATACCCTAATAAACCAACAGAATTCAGTCTTTTCCAACACCTTCCAGATGAAAGGGCTGAGCATTTTTACCTTCAGTTCTATTTTAACGTGCGTTTATGTTTTCTTCCACTGCTTTGCTGTTTTAATTTACCAACAGACAGTGGCTTCATCTAAAATCCTCAAATTTTCCCGTTTATAGGTGAAGCATTCCCTTGAATTACAATCTGAAAATTTAGGAGACACGCTTCATTTGCAACTCCGAGAGGGAAAAACAATATTAGGATGGATTGCTGGTCCACTAAAAGAAATGTCATCGGCATAGGTAGATAGCAGCATCAATTAGTCACGTTTGACGTAAGCCTTTCAATGTTCATTTGTAATTAGAAACCTCATTGATACGGGCAGATATTGAGGTTCAACAAGTACTACTATTCTCAACCTATGGTGTGCAACTTTTTCGACACATTTCAGGTAAAGGGCTGTGCATTTCCACATCAGTTCCATTTTAAAGTGTTGTGGTGCTTCTGTTTACCAATTGGCTGTTGTATGCGTTTACACAAAGACATAGTGACTTCTTTGAAGATCACAAATTTTCTCACGTTTACAGATGAGGCATTCGTTGATTTGCATTCTGCAAATTTCACTGGCCAAGTTCATTTGCAACATTGAAAGTGAAGATCTACGCCAGAATGGACTGCTGATCGACTACAAGAAACAACAAACTCACAGGTGTCAAGAATTCAACAAGTCACGTTTCATTTCAAGCTTTCAGTAGTTACTTATTAACAGGTGCCTCATTGAAACGTGCAGATGTTGGCATGCAGTGAGTTCCACCATCCTCAATCAACAGAGTTTAACTTTGCCAACCCATCCAGGTAAAGGATATACACTTCCGCTTCAGTTCTTTCTCAACATACTTTGTGGTTTTGGTTTACCGTTTGGCTGTTGTTTACGTTTTCAAAAAATCGTTTTTTTAATTTGAAGATCACACATGTTCTCATGTTTACAGATGAAGAATTCGTTGAGTTGCATACTGCAATTTTCACAGGCACACTCCATTTGCAATTTTCGAAGTGAAGAGCTACGCGAGGACGGACTGTTGATCAACTAAAAGAAATACCATATTCACAGGTGTCAAGCACTCAACAAGTGACATTTTATTTATAGCTACCTCTGGTTATTTGCTAATAGGTGCCTCACTGAAACGTGGAGAGGTTGGCATTTGACAACTTCCGCTAAATCAAACAACGGCGTTCAACTTTGTCAAACCAGTAGGGGAGACCGGACCCATGTTGGACAGGTTTGGTTTTACCCCATTATGTACCACCCTACTTACGCGAAATAAATAAAATTTGTTAAAACTGAATCTACAACGTATCCGCTACCCCCTTAATTTTTTTCAGAGATGTAATATAATTTGTTTAGAATTTATTACCGTTTTTATTTTGAGGTGAGTTCCAACGAAATCGGGGTGACTTTGTACGGACACCTGTACCACTTTGGACGTGGTCAAAAGAGGTAGATTGTGTTGGATGAAAATTTTAATTTTTTTCATACTATTAACTACTAAATTAGCGAACAATTTAAATGTAATTTTAATAGGATGTGACGTGAAATAAAATACTTTTATTATACCTGAAAAATTTCATTTTACTGATAAGGAAGACATAGGAGGAGGTGGAGCCAAGACAGAATCGATAATTTGGTAACAGAAGTTTTTTTCTCTGATTTGTCTTAGTCATGTTATATTCTAAATGTTTCCTTAAATTTCAAAATTTTAAATTTTCGCGCTTAGACTTGGCCCATCCCATGCACGCCTATTTGGTGTCCAACATCACCCCTGCCGTTTGTACAAATTGGCCCCAAAAAACAACTTTCGCAGAATAAATGATGCTGTTGAAAGTTCAATAAGGAAAATTATTTTTCTTTTGAAATATTATTAAGAAAACTATGGTCTACTTACCTCTAATATCTATTAACGTATAATTATAGAATTACACTTTAAAAAATCATCGATTAAGAACGAAGAAAAATACAGACTTTTTTGTATTTTTATTTTTTGTTAAAATATTCAATAAATAATACAGATACGGGAATCAAATTTTTACACCATGCATAAAAACCTATTTTGAACATATCATGTAATTATTATATTTTTATTTTGATAACTTTATTTTACACGGCACTGTACAACTTAGTACAGTGTCCAAGATGGGTCCGGTCTCCCCTACATGGGATAGAGCTCTCCATTTCCGTTCCAGTTCAGACTGATGATTAATGAAAACAAATTTTAAACTCAAAGGTGCAAAGCACTAGACAAATCACCTTTGATTTAAAGCTTTCTGTGTTCATTTGTCAACAGTTGCCTCATTAAAACGTCCAGATTTTAGCAATCAACAAGTTCCACCAACCTCAACCAACAACGTTCAATTTTTTCAAACCTTGCTGGCGAAGGCACTGTGCATTTTCACTATAGCTATTAACTGGTTGTGTTAAACGTTTTTTACCACATATTTTTTGTATTTCTGTTTTTCACCGAAGTTTTTCACTGGAACAGCTGATAGCATTCTGCGGCTAGATCTCTATTCTGCAGTGCACTCCTCAGCAAACTGTGTATGCCATTTCATCGAAGGCCTCAATTACATTTGTACAGAATTGGTTGAACTTCCGGGTGACAAGTGTGACTGCCACGTAACCAACACATAAGGATCTGCGTTTCAACCAGGGACAGCAGTTTTCTTTGACTTCTGCGCTCGCCCAAAAGGATGCCTAAACTAAGCTAAGCTAAACCACCACTAAACTGCAAGAAATTTGAAAGTCATACGTACAAAGCATTCAACCAGTCACATATGACATAAAGCTTTCAGTGCTTATGTCAACAAATAGCTCATTTAAACATGCACAGCATACCACTCAACAAGTGCGCTACTCTTAACCAACAGCATTCCGTTTTTCAACGTCCCCCAGATGAAGGGGATCTGCATTTATCACTTCAGTTCTATTTTAACATGCGTTATTGTTTTCATTCTCTATGTGACTGTTGTTAAGATTAAAAAGAAGACGGTGGCTTAATCTGAAGATCACAAATTTTCTCCTGTTTACAGGTGAACAAACGAAGCATATGTTTGAGTTGCATCCTGCAAATTTCTGAAGCATACTTTCATTCGCAACTTTCAAAGTGAAAAGCTGCGCGAGGATGGACGGAGGTCGGAGAAAAAGGCCCAGACGAAAAAGGCCCGCAAAAAAGGCCCAGACGAAAAAGGCCCAGACGAAAAAGGCCCACTTTTTTCCAAATTTAAAAGTGGGCCTTTTTCTCCATTGGACTGGGCCTTTTTCTCCGTTTACTTTCCATGTTCCTACAAACTTTATATTTGTTTCCAAAATATATTTCCAACCTCCTATTCCGTGGAAAGTGGAATGTACATAGGTTGCTGAAACCGTTACCTTCTATAAGGTTTGCCGAGATCAAACAATGTTAGCGTATGTACGCTAGTTAACCTTTGATTATTTATTCGTTAGCAATCTGATTTCGGATTATGTTAGTATTTATATATTGCTAATATCCCGTTTAATAAAGTTCATTTTTCACAATTTTGGTTTATTGAACTACTATCGCTTTTTTAAATATAATACAAGAAATAAATGTTTTTCGCACTTAGCCTTGTTCTGTCCACCCTCTTTCATTATTCCCCCAACCCCCAGTCCATCTCCCTTATAACTTCTTTTTGTCGATACTTATGACATAGGTAAAGACCACTGATTCGTTGTTAATACCGAAACTGAATGAGTTCCGCGGGGCTTTTGTGGTTGTTGGTAAAAAAGATATGTTAACACGAAGACCTGTTTATTATTATTAACATTTTATAAATAATCTTTATAGGAATAATGTAACAAACTTAAACTATCGTCTGAGGCAAGGACAAAAGAAAGAATATTGTAATTCAAAATTGATTCTCATACCTTTTATTTCCTTATCAGATTTTCAATTCTTTTCACAATTACAAAGAGCCAAATAAATATATTAAAATCATAACCTACTGCTATAACTATGCCAGGCGGTGACTGCCAACTGTTATCTTGGAGCGCTTTTCACCAAAGCAATAAATAGTTCGAGCAAAACTGGAATATTCAATTTGCGTAGGAACGTCTATAAGTCAAATTTAAAAAGTTAATGCGTGGCTTTTGTTAAACAGCAATCTTTTGTTAAAGAATAACCTCACCTTTAGCCCGAGAGAACCATCTACGTCTCTGGTAAGAACTCGCGTTTTTCCAGCAATGATAAATGATTTTTTACGTTCTTCGTGTCTTGTTTTCCCCTTATGGACATTTTCAAGCGGCTTTTGGTTACCTTATTCACATCACATACTGCAGTGAAATATAAGGAAGCTTTGCACTTGACGTTAACAAAGCTACTAACAATTACAAACCAATTTAGTTTATTTTCTAACATGAAGGGCTTTTTTTATGTCTTTATTAGTGGAGACACTAATAAACCTTTTACAATGAATCTACGATTTTTTTTCTTCAAAATTTCCAAGATCATGAAGCATGCCACTGTATTTTTTATAAAAATGTATTACGACATGGCTTGCACATGAAAGAACATGAGTTTAGCTCATCAATGAGTCGGTATCAGTACTTCATACGATAAATTTTCCTTTTTTTGATTTGGTTTAATCACTTTATGTTCTTTCTTTTCAGTTTTCTTTTTCTTTATGTTGGCTTTTTTCTTTTTCTGTTGTCATTCTTTTCTCTTTACCTTTTCTTCGATGCGATCAGCCCAATTGTTTTTACTTTCTGATCTGTTTGTATCTCGTTTCTTTATTTATTTGTCAAGCAATTCCACACAGTCTTCTACCTATTGCAATACAGATAGGTTAAAAGTTTTGATGATCTTACAAATGTGTTTGTCAAATTGAAAGTTTACCTGAAAACCTTCAGCTCTTTGCAGAGCACCATTTCATGACTGTTTCTCTTCAATACTTCTCACATTCCAACTTCAGCTTGGCCATCCAAGATTTTCACTTTGGCTTTGAGTTTTTTTTTGTTATCGTTGCCACTTTTGAATCTAAAGTGGTCTTGTTCAGAATGGGTGAGGGATTAGATAGTTCTCCTAAATCAAATTTGCTGAATACTAGGCAGCCTTCACTGTTGAAAATTGGTGTTAGCGGTGTACTTGTTGGTCTTGGTTCAGGAATACCTGTTTTGACAAACTCTGTGGGATCAGAGGTTGATGACACTGATGCTGCCTCGGTGGCTTGTGCAAGTTTGGCAATTCAGGACCGCTTCTTGTTATTTTTCTTTTTTAAATTCTTCTTCTTCAATTTTTCTAACTCCTTTTAAGTTTTGTTTTCATTGTCCTATCAGACAAATCCAGCCTTTTCCCTGAAAGTAGATGGAATAAGCTGGCCCGCCTTCCTTAAACGTAAAGATTAATACACACCTATTAAGTGTGAGGTGTTAGCTGCTAGACATTCTTCCAGTTCAACACCAACCTTATTGCTATTGAGATCATCAACTGTAGATACACTTTCAGTTGGAAGTTGGTCAATAAGCTAGAAATGAAAAAGTCTTCAGGAGAGACTTGCTTTTTAAGAGCGACGATGTCAATGGACCCTCGCGTTTTATAAGGTTCTTGATTTTTAGGGTCTTCATTTCCTACAAATTTTGTTTAGACGTCACTTTCAAGTTCTTGTTTTCTCTTTTTCCATTTACAAAAACTGCCTCTCATATTATAACCTTTAAACTTTATTATTATTTACCTTGATCTCTCAACATTATCACTGATCACTCCATAAATCACACTATCTGAACCTAGCTTTTTGTTATTTTCTTTAGAGAACGACATTTTCGAGCCAAATCCAGCTTCAGGACGCCTCCACTTGAGGGCAGTATAAGCAGATGGAAACCATGAACAATAAAAAAGTAACTAAATTTTGTTGAATTTGTAATACAAGACTTACATTTTTTTTTTATTTCAATCGGCAATCTTAAGAGTTTATTTTACTACGTTTGTTTTTTGTACTACCCTTCATACGATTTTTTGGATACTTACTCTGCTTATACTGCCCTCAAGTGGAGGCGTCCTGAAGCTAGATTTAGCTTGAAAATGTCGTTCTTTAAAGAAAATAACAATATGCTAGATTCGTCGACAAAATGTTTCCGTGCAATAGATTCTACCAAAAACTCCTTTTACCATAAAGGACGGATAGCTGCTTTAAAGAGGTAAATTGAGTAAGCTCTTCTACAGAGACTTAGGTGCAGCTTGCACTTAAATTGTTGACGTGGAACATATTATGCATTCTCATTCACATTCAATGTTTATTTTGTTTTCTAGGAGAAAACATTTAAAATTTGCGTCAAAGATATTTTGTTATACGGGATTTTTGATTATTACTAGGATCCAAGCATAAACCAAAGCCAAACATAGGACTTGCTTAATCACTCAACAATTTTACTGTGAAAGGATGCCAAATTATGAAAGCGGTATAACATTTTACTAACCAATACATCTTAGAATACCTTTACTTTGTTTTTGCATGATACCAGAGGATCATCCAAACCATCCACCTTTCTGATTCGAGGTCTTCAATGGATGCATGTAATTGAAACAAGTTTTCATATTGAGTCTGAAAAAGAAAGGTATGTGAAGGGTCAAAACCTAATTTTAAAAATATTCACACGTTGTGGTTTTCTCGTGCATGAAATAACAAAAATTGTGAGCATAACTTCGTTATTGGATTCTAGGGAAGAATGGATGACTGCTATTGATTATGTTGCTGAACAGCTTCATACAGATCCTGATAGCAACGATGTGGATATACAAGCCGTTTCTGAAAAAACACCAGGAACCGTGCTGCCAATCCTGAAGAAATGGAAGACCGTCTAATAGCTAAGCTCTCACACTTCACAGGTATGTGTTGATCTTTACATTTAAGGAAGACCGGCCAGTTTATTCCATCGATTTTCAGGGAAAAAGCTGGATTTGTCTGATAAGACAACAAAAGCCAAACTAAACGGAAGTTAGATGAAATGAAGAAGAAATTAAAAAGGAAAAATAAGACGAAGAGGTCCTGAATTGCCAATCTTGCACAAGCCACAGAGGCAGCATCAGTGTCATCAACCTCTGATCTCACAGAGTTTGTCGAAACTGGCATTCCTGAACCAAGAACAACAAGTACACTGCTAACAACAATTTTCAACAGTGAACCCACATAGCACAATTCGGTCCCACGGACATCCGTGGTATATCCTATTTGGATAACGATGACATCTTACGAACATCCGTGGAACTGCCCGACCTCCTGGTTGGATGTCCATCGGATGCCGACGGAATATTAGAAGACCTCCCGGGAATATGCCGATTGATATCCGAGGGAAGTCCTGTTGGACGGGAAAAGAACATGCTCTGAACATGTGAGAATTATGGAAATACCTTTGTTTAAGCATTCCTGGCTAAAGTAAAGTATGAAAATAAATAATGTAACACAACGATGGAATTATGGTGAGAAATTTCTTTGTATTGACATATACCGACATATAAGATACAACATGCAACTTTCAAGTTTGGAAGACAAATAAAAAACTGATCCATTTTAATAATCTACAGTGAGGGGCCTCAGTAGGAAGACTACGCAGCTGGAGAGGTTACCTACGCAGACTACGCAGACAGAGCAGGCCGCTGGACAGCATCGAGAGAAGCACATAGGCACTGAAAGTAATCCGGAACGGCACAGCACAGACAAAATCGGAAGACGGTAGTAGCCCACAGAGTAACAGAAGCACTAGTTGTTAACGAGAAAAGTTCCAAACGCGAAATTCACTTAATGTTACACGAAAACTCCAGACGCAGCACATAAACAGCACAGACGATAAACTACACCACGAACAACTAAGCGATGACTAGCTGAAATGCTGAATCAGCATGCGAAAATTGGAAAGTCGAAACTACCATTATTTATCATTTCAGTAGTCTTTCCCTAAACACCGGGGAATGGTTTCATCTCAAAAATCTTTTTATATAATAACTTGATTATTGAAGGAGTTTTTTACAAGGATATAGTTTAAACATTACAGTAAGTGTTTAAAGTCCGTTTTAGATGATAATTGTGAATTATTTATTAACATTGGGTTACCTCTCAATGCTAAATTTGAATTCAGTTGGCGATTGTTAAAGTAACGTCTGCTCGAGTGAGACATCAGAAGAATATCAGGCAAGTTTACATTTACTGTAGTTTATTTTGGTTAACGTTACATTTTTCTTATATTTAGATATCAGAGTTCGACAATTTATACTTAGAGATGAATGGGATTATTTACCATTGCTATCTTCCAAATGATTTTGTATATTTTTCTATTGAGGTTGTGGCTCCCCGAGCCAAAATGAGCCCACAGTGAGGGAGAAATTTCTACTCTACACAATTGGTCAGTCCAACAGAAAGTTTCATTAACATGTACGTTTCAGCAAACACTTTATGTGCTCTTCTTTAAGGTATTGATGGGGTTCTTGGCCGTAAATGGTTACCTAATCTTCCCCATTTTAACACAAACAACTTTTGACGTTTTAGCAAATGTTTTTAAAGACAATTTGTTACCTGTTCCTTTATCATTCTGAAGGAGACACTTTTCTGTGTGGATTGGGAGATAAAAAGAGTCAGGAATTTTGGCACTTCGAGCAATTGCCGAATGTATTTACTTTTATCATTATTAAGATTGGTTTATTGGTAACGGCATTATCTACCTTCGTAGGATGAACGAGGAGATAAGATATTTTAGTCTAGTTTTGACACAAATCAGATGAATAATGTTAGGAATTGTAATTATTTAATTAAAAAATAATTGAAAATTAAAATTATTATTGTAACGTATGTTGAAAATTGAGTAAGATTTGATGAGATAAATATATTGCAATGTACAATGTATTATGTAATATGTTTAACATTTTGTCATTTCATTCGCCATGGTCTAAGTTTTAATCAAATATTTTTTTCAACGACCGTTCAATTATATAACATCATTTTTACGTATGGTGATCTTTAACAAAGCTTTTTCAAGTTGAATCAAAACCTAAGAGGTCTTTTCGAAATCGATTTAAAACACGGTTTAAATTCTCTTTTTTTAACAACAATTATTTAGAAAAAAGAAAAAAATTTGAAACTCTTCTTTGCTGTTGCAGGGACGTCCTCAGGATCTTGTTTTGACACCTCCACCGGGCTTCAAATTCTAATAGCCGACGGACATCCATGGAACAACCCGATATGGCGCAGGATATCTAACGGATGTTCGGATCACAGTCGGACATCCGACGGCAGAGATGTGCTATGTGGGGAAGGCTGCCTAGTTTTCAGAAAATTTGATTGAGGAGAACTACCTAATCCCTAACTGATTCTAAACAAGACCACTTTAGAGCCAGAAGCGGCAATGATTAAAACTAAAAAAAACTCAAAGACAAAGTGAAAATCTTCTATGGCCAAGCTGAAGTTGAGAATGCAAGAAGTATTGAAGAGAAACAGGCATGAAAAGCTGCTCTGCAAAGAGCTGAAGGTTTTCAGGTAAACTTTCAATTTGACAAACATATTTGTAAGATGTTCAAAACTGCTAACCTTTCTGTATTGCAATAGGTAAAAAACAATGTGGAATTGCTTGCTAAATCAATTAAGAAACGAGATGAAATCAAATCAGAAAGTAAAAAGAAGTTGGCTGAACACATCGAAGAATAGGAAAAGAGAATGGAATAACAACAGAAAACAAGAAAAGCCAACATTAAGAAAAAGGAAACTGAAAAGAAAGAGCATAAACTGAGAAAACCAAAGATAAAAGGCAAGTTTATCGTATGAAAGACCGATACTGTCTCATGGATGAGATAGCTCCGTGTTCTTTAATGTGCAAGCCATGTCGTGATAGTTTTTTACAAAAATACACTGGAATGCCTTCCATGATCGTGGAAAATTTGAAGAAAAAAAATCTTAGATTCATTTTAAAAGGTTTCATGTCTTCATTAATCATAGACTCATAAAAAAAGTCTTTCGTGGTAGAAATTACAATTGATTTGTCATTATTAGTAGCTTTGTTAACGTCAAGTACAAAGCTTCCTTATATTTCAGTGCAGTATGTGATGTAATTAGGTAACCAATAGCTCCTTGAAAATGTGCGTAAGGGGAAAACTAGATACGAACAACGTAAAAAATCATTTATAAAAATGCTGGAAAAATGCAAGTTCTTGCCAGAGACGTAGATGGTTTTCTCGGAGTAAATGTGAGGTTATTCTTTAACAAACGGTTGCTCTTTAACAATAGCCATGCATTTACTTTCGAATTTTGACTCATCGATGTTCCTACGCAAATTGTATATTCCAGTTTTGCTTGAACTATTTATTGCTTTGGTGAAAAGCGCTCCTAGCCTAGATAACAGTCAGCAGTCACACCGCCTGGCATAGTTATAGCAGTAGGTTATGATTTTAATATATATATTGGGCTCTTTGTAACTTTGAAAAGAATTGAAAATATGATAAGGAAATAAATGATATAAAATCAATATTGAATTATAACATTCTCTTTTTTTGTTCCTTACTTCAAATGATACTTGAAGTTTATAATAATATTCCTATAAGCATTGTTTATCAAATTTTAATAAGAACGAACTAGTCTTCATGTTAACATATCTTTGTTCCCAGCACCCACAAAAGCCCCGCAAAACTCAATTTTTTTTTTCAATTTTCGTATTAAAAATGAACAAACGGTCTTTATCTATGGCATAAGCATCGGCAATGGGAAGTGATAAGGGAGGTGGAAGGCGAGTTGGGGGGGAATGAGCAAAGAGGTTGGACAGAACAAGGCGAATTGCGAAAAACATAGATTTCTTATATTCTGTTCAAAGAAGCGATAGTTGTTCAATAAACAAAAATTGTAAAAAATGAACTTCATATAACGGGATATTAGCAATGGATAAATACTAACATAATCGGAAATCAGATTACTACCGAATCAATAATCAAAAATTAACTAGCGCACATACGCTAACATTGTTTGATCTCGACAAACCTTATAGCAGGTGGCGGTTTCAGCAACCTTCGTACATTCCAAATTCCACGGAATAGTAGGTGGGAAATATATTTTGAAACAAAAATGAGGTTCTTACGAACTTGGAAATTGAGCGGAGAAAAAGGCCCAGTCCAATGGAGAAAAAGGCCCACTTTTGAATTTGGAAAAAAAGTGGGCCTTTTTCGTCTGGGCCTTTTTCGCGGGCCTTTTTCGTCTGGGCCTTTTTCTCCGCCAATCGGATGGACTGCTGATCAACCAAAAGAAATGTCTAACTCGCAGTTTCGAAGCACTCAACAAATCACATTTGACTTAAAGCATGCAATATTTATTATTCAACAGGTACCTTATTGAATGGAAATTGATAAAAAATAAATTAAAAACAAACTAAAAAAAAAAAAAAAAAACTAGCTGCATCTCCAGATCCAATCCATTTTAACAATGATGTTGTAGTTCCATAATAGGACACTGCCTATATTTCAAAACTAATGGCGAATATCTGAAATTTGCAAACTCACTTACAAATTCATATCAACAAGTGACACGTTACATTCATGTGCTCGCTGAAAATTTTACAATCACGCTTTGTTTTCAATTACACGGCAGAGAAATTAAATCTTCTGGAACTATTATGCCTTCTAGAGCAACGATGTCTTACGTTTGAGGTACATATCAGCAGTCAACGAGTTAAACATTTAGCTGCAAGCTCTTGACTGTCAACATTTCTTTTAACAGGGTTCACAATCGAGCAAGTGACAACATCCAGTATTCTCATTTTATTTTCGATTATTGCAGTATTGCTTCAGGTAACGTTTACGCTCCCGACCCAATTGGCATTTTACAGTGGATTTCGGAAATTGTTCACCTACGAGAAGGGGACATGTTAAACTTCAATAAGTACGATTTCTAAACAGAAGCTTTTGCAATTTCATCAGCGTAATGCTAAATCAACGTTGTTGTCCAACTGACGACTGATCGTTCGTTTGCCGATTCGTTCTTGACCCATCATCAGATAACAAAGAACAAGTTGTTTAAGAATTTCTAACACAAACGAAGTAAAAACTTCAACTGACTCTGGCTAGGCTTAACATTTTGCTTTCTCCTTTTCCGTACCTCTTACCATTGGTCGAATAGGAACCGCATGACATTCAAATACTTGGAGTAAGGTTCGAAAACCTCAACAATATTTCCAACTGCCACCGGCAAGAGTTCAACATTTATTTTTCGAACTTAAAAGGACTGGAATAAAATTGCAGTCAGTATGAAAAAGCAGACGGATGGCAAATCGTGAGCCGAGGGTGAAACTTCAACTTTGAAAGTGAAGTAATACGCAACGATGGATTGTTGTCCGACAAAAAGATATGCCAAACGCACAGGTATTAAACATTCAAACAAGCTTTCAGTGGTTTTTTGTCAACAGGTGCCGCATTGAAGCGGGCATTCAACAAATTCCGCCACACTAAACCAACTGCGCTCAACTTTTTCAATATCTTCCAGGCGAAAGAGCTCGGTATTCTCAGCTGTTAACTGACCAGGGTAACCGATTTCTTTAAGAAAATTTTTTAGAACGCGTTTACAACCAGGTAATAACAGTTTTTAACCAGGTGATAACAGTTATGGGTTTTCCTTGACGTCTGGGCTTGCGAAAAGGGTGACAAAACTAAACTAAACTCCTACTAAACTACAACAAACCCGTGAGACTCACAGGTGCAAAGCACTAAACCAGTCACGTATGACTTGAAGCTCTCAGGGGTTATTCGTCAACAGGTAGCTGATTCAAACATGCACGTTTAAGCAATCAACAAGTAATACCCTAATAAACCAACGGATTTCAGTCTTTTCCAACACCTTCCAGATGAAAGGGCTGAGCATTTTTACCTTCAGATCTATTTTAACGTGCGTTTATGTTTTCTTCCACTGCTTTGCTGTTTTAATTTACCAACAGACAGTGGCTTCATCTAAAAACCTCCAATTTTCCCGTTTATAGGTGAAGCATTCCCTTGAATTGCAATCTCCAAATTTAGGAGACACGCTTCATTTGCAACTCCGAGAGGGAAAAGCAATGTTAGGATGGATTGCTGGTCCACTAAAAGAAATGTCATCGGCATAGGTAGACAGCACTCAATTAGTCACGTTTGACGTAAGCGATTCAGTGTTCATTTGTAATTAGAAACCTCATTGATACGGCCAGATTTTGAGGTTCAACAAGTCCTACCATTCTCAACCTATGGTGTGCAACTTTTTCGACACATTTCAGGTAAAGGGCTCTGCATTTCCACATCAATTCCATTTTAAAGTGTTGTGGTGCTTCTGTTTACCAATTGGCTGTTGTATGCGTTTACACAAAGACATAGTGACTTCTTTGAAGATCGCAAATTTTCTCACGTTTACAGATGAGGCATTCATTGATTTGCATTCTGCAAATTTCACTGGCCAAGTTCATTTGCAACATTGAAAGTGAAGATCTACGCCAGAATGGACTGCTGATCGACTACAAGAAATAACAAACTCACAGGTGCCAAGAATTCAATAAGTCACGTTTCATTTCAAGCTTTTCAGTAGTTACTTATTAACAGGTTCCTCATTGAAACGTGCAGATGTTGGCATGCAGCGAGTTCCACCATCCTCAATCAACAGAGTTTAACTTTACCAACCCATCCAGGTAAGGGATATACACTTCCGCTTCAGTTCTTTCTCAACATACTTTGTGATTTTGGTTTACCGTTTGGCTGTTTACGTTTTTAAAAAATCGTTTTTTTAATTTGAAGATCACACATGTTCTCATGTTTACAGATGAAGAATTCGTTGAGTTGCATACTGCAATTTTCACAGGCACACTCCATTTGCAATTTTCGAAGTGAAGAGCTACGCGAGGACGGACTGTTGATCAACTAAAATAAATACCAAATTCACAGGTGTCAAGCACTCAACAAGTAACATTTTATTTATAGCTACCAGTGGTTATTTGCTAATAGGTGCCTCACTGAAACGTGGAGAGGTTGGCATTTGACAACTTCCGCTAAATCAAACAACGGCGTTCAACTTTGTCAAACCAGTACATGGGATAGGGCTCTCCATTTCCGTTCCAGTTCAGACTGATGATTAATGAAAACAACTGTCAAACTCAAAGGTGCAAAGCACTAGACAAATCACTTTGATTGTCAACAGGTGCGTCATTAAAACGTCCAGATTTTAGCATTCAACAAGTTCCACCAACCTCAACCAACAACGTTCAATTTTTTCAAACCTTGCTGGCGAAGGCACTGTGCATTTTCACTATGGCTATTAACTGGTTGTATTAAACGTTTTTTACCACATATTTTTTGAATTTCTGTTTCTCACCGAAGTCTTCACTGGAACAGCTGATAGCATTCTGCGGCTAGATCTCTATTCTGCAGTGCACTTCTCAGCAAACTGTGTATGCCATGTCATCGAAGGCCTCAATTACATTTGTACAGAATTGGTTGAACTTCCAGGTGACAAGTGTGACTGCCACGTAACCAACACATAAGGATCTGCGTTTCAACCAGGTGACAACAGTTTTCTTTGACTTCTGCGCTCGCCCAAAAGGATGCCTAAACTAAGCTAAGCTAAACCACCACTAAACTGTAAGAAATTTGAAAGTCACACGTACAAAGCATTCAACCAGTCACATATGACATAAAGCTTTCAGTGCTTATGTCAACAAATAGCTCATTTAAACATGCACAGCATGCCACTCAACAAGTGCGCTACTCTCAACCAACAGCATTCCGTTTTTTAACGTCCCCCAGATGAAGGGGATCTGCATTTATCACTTCAATTCTATTTTAACATGCGTTATGGTTTTCATTCTCTATTTGACTGTTGTTAAGATTAAAAAGAAGACGGTGGCTTAATCTGAAGATCACAAATTTTCTCCTGTTTACAGATGAACAAACGCAAACGAAAAGCATATGTTTGAGTTGCATCCTGCAAATTTCTGAAGCATACTTTCATTCGTAACTTTCAAAGTGAAAAGTTGTGCGAGGATGGACTGCTGGTCAACCAAAAGAAATGTCAAACTCGAAGATTCGAAGCACTCAACAAATCACATTTGACTTAAAGCTTGCAATATTTATTATTCAACAGGTACCTTATTGAATGGAAATTTATTAAAAAAATAGATTAAAAACAAATTAAAAAAAAAAAAACTGGCTGCATCTCCAGATTCATTCCATTTTAACAATGATGTTGTAGTTCCATAATAGGACAACTTGACTGCCTTTATTTCAAAACTAATGGTGAATATCTGAAATTTGCAAACTCACTTACAAATTCATATCAACAAGTGACACGTTACATTCATGTGCTCGCTGAAAATTTTACAATCACGCGTTGTTTTCAATTACACGGCAGAGAAATTAAATCTTCTGGAACTATTACACCTTCTAGAGAAACGATGTCACGTTTGAGGTGCATATCAGCAGTCAACGAGTTAAACATTTAGCTGCAAGCTCTTGACTGTCAACATATCTTTTAACAGGGTTCACAATCGAGCGAGTGACAACATCCAGCTTTCTCATTTTATTTTCGATTATTGCAGTATTGCTTCAGGTAACGTTTACGCTCCCGACCACAATTGGCAATTTACAGTGGATTTCGGAAATTGTTCACCTACGAGAAGGGGACATGTTAAACTTCAATGAGTACGATTTCTAAACAGAAGCTTTTGTAATTTCATCAGCGTAATGCTAAATCAACGTTGTTGTCCAACTGACGACTGATCGTTCGTTTGCCGATTCGTTCTTGACCCATCATCAGATAACAAAGAACAAGTTGTGTAAGAATTTATAACACAAACGAAGTAAAAACTTCAACTGATTCTGGCTAGGCTTAACATTTTGCTTTCTTCTTTTCCGTACCTCTTACCATTGGTCGAATAGGAACCGCATGACATTCAAATACCTGGAGTAAGGTTCGAAAACGTGAACAATATTTCCAACTGCCACCGGCAAGAGTTCAACATTTATTTTTCGAACTTAAAAGGACTGGAATAAAATTGCAGTCAGTATGAAAAAGCAGACGGATGGCAAATCGTGAGCCGAGGGTGGAAGAAGGGGGGGAGCTGCAGGCAGGGAGAAAACGAGAGCAGACACTTAATACTAGACTTCACCTATTACCGTCCTGGGACGGGCCGCCATATACTAGTCTATACTATATAAAACAACAAGGAAATTTTGGGGAGGAGTTTGTTTGTCTGTCACACTGTTCTTTTGCTGTGATTGGCTGGCGGGGGGACTACCTGAAAAAAGGTTCAGACCGCCGCCGGCTGAAGTGAATCGGAGGGATGGGGATTTGGAAAACTAGAATGTGGGTGGAAATGTGGACTCAGACAATTTTTCAGTCTACGGGCTTTGCGTAAAACGGGTGGGCAACAGCGTAAGCCGACGGGCACGGATAGCGGGTGCGTTAAATATAAAATAAAGAGTGGCGTAACGGACAAAAACTGTGGGATGGAAGACGGGCAGAGGCAAAGAGTGGGTGGACGGGCAACTAAAATGAACATTTTTGGCTGTACGGGCTAAATGGGACGATGAACATATACTGTACGAGGGAAGACGGGCAGAGGCAAAAAGTGTATGAACGGGCAAATAAATCGTGCATTTTGACGGGCAGAAACTGTGACAGAAGACGGGCAAATGCAAACAAAAGGTCGATGCGCCATACAGCAGGCGGTTTGGCGGGCCGACGGAGAGACAGAGAGTGGGCCGGCGGGCAGAGAGTGGGCCGGCGGGCAGAGAGAGGGTCGATGGGCAACAACGGCGGATTTTTTGGCGGGCAAAGGGGGTTGACGGGCAGAGACTCTACGAGGAAAGGCGGACCGAAGCAAAAAGAGGGTGGACGGGCAACTATAGCGGGCGTTTAAACGGAAGGAGACTGTGACAAAAGGACGGGCAAATGAAAAAAATGTAGATGGGCCCCTACAGCAGGCGTTTTGGCGGGCAGAGAGTTGGGTTGACGGGCAGAGAGTGTGTTGACGGGAGTGTGGGTTGACGGGCAGAGAAGGGGTCGACGGGCAACTTCAGCTGGTTTCTTGGCGGGCAGAGAAAGTTAGGGGATGGACGGGGAAAAACAGTGAGTGGATCGGCGGGCAAGAAAGGGGAAATCTTGATATGTAAAAAGAATAAGAGTAGAGGGGCGAAAAATAGGCGTGGGTCGATTTTCTCAAAAAATAGCGTTAAAATACGCTAGCGCCACCTATCCCCCGGCCCTGGACGGGCCCAAAGTTACTAGTCTATACTCTATAAAACAACAAGGAAATTGGAGGTGGAGCCTGTGTCTGTCACGCTGTGCTTTTGCTGTGATTGGAGGGAAATCGCCGCTGGCTGTAGTGAATTGGTGGGATGTGATTGGCTGGCGCCAAAACCGCTGTCTGCTACACTGAATTGGTGGGATGGGGAATCGGAAGACTAAGTTGCGGGTGGAATGTGGATTTAGGAAATTTTTTTGTCTACGGGTTTTTTAGTCTACGGGCTTTTCAGTCCACGGGCTTTCAGCCGACGGGCAGAGACTGTACGGTGGAAGACGGGCAACTACAGCGTTTTTTGTATGGGCAAAGGGAGTTGACGGGCAGAGAATATTTTAAAAAAAGACGGGCAAAGGGAAAAAAGTGGGTGGACGGGCAACTACAGCGGGCGTTTTCTGGGCTGAGACTGTGAGAGAAAGACGGGCAAATGCAAGGAAAAGGTCAATGGGCAATTATATTGGTCGTTTTGGCGGGCAGCGAGTGGGCCGACGGGCAGCGAGTGGGTCGACGGGCAGAGAGACGGCAGGCGGGCAGTTGGGGGCCGACGGTCAATAACAGCGGGCGAAGTGGGTTGACGGGCAGAAACTTTGCGAGGGAAGACGGACAGAGGCAAAATTTGGGTGGACGGGCAATTACGGCGGGCGTTTTGACGGGCAACGACTGGACAAAAGGACTGGCAAATGCAAAAAAAGGTAGATGTGCCTCTACAGCAGTAATTTTTGCAGGCAAAGTGTGGGTTGACGGGCAGAGTGTGGGTTGACAGGCAGAAAGTGGTTTGGCGGGCAAATATTGACTTGACGGGCAGAGAGGGGGGTCAACGGGCAACTTCAGCTGTTTTCTTGACGGGCAGAGAAAGTGAGGGGATGGACGGGCCGAAACAGTGAGTGGGTAGGCGGGCAAGAGGGAGGAACTCTTGATTATGAAAAGAATTAAACGTAGACGGGCGAAAAAATGGAGTGGAAAGATTTTCTTAGAAATAACGTAAGGATACGCTAGCGCCACCTATACCCCGGCCCTGGACGGGCCCAACGTTACTAGTCTATACTATACAAAACAACAAGGAAATTGGGGGAGGAGTTTGTTTGTCTGTCACACTGTGCTTTTGCTGTGATTGGCTGGCGGGGGGACTACCTGAAAAAGGGTTCAGACCGCCGCCGGCTGCAGTGAATCGGCGGGATGGGGATTTGGAAAACTAGAATGTGGCTGGAAATGTGGATTTAAGCTACTTTTCATTTCTTTCCAGTATTGCGTATAACGGGTGGGCAACAGCACGTAAGCCGACGGGAACGGATAGTGGGTGCGTTAAATAGGAAATAAAGATTGGCGTGACGGGCAAAACTGTGGGATGTAAGACGGGCAGAGGTAAAGCCTGGGTGGACTGGCAACTAAAAGGAGCATTTTTGGCGCACAGTAAATGGGACGATGGGCATAGACTGTACGAGGAAAGACGGGCAGAGGCAAAGAGTAGATGGACGGGCAAATAAAGCGGTCATTTTGACGGGCTGAAATTGTGACAGAAGACGGGCAAATGCAAACAAAAGGTCGATGCGCCATACAGCATGCGTTTTAGCGGGCCGACGGTTAGAGAGTGGGTCGGCGGGCAGACAGGGGGTCGTCGGGCAACAACGGCGGGTTTCTTGGCAGGCATAGTAGGTTGACGGACAGAAGGAAAAAGTGAGTGGACGGACAACTATACCGGGGGTTTTAACGGGCAGAGACTGTGACGAAAGGGAGGGCAAATGCAAAAAAAGGTACATGTGCCCCTACAGGAGGCATTTTTGCGGGCAGAATGTGGGTTGACGGGCAGGGAGGGGGTCGACGGGCAGAGAGGGGGTTGACGGGCAAAGAGTGGTTTCATGGGCAAAGGTTGGCTTGACGGGCAGAGAGGGGGTCGACGGGCAACTTCATCTGTTTTATTGACGGGCAGTGAAAGTGAGGGGATGGAAGGGCAGAAACAGTGAGTGGGTTGGCGGGCAAGAAAGGGGAACTCTTGATTGTGAAAAAAATTAAAAGTAGACGGGCGAAAAAATGGAGTGGAACGATTTTCTTAGAAATAGCGTAAGGATACGCTAGCGCCACCTGTACCCCGGCCCTGGACGGGCCCAACGTTACTAGTGACTGTGATAAAAAATGAAATACATGACGTTCTACGTAAATCTTTGAAATAATGTTATATGTTAACATCTCCCTAAGCCGTTTTAATTTACTTGTATTGATCTTTCAAGGTTTACATTTTTATTCAATTTCAATTTTTAATTTCCCTTCGCCAAAAATGAACAAACAAATTCGATCTACCACGAAAGCAAGAATAAAATCGGCCAAGAGAACTCCCGCGAGTAGATTGCGGTATTGAGGCTCGAATTCTACTATTCCAAATTCTTGGTTAATTTCTGGCATCAAGCCAAGAACTAGACCCAGAATAAACGATCCAGTTCCCACCAAACTGTAGAGCAAGGCGCGATTTTCTTTAAGACTTTCCATAAAGGGATGACCTCGATAGTTGACGGCGATTGTCGATACTTGAAGAGCCATACTTATGATGTAAACGGTACTATTGAGGAGATTGGGTTCAAATTCCTTGTCTAAATCGGGGAAAGGGGATTCTCTTGGTGGTAAGCGCATCGACGATTGTTGAACCAAGAATACTAAACTGGAAAAATGGACCAAGAATTGAAGTAGTACAGTCAAGATAGTGTAGGAATTGAAAATGTTGGGTAAAGGCCGATTTCGCGACAGATGCTTGAGAGGCTTTGATCGGGAAATGAATAGGAAACAAGCTGCCAAGAGCAAGCCTTGCAACGTGGCCTGTCCGTCACTAAATTTCACTCCCTCGAGATAGAGGACAGATTGACTGTAAGCCAATACAAGGGCGTTCAATGCTAGGATTTTAAACATTTGCAAAGTAGTGACCAGCGTACAGCGACCCTGTTTGATGACGTGGCAAATGCTTTGGATAGAGCTCATTTTGGATGTAAACGGGGCAGCAATAGACGCGTCTCCTAGTTTGACTAGTTGGGCTCGCTCTTGCTCTTCCATATCTTTCATCATTTGTTGCAACTGAACTTGTGCCCTGTTTAGGCGCTCCAAGCGAGGATCCAAGGCATGAACAACATCGTGAGAACCAGGAACGGATCTTCCCTTTTCACCGTGACGTGAAACTAGTCTTTTATTTTTTTCCTGGCTTGCGATATTCACTTCTGTTTCTTTCGTTTTGTCTTCGACTTTTTTCGATTTGGACGTAGATTCTGGTAGGTGGGATAGAATAGCGACACCTAGTAAAAAGACCACAGCATTTGCAAATGAATACAAATTTCATTCAATTAAAAACATTTTTAACTTACCGACATGAGCATGTTTCAATGCTCCTACATCATTAGTTCCGTCTCCGCACATTAAGGTGGCGTAGCCGAGTCCGTTCAACGAAGTAATAATTAATTCCTTCTGTTTGGGGTTCACGCGGGCATAAACGCGGATGTGGGGTAAAATACGCTGGTAAAATTCAGGATGCGCATTATGCAAGTGAGTAAGGCCCACACCCGTAATGCAAAGCACATAGTCGGATGTGAAACGTTTTAGGTCGGATGGTATCAGTGGAAGCTCCACATCTTGGTCAACACTTTGCCATATCCAATCGTTGTTAACACAACTCAGAATCAAGGTAGATGCTTTCTTTGCAAATTTTAGCACCTTTGCAACATGGCACGCAGTTAAAGGATTATCCCCGGTTATCATTACGACACGATGCGATGATGAAACAATTTCTCGTATAACCGCTAGAGAATCTTTCTTCAACGGACACGAAAGAATCAAGAAACCGGCAAATTTAAGCTCCGATTCAACGGTGTCACGCTTCAGTGACCGAACTGCTTGATGACTTAACATGCCCAGGTTACGGTAGCCCAGGGCCAAGACTCTAGCTCCTTTGCGGGACATCGCTAAGTAGACCTCGTCATAACTAGGAGGCACCGAGACGAACATAGATCTTAAGGTCTCAGGAGCTCCTTTTACGGAGGCTATGTAGTTTACGTCCGTAGAGCCAGATAAGGTGTAACCGGCTACAACAGCCATTCGCTTCAGAGCACTGCTGAAGTGATATCTTTGAGCTATTTTTAAGGCTGGGCTCCTAACCTGAAGAAATTAGAGTAGAACAATGAAAAACACAACAAATTGTTTTCGACAAGATAGCAACCTACCGATTTACTGTTAGGTATCAGCGCGTCACCTCTCGTTAACGTCCAATCAATTGCTGTCAGTGTAGCTTTTTCTAGAGGGTCGCCAACTAAACCTTCGTCCAGGTGAATGAGCGAATGGCATGTAGCCAACGTTTGCAATGTTTCCAGAGGTACTTCATTTATGCTTTGTACAACTGCCGGGTCACTATTGTCGAGACCTGCGATACCTTCAACGACGAGGTTATCATTGGTCAAGGTCCCAGTTTTATCAAAGCAGCACATTTCAATCCGGCCAGCGAATGGGATTCTAAAAGGCTCGGTGCAATAAACTCCAAGTTTGGTAAGTTGGACTAATGAAGTGTTGACGGCTAGCGACAGTTCAATAGGCAGTTCTGGAGGCACCACTGATGTTAAAATCAATGTGCACTCCAAAAACAGTTTGTAACGGTTACGGTTGGGATCTTCAGTGCCTTTAATCCACAAGTAACCCGAAGCCAAGATTGCGAAAAATAAAAGGAAAATGATGAACCCGAAAGTTTCCAGATTGTTGGCCGTGACGCGTTTTACGCCAAACAAAATTGTACGTAGCAATTTTCCCTGCAGACACAACAAAAAGTAAAATAAGTAATATAAATTAAGAAAAACAATTAGTTCGTAAAATACAACACACAAAAAGAATCTTGGCTAGAAGTTTAAGAAAACCGATCTCTGTATAATTAAATATACAGAGAAATTTTCATGTAGAGAATTTACTCATGTATAACTACCTGAGAAGTGTTAAAGCTGTTACGAAGAACATAGGCAATGCAGCCTCCGTCGGGAGATTTAAGTTGTCCAGTTGTTTTTGCTGGTCTAAAAAATATTAATAAACATGAAGACAAGACCTCTAAATTTACTGCTGATATCGTATTCAACTTACGAAGTGTGTTGAACTATACGGGTTCCTCCAAACAATATGTGGAGCCTGCTTTCATCTTCCAGATCCAAACAACGATTGAGCTCATCAGAAGCTAGATTTTCTAGTGGTTCCTTCATTTGGGGAACTGATTCTCCAGTTAGCAACGATTCATCAACAATACATGGTCCGCGAAGAAGTAGCATGTCGCATGGAACTAACAATGAATCATCTGAGGAACGACTGACGGAAACTAAGTCACCAGGAACTAGTTGATCACTTGAGATCATTTGCCATTTTTTGCTACGATAAACCTAAAATTAAAATCTCAGTTTATCGCATCCACGAAAAAGAAAAAAAAGTACCCCTACCTGAACTGAATATGGCTTGTTGCCCATTTTCCTAATTTCGGACATGTTGCGCAACTGTTGCTGAACAAGAGTGCATTCGAAAGCAACCAACATAAGTAATGTAAAGATGGAATAATACCTAACATAAAACATTAATGGTAATTATGGTACAAAAAACATTCAACAAAATTGATTTCTTACCAATAGGCATCCAAACACCAAAGGCAAACACAGAATACTTGAAAAACAAAAAATGGTGCTGTTGCTCTCTCCAAAAAAAGTTCCATGAATTCTGGTACAACCATTTCTAACCTATCAAAATCAAAATTGAAATTATAGCAACACATGGATGCAATCTCTTAAACGAGAACTTGGGTAGCTGAAAGTATCATTACTCATTTTTGCCAAAGTTATTTTCAGCTTCATTTATCTCATTGTCATTTTGATAACCTTTCCAATCCAAGTAATTCTGATAACTATGGGTAATGGGAAAAACTGTTCCTTTGAAACATTTATCTTCAAAATCCCTAAAGTGAAATAAAATTTAAATTAAAACGTTTTTGTCACAGTGTGTTCTTAAAAAATTAGGCCAATGCCAGTATTACCAGTTATATCTGGTTTTTTGAAAAACAAACCAAATTTTAGTTTCTCCTTGGACATCCTAAATGGTGGAGAAAATTTTTGGTTAGTAATTCTTTTAAACCAAGTGTATAATAAAATTACCTTTGCTTTATGAATTGCTACAAGTTGAGATGCACCATTGTTAGGCGTGGGGACAACTTTTACATAAATTGCTTTTAACGGATCGGAAGTATTCGAACAAGTAAGAAGCGTTCTTATGTGAACGGACCAGTAACACGATAGTGAAACTAAAATTTGGATTAGTCCAATGCCGGCCAACGTAATCCATCCTGCTTCTGGGTACTCTTCAACCCCATAAACGAAAACCCACAAATAAAACCAAAGTCCATACAAAAATATGAAGGGAACTGAATATCCATGAACAATTGTGGGTCGCGGGATATGTAACGAAACTTTTTGAACAAGATCGTCCACATTTTTTGACACGTCAACATCCATCTTTTTTGTCGTCTGTACTCAAGTGTACGACACTGGTGGACTTTACCGAGCTGCCGTCTGCAGCTGTTAACCGGTTATCTATTCGATAGATTTGACAAGTCTTAAATATCGATGACTACGGAATTTACAGGTAACTGGTTAACGGACTAGTTTTCGTTAACCTCTACCATAGCTAATGTTGCGTTAACCTGATCATCTAAATGTTCATTTTATCATTAACCGGCAAATTTGCACCGACACAGACCTAGTGCAGATAGTGTTTTACAAATATGTAACGCAATTCCCGTGTTTTTAACCGGCCCAATTTCACAATTTGTCACAAAAACGGGCCCTTGAATAAATATTTCCGTTACGTTAAAACACAAACACTTCCCCTCCACCATGCATGAAATTTCTCGAATGCTTCTTTTGTTCAGATTTTCCCTCCGCTCAATTTTCTTCCCTCATTTCTACAGCTGCACTTTGTTCTTTTTCTTTGCTGCAAACAGACGATATAACAAGCTACGCCACTGAAAAATCATTCGTTGTATCCGCTCGAAATAATCTGAAACCTGTCAAATCCGTATTTTTCTAAAACTGGAGGAACGGAACATCGGATGAATGTTGCGTTGGTACTAAAACGAAAAATATTATACCCTAAACGTATATATTTTCTGAAAGCTATTTATTCATAAGCTTACGTCCGTAGCTTTTAAAATAATTGCGCAAGTATTACTTTTTTGATTTTGTGAAAAAAGACGAAACTTCGGACCGCTGATGTCTGAGCAAAATTTTTTGTTATAGTTTTCTGTTGTTTATTAACTAAAAAGAATCCGACTGCTGCTGAAATCGAAGAGATGTCGTAACTAGGGTGGTTTTTGGCGTTGATTGATGGCATCCATTTGAAATTCTAACCGAACAATTGTCTGTTTTACAACCCCAAAAACACACGTTTATTTTATGGAATTATGGACTTTTAATCCGCGTGCAACGACGAAGAAGATGAAATATAAAATATGTCTGTAATTCGGATTATGCTCGTTTTTGTTCACTTGGATGTTGTATCAATATTTCAATACGGTAGAAAAATATACGTTTCTATTTTCAGGGATGCTAAGAGGTTATATAACAAGAAAAAGCTCTGCGAACTCTTTAGCATACATTACTTGGGGCACATTTGGATCTGTTAAATGCTCAACGTTTGTTATCTGCTGCATTGCAAGCTACAAAAAAATGTTTCCTTTAATCTATTCTTCCTCGTCCGCTGCTAATTAATCTGTAAAGCCGCTATCTCTGATTTGTCCGTAATGCATTATATGATTCTACGTTCTCAGATTTGTATGTTAATTCGTTTTTATTGTGCCCCGTAAAATGTAACCCTGGCCAAAGATAGAAAACCATTCCAGTTTTGATTCGCGTTTCTTTGTTTTTTTGTTTGTTTTTGCCTTTTCTTATTTATAATTCTATTTTTTTAAATTTTATTTTAAATACCTTTTACTGGAAATCGTGAAACCGAGAAAAAAAGAATTATGGAAACTTGGGAAGGAAAAGATTTCCGTTACAGGGACCAATGTTTCCCGCCCATCGCCGCACAATTTTTACCGAAAAGAAACATGTGTTCGGATCGCGGCGTTTCGCCCAATAAAGTTAAAAAAAAAAAAATAAAACATAACATGTTGATTTATTTAAACGTTTTACAAGCAGAAGGTTACAGGAAATAATTTCATCCTTCACGTATTACGTTGTAAATAGCCCGAAACTTCATTTTCACAAAGCCAGCCGTTTTTTATGATCCAGTAGCATACAGTATTGATTATTTACCCTGCAAGCTCTAGCCTTTGTCCTGCATTTAGACTACCTGCCACACGTGCGATTTAGGAGTGCCATCTTGACAAATTTAATTCTTTTTAAAATTATTGAACGTAAAGCCATATCTTTTTTTGGAAGAGAGACATTTCATCTATTTGCTGCCACTCCGCCAGCTGGAACAGCGGGTGGTGGTCGTTTCTATTCACACATTCATGATACTGTCACGAACAAGTGTTTTCAAATCAACGTTCGCTAGACCATGGAGGCCATGTGGGCCTACTCCCCCTGTATCTCGTTCTTTTTGTAAAAGCAATAACATCGACAGGGGCTACTAACCGTTAATAACGCTGAAATTTAGTAATGCCGAACGTTATACCACAGTTAAATAACTCGTTTGCCTTGTGTTGCTTATAGGCGCTATCAAGGTTTTTTTTTTTAATTCGCTTGGAACTAAGCAGACACACCCTTGTATGTAGTTCCGTGTACGTAACTTTACATCCCGCTCATTATTTTAGATTGTCCAAAAAGTCACGTTTCGTTCGATTCTCGCGTTGTCTCGTAACAACCAAGAACCCACTTTGCAGTCTTCTTTATTTCTTGTTTTCTTTAGAGATGGTGGAACAAATAGAACACCGAGCAATTGCATGTTATTGAAGTCGTTCATGCTGTTTTCCGTCTATCTATTGTTCATCCTTTCTTTTAATTCGCAGAGATTGGTCTATTGATTAAAGCAAGATTCAAGAAAATGATCAAGGAAGCTTATTACTGATTTGCTATTGAACTGATTCGTCTACTGATGACATTATACTTTTGTGGCACAAGTGGCGTCGAATTGAATAAAACGCATTTCTATGCAACAAAAAACTGAAATGTTTTTGCTATTCCAGAACATATGGATGTACTGTACGCTTGGTTTGTACCATTTGTTCATGTTGAAAACTTTGAACCATTGAACCACTCTACTCCCTTAATGTTCCCCAACAGATAGTGCCTAATTAGCATGTTTTGAATGTCTGTAGACGAAAGAAAAAAGAATAGACTGGGGAACACGACGAGCATACGATTTATTTAGTAACTCTACCGGACAGCATTTAATTAATTCACGCGTTCTTTCTTAGTTGCAGCCTCTTGCATATTGTTTTCTTTTTCTATCAAGCTAGGCTGCATCAGAACGATTAAAATTTCAATTCAACGTATTATTAAAATACCAACGACTTTTTTTTAAACCGTACTTGTAACACCTTCGCATCACAAATCAAGAGAATAATAAAATTTTTTGCAAGAACTACTTTTAGTAAAATGAATGTTTAAAATTTTCTTTTACACGAGCCTACATCACTCATTCAATAATACTTTAAAAACTTCCGCATTTACTTTTTAATGCAAATATTAGCAACTAAGTACAGCCCAATGTGTGCGTTATTCAAAATTTAGATTTGATGATTATTATTTAGAATTAGGATTTGATTTTTAAATTTGATTTTTAAATTAAATGTTTAGTCTCAAATTCTAAACAAAAAATCTTAAACAGATTTTGTAAGGGGGGATGGTCAAACAACTTGACGAGTAATATTTAAAACCTGCTAATGGCAAACTGCGAGCAAAGAAATTACAGATCTCTGCTTGAGACATGGAATTTTCTTTTTGCCATGTAACTACTCAAACAAAATAAACAACTTACGAAGAACAGCGGGTTCATCCCGTCTGTATAATTATACTGCGGTGATGATACTGAAACAGAACGGTCGGTATATATCACTCGAGAGTTGGATGCGACGTGTGAACCGTTGAAAAAATTTTTAAATGAAAGTTCGAAGTTTTTCTAATAGGTAAGAATCGCTAGTTCAACGAAAATGAGTTAAATTTTTTTCAAAAATGACTTTAGTGAGCTTTGCAAATTCTGATTTACAAACAAAGTGCTGCCGGGAACAATATGCAGCCTATTAGCACTCCAACAAAACGTGGAAGCGTACGCTATTTTCCCGGCTTTTTTTTCTGAAGGGGATCCTCTTTTGATTGTTTCATTTAACTTGTCTTATTATTCATACATTGTGTGATAACTTTTCTGATGAACGAAAAACCAACACAAATGTACTTCAGGCAAAAGTATATAACAAAGTCCGACCTTTTGTCTCTCACGAGTTCACTAAAAGTCGCAGAATAGCCACAATTACATATGTATTGCTTTACAAAATTATGTCGAACACAATCCGAAAGCAGCTTGTGCCGCGCCAACAATGCATGTCGCATTGTCAATCGACTTTCCCGGTAACGTATTAGATATGGGCCTAATCATTTATGCAACCAATTTTGAAAATATTTCTAATTCAGCTATTTTATTTTGGGCTGTTCCCATCTTGTTTTACTGTACTAACGGATCATTATGAATGCGTTGAGGACGAATTCTAAATTACCAATGTAATTCAGGGCACTAAATACTTCGCGGAATGAATGTACCCTTGACGTAATTTTGTCACATGCGTTGCTTTCTTGTTTTACTAACAGCAGTCTGTGTTCGACGATTATTAGACGCATCAAAGATAGCCGAAAGTACATGGCAATAACAAATCAGCAGGCCTTTATTTTTATTGTTAACCAACCTGGAAGAGCAGGATATGAGTCCTCAGCAAAATATGAGCGAGATGCTAAAATCGTTTTATGACTCTTGAAACAACTTTAATTTGATTTGGCTTTAAAAAGGCGAATGTCGTGCATGATTTTTCAAGTGATTTTTACGAAACTTTCTAGTAAATCCGATTTGATCCAAAATCACGTTTGAAAAGTTGCAAAACACGCGATTCGATTATTTGACATCCCTTGCCTTCCCTTTAGGCTTAGGGATGCGGATGTAGAGTGGAGGCCTGGAGGGGATAAAAAAAAAATGGGGTGGCCACAAACGACACCGATGAGCAAAAGTCGAAAAAGGGCTACAAATTATAATTTTTTTTTTTGGTATTTTTACAAACCAACATGGTGTTAATTAAACCTACATTATAAATCAAGGAAAGTACCCACTACAAAGCACATTTCCTCAAAAGGTAAAAAAAAAAAAAAAATTTGTTCAGTCGCCAAAGAGGGAGTTTGAAAAAGGTCTCCAACTAAAATTGACTAGGGAACACCATTGGAAGGCACAGTATTTCTATCTATTCCCCTAACCTGGGGAGGGAAAAGGCTGGAATTATTTTTCTTAAAACAAAGGGCAGGAAACAGTTATTTTGCAAACTTGCCGTATGGGACCACAAAATATCCGTTTTTAGAGGGAAAACAACAGGAATTTTAGGATCAGCTCAAGCATTCTTGTTGAAATTGCTATTTCTTGCGAAAATCGAACGATTCCCCATATTCTCTTATTTGTGCACATAGTTTTGTACACGTGATCAAAATTCTTGGAACGCTGATACGCCATGACCCTTGCCAACGTGTGGTCAACATTTAGTGGCCTATAATTCCGAAACTATCATTTGGGATACTTTTACCGCGTGGTCATTATTGTGCAACTTTTGGCATACCCGAGCACGGGAACAGATGTTCTTTTACTACGTACAGTACTAACATTGTTCATCAGTTAGTTGCTGTAGTGGAATTTGACGTTAGTAAATTTCAAAACAACCAACGATATCGAGGCCAGTGCACCACATTAGCTTTAAAGTTTACAATATTAAAATAAATTTAAATACAGCTACCCTATATCGGCTTTGAATAAGTTAGACGAAGGCACCACCTTCGCCATTACCAGGTGTCGTTAAGAATATTTTGGATGTTGTCAACTTGTTCTTGAATGCTTAAAACATTTCTGGTGACAATTTTGAGACAGCGGTGCACATTTTCCTGTGGACACGTAATGCATACAACATACGTTACGAGGGGGTATATAATATATCGACGGCATGGCACTATTAATGAAAGTTAACCGAGAGGGTCACCACTTTAAAGCTTTCCTTCTTCTGGGGAAAAAAAAAAGGAAAAGGCAATACAGCCCACCAGATGTGAATAGGAAATGAGTCGAAAAAGTGGGGCACGCAAAATCCTTTGGAAAGCCCGGGCAAAAGTTGGAAGATCCCGGATCAGCGACAAAGCGGGATTTGGAATATAGCGAGGGAGTCGGTGATGATGGAACCCCATCCACATCAAAGTGCCGAAGTCTGCTGCTTCAGGAAATGGAGATATGAGAAATAGACGTAAATATAGCAGCACAGCCCAACACTATATGGAATTGTCAAACGTACGGAATAAGGTTTGGAGTCACCGAGTCAGCCGATCGTCTACAGGCACGAAAAAATTACAAGGAATATAAACATACTCAGATTTGTCCAAACATTCCGCCGTTTGGAACGGTGTTTCCCGACTTATTTTTTGGGTGAGATTTTGGCCAAGTTTTAACATGTTGTCTTTGAATTATACTTGATTAAATGATGCGAGAGAAAGTATACGCTGCACTACTGTTAAAACGAAAATGATTAAATTGGCCAGTGACAGAGAAACGCAAATACAGAACAAATTTGGTTCGCTAGAAGTTCAATTCTATTGCCTGATTAAAAAATTGAAGAAACCCGTCATTCACACCGAGCGCCAAACTACCTAAACACTTGCCTTAGGATTCCATTATTCATTCTTTATAACGGCATAAATTAAACGAAACGAAGAGTCAAACTCAGTGGGGCGTACCTATATTACGCCCGATCCATTAGCTAAAGAACAAAATAAACAAAACAGATGTAACGATGGCAAACACTACAGGATTGCGAAATGAAATGAGTTTCATTGCATTAAAGCGAAATTATGTTGAACCTGAGAAAGGTATAAACAAAAAGAAGTAGGCGGGGAAAAAATGGCCCCTGTAATCGTCAACAGAAAATAACGAAATCCAGCGCAGAGTGACGGAGACCCAGTCTGAGATCTACGATGGTGCAAAATGTTCCAGTTTTCAATACACTGATGTTTTTACGACAGAGAATGCCATTAAGAGCTTTACGTATAATCGCTCATAACCTTTAGTGCTAATCAAAAATAGTATAGCTGCACAGCTTGACTGGCAAGATATCACACATGACCAAGAACCTTAAGTAACATTCAATTATAATAAGTGCAACAGGCATAGCATTTTTCCATACAGTGTCCGAAATTGCAGTGTATATACAGTATATCGTCCAATGAAGCCCACTAGGCTAAAGTAGTTAACTAACTTGATATGCAGAACCAATTATGATGTTAAGGTTGTAATTTGGGTACAGAGAGGGTCGAAGAAGAAAAATAAAAGCTCAAAATAAAGACACTTAAGGAGGACTAAGTATGGGCAAATCGAGATGTAAAACGAATCAGTCAATCATTATCACATTTTTCCGCCATTTTTTCGACCCACCAGTACAATAGAACAATTCAGTTTTATATCGAGATCGTATATCTCTGTAACTCAGGCATTTTCGACGAATAGCGAGAAAGATACTCTTGCACTTAAAAAACAAAAACAAAAAAAAAAAAACGGTGCGCACGGCGCCATGGGCTGTATTTGAAAAATGGATTTCATATCATTGGATGTTGTCGTAGGACATATAAGCCGTTCATCACTTGATCCATCCAAAGGAGACGCCTCAGTCGCAATTCAATACTAAATCCCTCCGCTACTCATCTGGAGGCTGATGGATGTCGATGGTATACGAAGACCACCTCTCGGCACAGGCGAATAAAAACGCCACCGAGTTGATCCGTCGCACAGTAATGGAAATCGGAAACCAAAAGCTCGAACAAGAGCCTCTCCCTCTCAAGTTGCAGATAGAAAGCCTTTGCAAGAGAGAGCCTGCATGATATACATGCCTACGGACAAAAACGCAGTTGGTACTGACACTATTCGTTGTCTTCATGACTTTTTCATGCAACATCCTGTATTCCCTTATTTTTATTTTCATTTTTTTAGCTATACATTTTTTTAAGGAAATTTTATTTCTATATTTATCCGCATACGTTATACACACGTAAGCCTCAACAAGACGGTAACGATATATTTCGTCAACATTTACTTACTTAAAATTATTTAATGAATTTAGATGGAAAACCAACTCGGATTGCATCTGGCCGACGAAAATCAGAAGAGGATAACAACGTCCTTTTATTGTTACCATTTCGTTGAATAAAAAACATATGTGGAATATGGTGAATACAACCAAAACCGTACGTAACCACGTCCACCCAGTCAACAAATAACACTCTGATTTCAACGCGAAGGCTCCACATCTCGGAATGAAAGGTAAGCTCTTAAAAAAATGGAACGTCATTATTTAGAATTGTGCCTCATAGGGCTGGTAAGGAGGAACTTAAAAACCAAAAAGAAAATAGAATGTACTTATCCGATTGAATACGGAGGACGAAAAAAAAAAGACCGTTTGATTCGTTGTTTTTTGCCTCCTTCCTGTCAAAGGCTTAAACGCTTCGCAGGGTGAGTTGAACCAGGTCAAAGTGTCGATCTGAAAGACTAGAGTGTCACATGCTGTAGGGCAAACGGTGCATGCGCATTAGTCTCAGTGCGTGTAGCAAAGAAAATAAGACTATTCAACGTTTTCTTTCCCGTCTCGAGGCCGCAGCAAAAAGCAGAGGCTATAGTCACTCTTCTCTTTCACGCCTTCTCTTTGCTGCGTCTTGTGTGCAAAGGACATCAAAAGCAGATGCAATTCTCTTTCCCGTCTCAGTTGAGCTTCCGAGGCTTTACAGTTCGGCGTGTCTATCAGTTATAATTCGCTTGGGTTACATCTCCCTATACTTGCTCAACGGTCTGCTGTAAAAAAAAAAAAATGTAAAATGTTCGTATTTCGTGTTCCCCTGTCGGTTTTCTTTATTTCAATCAACTTCATCGGAAGCTGGACAGTCTTATTCACAGGTATAGCATGTTGTTACATTAGGAGACATCCTTGGCGCATTGCGTTGTTGAATTGCGTTCTTGTCAGCTTTTTGTACGAGCATTTTACTTGGCCCTCGGACATTTAAAAGAAACATGCTCAGACAATTTTCATGTTAAGCTCGTGCCATTTGGAAAGGAAATCTGACCATTTCCAGCTATTGGCAAGCTGACTGGATGATCCTTTGCAGACGAACGATTTTTAAATTTGTCCTGTGGCGCACGTCATAAGCGCAGAAAATGGACTGATTGTTTTCAAGAGTCAATTTTGATTTAAAGCAAGGAAAGGTAATCTTGTCTTGTTACAAAAACATCTTCCATGTAGACTATTAAAGTAGAAATTTAAACGTCTATAAAAATGTACACCGTACCTTGTTTGGAAGAATAGAACAACATGCTGCTTTACATTGCCTTAAGAATTAGAATTTGTTCCAAACTATTTCAATTTTTTGGCCGATAATACGAGCGCAATAATACATTTTTTTTTCTTATTGTGGCGTGTAGCCAATCAAATTTGACTTGGTATGCGCGCGTAATGGCATCATTGTCGAGAATGCCACATGTGAGCATATATTGTGGTACCCACACTAGAATGTGACATGAATTTAAAAAAAACTACAAATAATGTTTCTGGTTGCGTGAATAGCAAGAGAGGGGGAAAATGCCGTAAACCCCACCGTTTACATAATAGAAAACCCAAGCCTATAGTCAGAGATAGGGGCTACTTGGAAAAGATTAACAGCAGTCGCGTCGTTGTAGTACAGCTAGGAGGGTTGCTGCTTTATATATAAACAAAAGGGCAGTTGACTCCCTATTGACAGACAGAACGACATTTTTCGCTATTAAATATTACAAGCTATAGGTACACGTGGTGTTAATATTGATGCAATGGAGTAAATAAAACGAATTTCATATGTATTTTCTAGGGGCCAGCTGTTTGCAAATCATTGAGTTCTCTGTGCCGGAAGCCGTCAAAATGGGCGAAGACCATCAATTAATTTGCCAATATCAACTGAATAGTGCCGAAACTCTTTACTTTCTCCGCTGGTATAAGGACGGCAATGAATTCTTTCGTTATATGCCCAAAGAAACTCCAGCGCACCGCATTTATAACGTCTCAGGCGTTAGAATCAAGGTAAGTCGTTTAAAAATTAAAAAAAAAAGAAAAGAAAAGAAAAAATACCAAAACAAAACGGAGAAATAAAGAAATAAACATCAAACTGAAGAGTTTGTGAAAAATTCAAAAAATTATAATAATAGAAAAACCATTAGTTTGCGCTCTGGTTGCACCATGACTAAACGCAAGAAGTTCTATGGTAGCAAGCCTAAAGTATTGAGAAGAATAACTTTCTTCCTACTACATACTTTACATGCGACAGTACTAATCTGCACGTATTGGGTGCCTTGTTGTTGCAAAGACTCAATCGTCGAGTTCTACGAACGTGTTGCTAACGAACGTGGACGCTGCAACGAGTGGTCTCTACCGCTGCGAAGTTTCCGCCGAAGCACCGGGATTCGAGACAGCTGACCGAGAAGCACAGTTTTATGTCATAGGTAAGTGCACATTTGCCGTCGATCGTCATTTTTACCTATTGCCATTGAACAAATGTTCTACAAGAATAGTGATGCCGTCCTCGACTAGGCCACTTTATTTTTCTTATATGAGATCCGCAGCTCGCAACTTTGATACTAATCCTTAAACATGGAGGGAAAAGAATGAAGAATTTAAACAAAAATGACAAGAAAATCTAAGTGTTTAAAGCGCTATTCTGCAACGTGAAGTATAACAAGGGAGTGGGTGGGGGAGGGGGTGTTGAGGCAGATTAGGAAAAAATATAAAAAAATAAAATAAAATGAGCAAAAATCCGCGCTAATTTCAGAACAAATTTGTCGGCCTACTGGTAAATGTTCCGGGAAATGTTTCACATTAACCTTCGTAAAACCGCAGACAAGTTGAACAAAATCAAAACATCGATATCACCTAAAACAAATCTAATGTCGACAGATGTACATATATAAAAGTTAGTTGTATATGTATTTAAGTTATATAGTACTCGACATTTAAGAGTTCCATTAAAAAGTTCCAGGGATTGCAAAACGCGAACTCATCAAGTGAATGATATATTATTTCACCTGACGAATGGGATGTTCTCGGATTTCACGTGAAGTATCAACATCAGTACAGCCATCATGTGAAAATCAAAGCAAAGAGGGTGTTGCCTAGCGACCAACTGACAAGAAAGCAAGGTATTGTAACAAAGCGAAGTCTCTCCGTTGATTGCCATAGTAAGTGGAGCAATTTGTGACTTGCATCCGGCCGATCCACTTTCCCTCGAGGCCATTTTTGTGCGTTTCATTCTCATATCACACTGCTACGTTTGAAAAAAGGCGGGGATGGGGGGGGGGAGTGGGGTGGGAATGAAAAAAGAAAGAAAAAAGGTCTTCACCAGAAAAAGAAAACCATCTCAGATTCAAAACCTCTTGAAAATGTCAACAATCTGGCGCACGACTACAGTTCCTATAGTAGCAAAAAGTATGATACAGTTACGGTGCTTGGCGGCGATCATTTTGAAGATCATACAAGTGATGACTTATGAAGTCCCCAGACAACTATGTCATACATAATAAGCAGCCAATGATGAAAGTTAATTCTTTCCGCTTCCCTTTTTTCTTTTTTGTAGCATGTAGGCCTACAAACGTCTGTTGCCAAACAACGTACTTGGTTGGCGACAAAGGTTTTTTTTTTACAAGTTGCTGTTTGTTGGTGAACAGTTACGTAATGATCTCGTTCGATACGGTAAATAGATAGCCTACTGCATACAATAGAGACGTCGGTAGGTACTGTATATCGTACATTAATGTGCTCTATACACTACTATGCCGGGCAGTAAATGATCTGGGCTATTTGGATTCATTCTTCGCCTAATAGCGTTTCTCAAAGCAAACGCGTGTGCCGTATTGGGTTCCATTTTCCGCTAACAATGTTCCATAGTTGAATCGATTCTGTTTATGTAATTCGCGAGCATGGAGATATTTTTTTTTTGTTTTCACGGCACTATATAGATGGGCCTAAAGGACACCCGTTTGTAACGGTGTCGAAAGGCGTTGTCGACGAGAGCATGGTCAACGAAACCATAATTGCCAATTGCAGTGGAATGGAGGCGACGCCAGCTCCGCAACTTTCCTGGTCTTTGGCATCTATTCCAGTAAAGGCAAACATTTTTTTAATGACATTAAAAAAGATACGGTATTCACGATATTTTTTCGAAACGTTTCCAAAGATTCCCGCAGAGAAACAGTTTATCACGCATTCGGTTCAGAATGGCATCATCGATTCCTTAAGATTGAAACGAACTAGTTCTACGCTCCGTTTGCCAATGTATTGGATCGCAAGCTTCATTGATAAACTGGAAAGAACGAGGGGCCTGAACGCTTTCACCCAAGGCCACTTCATCGTCTTACCGCTTCGATGTACCTCACACATCCTCGGCTTGTTCGAAGAGTCGGATACATCTGATATTAGAGTCCTAAGAAATCTGTCCTCTACCACGTCTCCGACTGTACCTGGAAATCGTGTTGCTGTCAAATTAGCTAAACCATCTCCAAATTCCTCAGCCGCCAGTGCCAATACTCGGCACGGAGCTTTTACGAATGGTTCCTCATCCATCGCCAGAATTCTAGGTGAGTTTCAGTGTCTTCGTAACCAACAACTAATGTATACTGTGGTTCGACAGAAATTCAAAACTCAAATTTTATACGTGTCACATTTGTTTTGCGTCGCCGTGAAAGCTTAAGTTATATAGCCATGAAACACAGCCGCCCAAAGGCCTTCTTATTTGATGATGTTGCACCAAAAGAACACGATTTCTGTTAGTTTATATAATTTCTCCGTAGGTGTTTAGTAAATATACGTATGCCAGGCAGAAAAAAAACAGCCAACACATACTGTATGCTAGCATCGCAATGACGTCACCGGTATCTCTGCTATGTTCGCATCACGATAATGATACTCGGATTTCAAGTAGATCAACCTAGTTCTTATTCTCTCATATCCGACTGATACTTGCTCGTAGGTGTAAAGTAGATTTTCTTTGTCCACTGTGTTTTTTTTTTCTTTTAGATCTGACTTTGATGGGAGTCGTTCTGACATCATCAACGTGGTTTGCTCATCATTGTTGACAGTTACAAATGTCAAACCCGAAAATAGATTTTGCAGTCAATCTGGAATGAAGCAGATCACCAACGTTTACTGAACTATGCGGAAATTTCTAGCACATAGCCAACTCATTTCAAAACATAACCTGCCAGTTGACGATGACCTTTTTTCATTAGGATTATTATTTATTTGTCAGACTGTTGTTCTCGTTTTCATGTTTTTTTTCTTCTCTAATGTTGATATCATTGCTTTGAGAAAACAAAGTTTAAGCATAAAAAACATACAAGGAACGACGTTTCAATGTTATTTCTTTCGTATAATTTTCCGAAGCATTCCCGGCTATTGTAACATAAGCTGAATCCTGTAATCACCTGCAGAATGGAACTGGAATAAACGGTCACAAAATCTTTTATTCTTCGTTTTGTCATGCTGTACAGTGTTCAGCACTTAAAACAAACCCGCACAGTAAACCTTATGTTTTTTTTTGTTTTGTTTTTTTATCATGGGTATCAGCCATGGTTAAATGCACCAATTTCATCTCGTCGAATGGAAGGCTGGCGAGAGAGTTATCTCATTTTTAGCTGTTATAGTTGTTAAAAATGCTACGCTCAACTGTCGGTTCCTAGCGCAAAATTCGGATTTCTAATGCGGCTTCTTTTTAAAGATTTTTAATAGATAATACGGCGATAACGTTTGCCATTAGCACAAATGCTTAAAGGACTAGTATGAGTTGTAACTAGGTGATTGACACCATTGAGTGCATTTGGGGGATGCCAGCAACGGCCAAATGGGCCATTTAATGGCTACGTCTTTATCCCACCAGTTTTTGCTTTTCCTCTTTTCTACATTTATTTCATTTTTTTACTTTGTGCACAAACAGAAATTGGACTTCACCCGGCTGCACGTTGCCCGATGACAAGAAACCCATTTTGGGATTGACATCTGTCACCTAATAAGCAATTAAGCGTGACTCAAAGCGACCTTTTGCAAGGGCATCGTTGGTTATATACCACATTTCATTTCGTTTCTTCTTCCCGTACATATCGTTGAGCTCCCTCTTTTCACATTTTCAATATTTATTTTTTATTTCATATTCGTTTTTATTTTATATTTTTTTTTTGGTTTTTGCATCTCCCTAGATATTATATGAAACAGTTACCACGGCAACTGGTAGTCAGCCAAAAGTGCGCCGACTTGTCATTTTTGCAATGGATCTCATATTTTATTATTAGCATTATTATTATTTTTTGTTAGATTAACCCGGTGAAACAGTTCGGCCTGTTAAGGTCTGCGCATATTTTAGGCGTTATGGCTCAAATTAGGCTGCTAATGGCAATTGGCTTTTAAGCGATGATCACATTTCTGCAATGGTTTCGAACTGATTCCTATTTTGCTTCTTCTTTTCATTCTATCCGGTTGGTAAATACTTTGCATCCGATTGCTTGACGTTACAGCGGCACTCATATCCACACAATGCCATAAAAATGTACCTCAGATCATTTGGAAAACTGTCCGAGAGAAAGTAACTGATCATTCAATAGTTTTTAAGCTTCAAGGGAAACTGTCAAGTGCTACGCCAGACTGTAATAAAGTTCTCGTCAAAGCCAGCCTCAATAATTCACCAGCGATGAGGCTAAGCTGGCTTACAACGACAGTTGGTGTACATGCAGACCACCATAGCATTGGCAATACGCATGTTACGGCAAAAAATAAATAAAACATAAAAGGACGAATGGATTCATCTATAGGACTTGAGATGTCAAATATAAAATAAGATCTTGCACAAACACAACTTGGCGAATGTTAATCAGTAACCAAGGAAGCCAAATATATGCTATACTGAGTCCTCGGCTTCGACGCTGTGAAATTTGCCGTTGCTATGGGTTGCAGTAATTCTTATAGAGATGAGGCACTGATGACGGGAAATTCGTATTGAAAAAAGCTACTTGGATTTCGATGGTGTTTTAAACTAGCTGTAGGCGACGTTTTGCTGTAATGATGAGTTATGGTGGTAACATGCGGAGGTTAGCTAAACTTGATAATTAAAAATTGTAAACTTACGGTAGGCGAAGCTTTTCAGATGTTTTCGCTGCCATGTTGCGTCCCACGTGCAGTATTTTATGACCTGTTCTGACGGTTTCGCACTGCTCATTATAAACTCAATTCATAATATTTTCCATGATCTCTGTACGAGTATCTTAACGTTCTTTTATTATTGTCGACTTGAAACTGCAAATACAAGAAGCTTTATGGTAAGGTAAACATGCGTATCACCCAACGTTGGCATGTGAATGCATTTTTTTTTACGTTTCCTTCTAGAATGAAATAGTCCTTTCTGTGACTAATCGATTGGATAAATTTAACAAAACAACGAACTACTCAATACAGAATATTCTACGCGCAAAAGATCTGTATTCTGCTATTTTTACACAAAATATTACATCCATCATTCTATAATTAACTATACAAACTGTTTGACCGTAGTTAATAACGCGTTAAATAAAAAATTTAATAAACATTAAATTAACCAACATTTTTCAGAATGTTAAACAATGGTTCGCAGAAAACGGGATTTCAACAATTCAATAATGCGTATCGCAGCGATTGTCATACATTTTAAGAATTCCCCTCAGTGGTTTACTTACCAGCGTACAGAGTTATCTCTTCCTTGCATATCTCGTTGTGGCTTGGCTAAAATTCGCTTCACATGAGACCCGTTGCAGTACACATACCAGTATCACCACTTTGCGCTTCCAAACTCCATCATACGCCATACGTCTTAAGTTTGATATGAAAACAGAAGCCTATCAAGTATCCGTCGTCGTTCACTGCCATTTCATGATTTATGTAAGTCTATCACAACACAGAACGGAGTTCAGGGCATTGGGGTCGACAAAAGTTAGCTTGAAAGTAATTTATGTTTGAGCTGTTGAAAACAGCAGCCTAAACGTTGAGTTGTCCGGTTTTGGACAGATTGAATAACTCCAGTCCTGCTAGCATGATGTTTACCGTAGCCAGACACTTTCTTAATATCCGGACACGTCATGGACCACGACCCGTCCCCCTCCCCTTTTGTGCATTTGATATTCAATCTGGACGCGTCCTGAGCTGACACAGTCGACAAAGACAGCCAGATACTATAATGTGGATACCACGTATAGCACATACGTGTACAGCCTATTTGTATAGAAGGTCGTAGTTGAGTCGTTGCCATTCTAAACCTTGTGCTGATGGATGTTTCCTTCCGAGCTCATCTAGAAATGGTCGGAAACGGTGTAGCTCACTCTATCTCGGTGCAGGATTAAATAAAGAACCAGCATGAATCATATGCATGGAGAAATTATGGGCAACGATAAAGCCCTACATGCGTTTGCTACCTTTTCAGCAGAATACGCAGACACCGATTTTCAAACCGGAAGGTTTTCATGGATAAACTTAAATGGATGTTCATCTTCATTTCGAATGTAGAAGACGCGGGCAACTGCCCACCTCACGGTCCATTCTTCAAAATGTACAAATTTCCATTCAATCACGCAAATTCATGACGTATAAATTGACGTTCACTCCATTGACTTCTTTCCCTTTTTATACTAAAATGAGAAGGGTTCTAGCTACAGCGTCGGGAAAGATGCGTTACCGTCGTATGTCGTTCACCTGAAATTTGCTATGATTCTTATGAAAACGATGGCTTTCTCGCTACGAAGAAAATGACTGATTCTATTTAAACTATACACCACATAGTATCTTTGACTATGGTGATCTATTGTGTCAAAGGCGAAAGCTTAGTGTTTCTTCCTTATAAAAAACTAAAGAACAGACATAGTAAAGGATAGTTGTCGGTATAGTCCTACCCCCGAGACAAAGGCAAAGAATATGGAAACGATGCATTTTAAGCAGGAAAAAAAAAAGAAAAAAAGAAGGGAAAAAAGGGGGGGGGGGGGGGTGTTGAAAAAAGTAAAGTGACGAGAAGCTTGGGGATTTCTTGAAGCTACATTTAAACTGTGGCCTTCCCTACGTATCCAGACCCGTATTTTGCACTACCTTGCAGTACACGTGACGTTTCTAACGAATGTGCAGTTGCCCTGATATGGGAGCATGGGACATACGGCTATACAAAAGCGTGTAAAGTCCAAATGAAAGATGATGAAAGAAACGGACATCCAGGATGTCATCGGAATACATTATTTTAATTTTGAATAAAATAGAAACAGGAAATCCTAAATTTACCCACGTACAGTATGCTTTGAATCACGCACTTTTGTTGATACATTGTTACGCTAATTACCAGGTATGGTACCTTTGGAAGGTATAAATGTTTAAGCAAGTTGAGAAGGAGAACTTCAATAAATTTTTATGCCAAATACATAAGCAACAGATTTTAAAACTTTCTCTAGATCTGTTGAAATAGTGCCCGAAAGTGAAATATACATAATCATTGATGAGCTAAAAATTGAATGGTTTGATTTCTCAATTATAAGTTCATTGAAATTAAGTAATGATTGGTAATATGCAGTGATTGTTTGGTTCGGTCGACAAGTAGTTCCATACAATGTATTCATTTAACATCTCTGGCAAGCAACAACAAGCTTTCTTCTTGCGAGCGGCTAACTATTAATTTTATGTTTACAATTCAAACAGATTTTTCTTATAACAGGTCCACCAGTTAGGTAAAACAGTCTCACATCACGGGAATGGCTTCTAGCGAATCCTACCTTAACATTTCTATTTAACAAAAAATCGAAGGTAGGCCAATAAACGTAAACTAAATCAAACAACGAAACCATGAAAAAAGAAAAAGAAAAATTGCTAAACAGTATCAACCGTAAATACGCGCTAATGTCATGATTCATGGATATCATACATTATTTACCCGAAGCAGAGTGACTTGGATTTTAAATAACTATTCATTCGAGCATAAAGTCAAAACATACCAATGAAAAGGGCTAGATTGTATGCATAAGTTCAATCCAGCCATTAGGAAACACGTTAACAATTGGTGAAAAAACCAGTGTTTTTGTTTGGCAGTTATTGTCATTATCACCCGTTCAACGTTTTGTTTCTCTGATATTACACTGTACCACTCGATTATTCACGGCTACACTAATTGAAGTAATCTACGCTTTCGTTGAACATTGTATTGCCTTTCATTGTAAAGGAAAACACAGAAAGCGGAACGAAATAAGAAACGCCAATTTTAACCGTGAAAATCCATTTAGGCTAGAATGATGCATCATAATTGTAAGATACACCGACTGTACACGACAGTGATGTCAATGAGGCTTTAAACCAAGATTAACCTCATGCATCCTCCCCGCCACCAAAAAAAAGTAAGTAAAAAAAAAAACGGTATTTCAATGGATACCAATGGGTACGATGTTCAATTAAATAGATTTCAAAATTTTGGGCAATTAAAGTAGGTCAAGTTGTGTGGTTACAACGATAAGACTATCCTCGGTTTCCGAATATTGATCTTAGTCAAGCTAACCGTAATCATCGTCACTTTAAGCATTTTTTGTTTTATACCAAAAACTTGGGATTCTAAGCAACTGCGTCACGTGTATGCGTCTAATCGATATACTTTCTACACAGGGAATCTTTACCTATACCTTCGAACCGGATGTTTTTTTCCAGATAAATCCGGAATAAAGCAGCCATCAGGCCAACATTCTCGCACTTTAATGTGCTGATGTTTCCATATAGCCATTGATACAGTTTTAGGTAACATTTTGGTTTAAAAAAAGCACATGAGCAAGGAGAGGTGAGTCGCTACCATCAAGAGAAAACACGACACTATTTTCTCCGAGTTTATTCGTTTAATAGCTTCTAAATTTCTAGTGTAATCAATGACATGGCAATACGGCGACCGTCAATGGAAGCGCCACTATTAATTTTAGCAAGCATCGAACAGTTTAGGGGTTATTTCTCGAGATTAGTACTCAGCCGTTGGAGACAACTGTTGCGCACTCGAAGGGTAACAGAAAATTGTTCAATGAGCGTTTGGCCTGCGTTAGTTTGTGTTAAGCGTGGAGCCGTTACTAAGACAGCGCAGCTTTCATTACTAAACTACAAATCATCTGAACAACAAACGAAAGTGAAGACGAAGCGATGAAAGAGATAACGTTTATGGTCAGAAGAATAGAGCAAAAAGATGGATGCATGCTCTTTACAGCAGTCGTGGCACATCCCATTTATAACGGGGAACGATAAATGGGATCCTGAGACATCCCCCACTGTCCCCCCCCCCTCTTATTCTCCCCGCTGTTCCTGCAGCACAGGACAATCTTTTATTTTCTTTCTAAGATATAGTCTCTGCGAGACGCAGCGAATCTTCAGCACCATTTGCCTCCTACCTCTTCCAAGCTCGTAATAAATATCTATTGAATAAGTGATTCACTTACGCATCGCCAGGGGATCCAATGTAACGCGATGCAGATTTTCATTTGTAACTGACGGATTGTCTCCATATTTGTTGTAAATATGGCAAGTTTTTAGTGCCATTATTATCACGCGCACCTTATAAGCAGTGTATTGGATTTTAACAAATCAGATCCTCAAATCAAATCAAATCCAAATCACATCATTTGCGGATGTGGATTAAATTGGATTTTACTGGTTAGGTTAGTTAAAGTTAGCTTAGGTTAGTTTAGGTTAGGTTACTCGAGGACTTTTGCTGTGTTGAATGATTCAAAAATCCAATGCAAATCCGCAAATAATTGGATTTGCTTTGGATTTTTTTTTTTGCGGATTTGATTTGCCAAAATCCAATACACTGCTTATAAGCTATCATCTCAACCTCGAATGCTATCCAGCACCCTCACCTCAACCTCGGGTGTTATCCAGCACCCACCCCTCAACCTGGGATGCTATGCCTCACCCTGCTATACCACCGCGCTATTAGAAAAGCTATCTTGTTCGGCTATTTCAAAAGCTATAAGTCAAAGCTATGCTGCCGCCTGGCGGGGAATGGAAGAAGCGATGTAATGGAGCTTCCAGATCGGAATTTAGATAGCTCGCATAGGGCACTAGCGCCATCTAGCCTCTGGCTTCCTAAATAACTGTCTCCACAGTATTACGCTTTACAAGATCTTGTGAACGTTTTCATACAGTACGTTTCATTGCTAATTTTTACGTTTCATTTATTCCAGTGACATCACGCCTAGCTCACCTTTATAGCGAACCATTAAACGTAAAATATTTTAGGATTTACAGTACCCTCCAAAAGTGTCCGAACACTAGGGGTTTTTGGGGCCATTTTACATGGCGTCTTATGGCGGAACGAGCCTAGCGCAAATGGAAAAAAGAGACAGAAAAAATGAAGCTAAAAAAATAAAAAAATGTCCTGGTGTTAATTAAACAATCCGCTATCTAGCAAAATTTTTTTAAATTTTTTATCTATAAGATTTATTGACTAGTATGCTAGTCATTTATTAACCGAACACCGCGTTTAGCGTACGGGATATCTAATGACACTACCTAATTTTTTAGAAATGTTTTTTTTCATACAAGGAAAGGTTTCCTAGACCTCACAGTTAGATTAATCAATAGGATATTCATTAAACTATATCCTTTTTAGCAATATCACTTAATATTAATTATTTTAGGAAAGGGAATTTTTAAAGTGAAGACGGTGCTAAGTTTTTCCCGTCAAAAAATAGTTTATCTTATTCCCACGTGAGGCGCTGAACTCACAATGTTTTTTTTCTGTGACAGCTAATCGTTTGCTGTAAAAGCAGACGCATTTCTGGCTGCTTTTACGTAGTGAGTTCAGGAAATTTCAGGCTATTTCAGAAGCTATCCGTCAAAACTAAGCTGCGGCCTGACGGGGAATGGGAGAAGCGGTGTAATGAAGCTGCGAGACCGGAATTTTGGCGACTCTAATGCGGGTGACCCGAGTTTGATACCAGCCACAGTAATCTGTTTTTCGCCTTACCAAACCTAAGCTGGTGACGCACGGTGAGGTTAGCTAGTGTAAAGCATTCTTTTAGCAATTGAAAGAATGAGTTTACGTTATTAAAGACAAATTGTAATAAAAAAAATGAAATCGGAAGGCGTTACCACAATGCCGAATATATTTAATTCTAATAGGCCAAAAGATAATAAAAGAATACACAATTATACGATATAAATGGGAAACGGAAATATAATAATGGAGTTATGCGAATGAAGTCTTACCGTCACCGCCGTGGCGAAGATAAAATAGAGATGATAGATGTTATATGGAAAAAATAAAGATAATAAGTCTATCGGTCACACAAAAAGCGACGAGAAGCACTCACAATAATTATTGAATCAGATACAAATTTAACTCACTAGATTGTAGGAATTAAACAGCACTTGTAGCACTAAGGATGAAAATTAGAATTGGAACTGGAACTAAAACAAGGGAGAACTGAAGAGAATTGAAGAGAACTGAAGAACTGTAGAACTGAAGCGAACGAACTTATGGGAACAAAAGAAATATAGAGCATAGTAAATATAGAACATAGTATATAGTTTTAATATAAAGAAAGCAAACAATGAAGATAAAATATAATAAAAAGTTGTATTTTTGTGACTTCGTTACATCACTCCCGGCAGTGCGAGATTACGTCCCGTAATCATACTTGGTAAGCGAAATCCGGTTCCGGTTCTTGAACTGGGCGAAAGCATAGCTTGCAGATGAGTCCAAAAAATCCACAACCATAACAGATGCGTAAGAAAAGAAAACCCAGGAGGCAGAGTACACCGATGAAGAAAAAATTTTTAATAGTTTCCCACCAGCTAGTATAAGTGTTCACTCCAGATGCTGATAATAAAACGTTGGTCACACTTGGTCGATTATTTGTTGAAAACTCACTCGGTGACTGTTCATTCATAGCTGCGGCAATATCAGCCATTATACTCATATGATCCATAATGGTTTCACTATACGCAGGGTTACTTTTATGTTCATAGTCGAAAAATTCACATCTTCATACCGAAAAGAATGCGCAAGAGTTTGTACCGGTAACACGATACTTGCGTTCACGGGCTTCTAAGTGTTATTGCGAAACGCATAAGGATGTCATTGAAGTTCACAAATCCATTGGTCCAATAACACGGCGAATATTTAACGAGTTCTCAACCGTCCAGGTTAATTGTATAATTTTTAAATTTTGGTTGCGGTCCGCAAGATGTTACGACGGTTTCAAAAGTCACATTTAAAAGTTTACACGAGATGACAGTGGCGGTGTTTCCAAAGGCTTGTAATTTTGTGCACTTTGGTAGATCTAGATGTGAAGCAGCTAACCAGCCATTATATTGTGCTGCAATAATTGCTCTTACATGTTTCGCATTTCTCGAATCACATTGTAAGATTTGAATTAATCTTGATAATTCATTTTCATGGTCCGTAAGTTGATCACGAACATATTGTAAAGTAGCGGAATGGTCCAAATTTTGGCCGCCAGGTGGCGCGGGGGGTCCGCCAATGTTATTGTCGACAAATTTTCCATGATGGCCGCCGTTGTAACGAAGAGTTTTGATTGGCCGAGAATATTAAAGGCATCAGATTTCTTTGAACAAGAGTTTTGTATGGGAATACAACGCGGTTGAAAAGTTAAATGAAAATCCAATTGTTTTTTGTCATCTTGAAGGCGAAAAATTTGATCATTTCCCGTTTTTCGTATTAATTTTCCAATTCCAGATTCATGAGCTTTTGGTTCAGATCGTTGAGTATATGTTTTGTCCCAAACTAATGTCAAATGATTATTCGACAAATGACCTGTTAAGGCAGAAGCAATTCCTATCGGTGTAGAAAAATTACTATCTTCCACATCTTGATATAGGCGAATTTTCTCGAGTAGACAATTAGTAATTTCCACATCAATCGTTTGTAACCAATGACCAAAAATTTCTGGTTCACGGTCAAATACAAATTTATTTTCCGCAGCAGTCATTTTTTGATCGTCGCACCGAAGACTGTTAATCATATCGTTGCACTCATTTGGTGTAGTGTCAAGTGGAATTTTATCAGGCACAATTTCTACATATATCAGAAATATATAAAAAAAACAGTACATAAGAAAAATTTAAACAGAGCAGTGGCCAAAAATATTCTACATCGACATTGGTTTTTTTTTTTTTTTTTTATATTTTTGATTATACATAGTTGAAACAAAATAAAAGGCAAAAGAAGAAGAGAAAAGAAAGTAAAAGTGAAAAATTTTCCGACAGCTTTGAAACGTCAACGATCTCCCGTCGGCTTTTCAGTAGCTGCGCTACGGCAAAAGGATAGAAAAATAGAGGGCATCGCATTATAACTGTGTTTTCAGGCAGAAGGAAAATTTATTTTTAATCGAAAGTGGTATCCTTGGAAAGAGGAGAAGATGCTCGTATTTATCAGAAAGAAATAATTGAAAAAGATTGTTTCGTTTAATTATGCGGAGAAGAAAAGAAACGTTTAAAATTTTTACGGCGGAAAAGTCCGTGCGCCAAAAGTCAAAATCAGATTTTCGATTTTTTCTAAGTCCAACGCAAGGGAAAAGGGGACTTAGCTAGAAACGGAGGGCAGAAAATGTGAAACATGAACAGGTTGGTGGAGCTAACGCGCTTGGAGAGGAACGAGGAATTTTTGAAATATGAACGCGAGTGGAAGGGAAGGCTTGTTAGTTGCCCTCTGGCAAAATTGGGGGAGCAGAAATATTTTTTCTTCGCTTGCTGCGAAGTGTTGGAACAAATTCAGTGTTCGATAGAAAAGGAAACTGAAAAGTAGTGTGGACTTAGCGTGTTAGGAAAAAGAAGTTTCTTTGTGTGAAAACAATTTTGTGTATCTAGAAGAAAAGTTTCTTGTTTCCTACACGGAATATGTATTGTGTTAGTGTTGTTATTATATGAAATGTGTAAATAATAATTTTTGTAAACTACCTTAAACATTATGTTAATGGCTGTTACTAATTTATATTTTGAATAAAATAATAAAAAAAATGGAACAGAATTTCATACTTTGTCAATTCGAACGAAACATATTGCAAAAACATTGTAAATAAAAATAGAAAACAAAAGTGAGGAATAGAAGTATGAAAATAATTAAGACACAGAAAAGTAATGATGAATTTTTTGTTATTGTCTTTTCCTTTCTCTTTTTTTTTTTCATTATTATATTTTTTTTTTACTCAGAGGTTATTCTCTTTATTATTATTATTAGCGAATTCTGTAGTAGCATGTTTTATGTTTGTTCATTCGCTATACTTTTTTTTTTTTTATTGAGAAAGAGAAACAAGACAAATTCCATGTCAAGATTTTATATAATGGTTAATAAACTACTAAATAAACACAAGATACATTTATAAGAGAATCAAGTGTGGAGAAAAATAACAAACAAGAAACAACAATTTAATCGTTGGGATTCAGGAATCTTGCTCCATTTGGGCGCCTTCTGGGTCGTCTGCAGGTGGGGCACACGTCCTGCACCCACCATTGCGATAGCGCCCAATTTCGTGGTGGAGCTATTCGGTTCCGCTATTCGATTCCGCGAGCTCCAAAATTTCTTGAAGCTTCTCCAAAGATCGTTGCCAATTTTCTTCGTATAACGCGTTTTGTAGCTCTAATTTCAAGACTCCTGTGCGAAGGTGTAGTTCGTGCAGGTGTAAGTCGTGTCGGGTAGGCCAGGTGGGGCGCGCGGGGTAAGAACGTACGGGTTCCGGCATAAGCGTAGTGATTGGCCTTACGCGCACCGGGTTGGATGTCGCCTGAGGTGTAGCCGGGTTGGATTGGACCCAGGGTGGAACACGGATCCGGGATGGCAAATTCACTTGAGGTGGAAAAGGTACCTTGGACGGAACAGGTGACGTGCGGGGGGTGACAGATGGCCCCGCTTACGGCTCAGTCGAATTGTCTTGTCGTAGTCGCCAATATCTGTCGGAACTATGCCGACGAGTGGTGTAGGGAGAAAGCCGATAATCTCCAGTATGGTCCTTAGGCATTTTGTAAGAATATATATTTGAATATATATATATGTATATGTCATCCTGTATTCGCAAACTTGCCGTTCGCTTATCCAATTTCTATTGCAGTAGTGTAATACTACTCTTCTCTTTGCTATATTTGAATTTCAGCTATCATTTATTATTAATTTTTAATTTTTTCAATGTCTCCATCAACTGTGGCTCGTTAAAGAAAAGAAAAATTCCTCTTTTTTTCTTCTTCTTCTTCTCCCCTTTTTTATTATCCGTAAGAGTCAAAATTAAAATTGTATACCCAAAATTTGTATCTAACTGACAAGTATATTGTTTGTCGGATAAGCGAATGCGAAACATGCTAAAAGTTGACAAAGAGACACAAGAATAGAATCATAAGAAAAATAACACATAAACAAAAGTAATAATATGATAGGCCACAAGAAAAGCATTACAACAAAGAAATAAATTTTATAAAGACGAAAAAAAAAAAAAAAAAATCTTCATCTGTCTTTCTTCTTTAATTGTTCTTGCAGAATCTGCAACGGTAGTGAGGATTCCAATCCTCGGTAAACCATCCGTAGAGAGGTGGGCTCCTATTCTCAGGGTCAAGATCCAAAATTCTTTTCAATTTCACAACTGCTTTTCTCCAATTTTCCTGACGGATATGAAGTTGAAGTTCGTCCGCCAAATCCCTGGTCCGCTTCCGCATTTCCCTGTTGAAACGCCTCTTTTCCTTACGCCAGTTGTATTCGTCTTCTGAATCCTCAGAATGGGCTTCTGGGCTTCGGTAGGATTCCAACATGTCATCACAATACTTGTCGGCTTCATCTCTCTGCTTTCGTTGTTCTTCAGTCACTGCTGGATACAGAAACTCCTCTACATCCTTCTCCCTCTTAATTTCTTCTTCTTCGTCGGTGCTTTCGACTTCACCGTCTTCGAGCTTGCACTTTTTTTCCGCAGGCTCTTCCTCTCCCATGATCAATTGCGAAGTCATCGCCACTTCGATGGTTTGGGCGACGTCCCACTCGTTCAATTCAACAGTGTCTTGAGAGTCCATGTTGTAAAAATGCGAACTGTTGAATATCTGCTACTGTGTGCCGCGAGCTTATATAGTCCCTTTTTTTTCATCATTAAATCAGAGATGAAAAGTTTCAAATTAAAATCCAGCGGTGTATCGAATAGGCTTCCTGCGATTTCTTTGTGGGCGTCCGGTGTTCGAGACTGTTTGAGGAACATCTTTTTTCAAATTTTGTTGAGAAGTTCCAGAATCTTGTGAATTCCGTTGAATGAAATCCGTCTTCATTGGTAATTCCATAGAATTTGGTTTGTTTTCCGTTGCTTGAAATTTCTGGTTTTCAAATCCATTTCCGGTGTGTATTTTCATATCTTCGTCCAGAAGTGCGTTGTTTACGACAGAAGGGTTTACAGTTTCTTGGACATCACACAAATCATTAAACTCATCTATAAGCCCATCCTCGTTTTTCGATAAGTCAATTGTTTGAGTTGAAATCATTTTACGAAATCGACTCTCAAACTCAAAAGGGGTCTCAAATGATGGACAATGCTCGGTCTTCCAAAGCAAGAAATTTTAATTGTTTCGTACAGATAAAGGTTTTAATCTGTTAACGTAGAGTACGCTATCCCCATCTTTAATTGACAGATATAAGAGTTATCGTTGCTATATCTACAGTACCGTGGAGTAAATAATAAGGGGTGTCGAGTGTTGAGGGTGCACTTGGACGATAAGCAAATAATACGTCTAACATATCTTCTTATATATACACTCGGCTGTTGTTAACGCAGTTTGATCCTTTAAAGCAACTGCTTCTACCCATCGACTAAAATAATCAGTAATAACTAAAATATAACTATTTCCGTTAGGCGAAATTGGAGTAATAGGCCCTAAAAAGTCCATACCAATTACTTGAAAAGGAGCTTTGGCAACTTCATGGGGGTGCAAAAGTGCTCTATATGTGGAGGAAGTGTTAGCTATACATATTTCGCAAGCTTGGCAATATTCTTTAATATCGCTCCTCATGTTAGGCCAATAATAATGGTTTTTCACTTTCAAATAAGTTTTATAAAATGCTAAATGTCCTCTCATCGGTGCATCATGTAATTCCTTGAGCACTAGATGGCGGAGCGATACAGGTAACACCAATTGATAATTTACTTCGCTGCGCTTGCTATTTGGAAAAGGCAACTCATGCCGATAAAGAGTACCTTCAATAATTTCAAAATATTCAATTTCTTTTACCCAATGTGGCATAGTTTGTTGAAAAACTTTATCCAGCTCTCCTTTCTCTAAATAATTCCTAATAGCTATACAAAGTTCATCTTCTAACTGCTTTACACAAATAAATTTAATATTTTTTCCAGTTTGAATACCAGCCACCTTTAAACGTGACAAACAGTCAGCATTTTGGTGAATACGACCAGGCCTATACTTTAATTCATAATTGGTCGCAGCTAATAATATAGCCCATCGTCCTAATCTCCCATTGTTATCTTTTTGATCCTTAAGCCACTGTAGTGGACGATGATCACTAATAATTTCAAATGGCTTATCCAAAAGATACTGCTAGAGCTTCTTTTTCAGTAGTGGCATATTTCATCTCAGCCTTCGTTAATTGTCTACTAGAATATGCTATCGGATGTTCGTGGCCATTTTGTATCTGCGAAAGTACCGCTCCTATTCCATAATCACATGAGTCTGTGAAAAGTAAAAATTTGTCATTGAAATTGGGGTAAACTAATACTGGGGACGTAACTAGAGAAGTTCGCAATTTCGCAAAGGCAGCTTGCTCCTGTTACAGTTTTGACACACTTATACCAACAAAACACATTATTGAAGACACATACATTACAGCACAGAAATACAACAAAGGCATTCAACACAGACATACAAAATAAACACAATACTTACAACACATATACTATTTACAAACACATCGCGAAGGGAAGCCAGCAATCCTGCAGAGCTCCTTCTTTAAAGGACTAACACGAGGGCGGCCAGCCAACGGCAGAGCCCCCTCTTTACGTCCTGTCGGACGTCGGGCCAAATCCCGAGTCCCAGACTAAGTAAAAGAGAGGCCAGAAGTCGACTAAGGTTCGACCTGACCTCTAGGGGTGAAAGGGTGACAATAATGAAAGACATGCGAACAAAGGCTCACACAAGATGGCAGCACTTAAAATACAGTCAACCGACGAGAGAGGGCAATAGTTGCAACACTCCTCAGTACCCCAAACAAAAGGTTTTTTGCTAAGGTCTTTATGAGTTAATCTGGACAATGGCTTAGCTATTGATCCAAAATTTTGAATAAATCTTCTATAATATCCGGCTAATCCCAAAAATGATCTTACTTCGTCTACAGAAGAAGGTGTTTTATAATTCACTATTTTATCGATTTTCCCTGGATCTGGCTTAATCCCTTCAGTCGAAATGACATGGCCTAAATAATTTACCGATCGTTTAATAAACTGGCATTTTTTAAGTTTTAATTTTAAATTTGCATCCTGTAGCAGTTGAAAAATTTCACGAATATCCCTCAAATGGTCTTCGAAATTATCAGAAAAGATTATCACATCATCCAAATAAACTAACGCCTTACTTCCCAAAACGTCTTTCAGTACATAATTCATTAGTCTTTGAAATGTGGCAGGTGCATTGCACAAGCCAAATGCCATACGCTTAAATTCGTAAAGATTATTTTCTACAACAAATGCTGTTTTTTCTATAGCTGGCTCATCTACCTGAATTTGCCAATATTCAGCAGCCAAATCGAGAGTAGTGAAAAATTTCTTCCCATACAATTTATCCAATGTTTCATCTATCCTTGGCATAGGAAACGAATCTTTCTTTGTGATACTATTTAATTTTCGATAATCGACGCAAAACCTGACTTCTCCACTTTTTTTCTCAACTAAAACCACAGGTGAAGCCCATGGCGAATGCGAGTATTGAATTACATTGGCATCGAGCATTTCTTGTACCTTATCCTCCAATAATTTTCTTTGATTATTTGTAACTCTGTAAGGGCGTTGTCGAATAGGGCCTCGTCCCTGTGTATCAATTGTATGTTTTATAAGATCTGTGTTGCCTAATTCTGAATCTTTTGCAGCGAACAAGTCGTGAAAGTCATTTAATAATTTAGCGAGCTGTGTTTGAAATTCAGGGTCGTCTTTCGGAATTACAATAGGCTCTTTTACTACGTTAGGCCTGTCCTCAACTTTATTTAAATAAATTTTTCCAATCGCTTGAGTAGTAACTTCGATGCCACCTAACTTCGTATCCCTAGGAATTTTGACCTGATTTAACGAATGATTTTCAACCAGAATATTATATTTTCCATCTCCCGATACTTTTCCTACGAACTCCTCAATAAAAACGCCGGCCGGCAAATCTTCTGCTGGGGTAGATATAAAAGCTGTATTAGGCGGAACAAACGGAAATGACCCTTTCATTTGCGCGGCAATTACTAGCGACGTCTGACGAGATAACGTCGTCTTTTTGACCGAAGTAATTGCCAGGTCCGGAATGCTAGAAATAGCTGATCCCTGCTTATCTCTTGCTAAATAAATGCTCTTGGCTTCTCCATCAAGCCGAAATCCGTGTTTCTGGATTGCGTCCCATCCAAGGATACAGTCCTCAGAAACACCATTTGTAACAATAAACTCTTGTTCCAAAACTGACTCTCCGTATCGTACGGGTAAAGTAACTCTTTCCAGCGTGTGTAATTTTTTCTCCCCTACATCGTATAAATCAAAATCAAGTTGACTGCAGATCACTTGACCTCTTTGGGGTAATTTCTTAAATAATCTCTCGTGAATAATATTCTTAGACGCGCCGGTATCAAATAATGCTTGAAATGGGATCTGATGAATTTTCAATGGAATTCTCGGTGTCGATTCATTCGTTATGGTTGTTAATTTTGCGACTTGTCGGGATTTAAATGGAGGCTCCCTATCAATTGACCCGAAGTTGCAGTTGATACCTATTGGTTTCCCTGATTCGGAGGCGGACCTGGAATGTTAGGCCTATTCTGGTTTTTTGCCTTTGGACAGTTGTTTGATTTATGGCCAATTTCCCGACATGAATAGCATATTGGTGGCTGAGCTTGTTCCAAACTTTGCCGTTGATATTTGCGACAATCTGTCTGAGAATGACCCTTATATCCACAAAAATTGCAAGTCAGCTGTGGCGGTGTAGGCTTATCGTTAGAAGGGGGTTTATGAGCTGTAGGTCTATCTGGAAATTTATTGAAAGTTTGTGCGCCATTGTTATTGTTATTCGGCTGAGTAGGTCTCCAATTTCTATCCTGGTTACTGTTACTAGCTTGGAACGAAACTTGTTTCTTATAGAGTGCACTTGATACGTTTTTATCAAATTGCAATTGTCTTCCCGCTTGCGTTAGTTCAAGAAGTGCGCTCTTGATTTCCTCCTTCTCAGTTTTAGGGTCATCTATTTGTTTGCTTCCCTGTCTGATATTTGCTACGGCATTATTGACGAATTCTTTTTGCTCCAATATTATTTCTTTGAGTTCTTTTAATTCTGCGTCTTTGGTATCAGACGGTGCAGTCACTGCCCTAATAAAATCATGTTTTTCCCTATCCGTTTCCATGGCTTCCAGTCGCAATGCATACACTCGTGTTGCAGAAATAAGATCATTAAAATTCTTAAATTCTTTATATTTAACTTTCGATTGTAATTTGGAATCCAACCCCTCTATAAAATTTTGCATAAGAATTATAGCGAAAGATGCTTCTGAATAGCCTACAGGATATGCGCGTTTGAAAATTTCCTGCAAACGATGAGCATATTCTATAATCTTTTTCCCTGGCTTACGCTTAGCTTTATTAAATTTCTTTTGATAAAAATCAGCATTTTCGTCACCATGAAAATGATCAAGAAGAGATTCTTTAATCAGAGCATAGTTGTGAGGATGAACCTTCAAAGTTGCCTGCATGATCGAGAAAGCTTTATCAGCCAATTTTGCCCTTAACATCTGAATAATTTTCCCCTCAGACCAACCTGATCCTTCTACTATACTTTCAAAAGATTCTAACCAGGAGTCAAAACGCACAAAGGGATTTCCAGAAAAAGAGTGAAGTAGCTGTAAACGGAAAAAAGTGTGTTGATTATTTTGGAAATCGTTCAAATCATCGACCGTGGCCGCTCTTGATGGAGAACAAGATTCCGCCATGTTTGGATCAAATCTTAGAAACTTCAAAGTTCTTCCCGGTGAATTCTGAGGGTGTTGTGAAGTGTCGTTCGTAATTGCCTTAGATCTTCCTGCGTTATATCCGATCGGCTGAGTAAGCGGGCTCGAGTTTGTGACTGATTGGAACGATAGTTTCTTCTGCGTGACCGTTTCCTCTTCGGAATGCTTCCCGACAGCGGCGATGTTTGATGGATTGGCGTGCTTTGCTGCTGCGTTGGTCTCGTTTGTATCAACGTCAGCGATTGTCTCAATTTTTGTTCCGTTTGCGTGATTATTGGCTTGATGTCGCTCGGCTGCTGTGCGAAGAATGGGTTGTTGGCTTCCGGAAAATTGTTCAGTTTGTCCAAAATGAATATGATTTCCGGCTGTAGCACCCCCAAATTGCTGATCAGCTGCAGTTTCTTTACGTACGACGCTAGGTTGGTTACTTCTTTCAGGAACGTTCGTTGGGACTCCAGCAAAATTTCCTCCAGATGAATTGATATGTCGCTTACTTTGGTGATGATTTCGACGTATCTCCCGTCCTCATCTCTGTCGGTGATGTCCCGTCTTGGAACGAACCCGAAAAGTTCTCGCTGTCTTGTTGGTGTGACCTCTTGCAGGTCTATGATGTTGTAAATTTGTCCGTGTAGGCAAGTCAGAACCTGTCTCGCGTGTCGCGTGAAAATTTCCTTGAGCTCCGTCACAATTTCCTCTGTCTGCTTCTTCGTCTTCTTCGTGATCGGTACACTGGCTTTCACCTCCAGAATGGATGTCAGGTACTTCAGAAGTGTCTTCGGTTGTTTCCAATCCGTCAGTGTTAATTTTTCGGCGTCGTAATTCCTCTGAATGTCACGCATCAACGCGACAAGGTGATCCCAGATTTTCGGGTCGCTCGATTGGAAGTCCTTCTCCCTCTCCTTGAGGCTCTTGATGGCTAGCAGTAGGAACGGTAGCTGGCTGTTCGGTAGTTGGAAGATGCTGTCCTGTTTCTTCTTGACTTCTTGGAATAGATGCTCCAGCATCTATTCTTCGACCGATCTATTCTTCGACCGATCTATTCTTCGACAGCATCTATTCTTCGACCTCGACGGATTGACGTTGATTTGGTCTTCCATTGGTGGTCTTCTTTTTTTTATAAAGGCCCGAGACGGTGTTCAAAAAAGCGTTTGTTGGGGAAGTGTTTGTGGAAACCGTTTTCTTGGGTGAAAGATGGTTTACTAGTTGGGCTATGAAGGAAGGAGAGTTTCTTACAGTCGTGGTATCAGCTTTACTTTGGGCCCGTGGTTTGCGAACGTTTGAAAGGTCTACTGGCTTTACCAACTCATATGCAGAGTTCGATCTTAACTTTCTTAACTGGGGGTTATCTGGAATTGCACTAGGCTTCAAAACAGGAGAGGCAGATTTCCTAATAGTTTTTGTTGCCTTCCTCGAAGTTTTATTACCCGTAAACTTATCAGATCCAGCAAGATTTGAAGTGGAAGTTTTATCAAAATTAAGAGTTCTGGCTACAGCTTCGTCAATTTGTATAACTGGCTCAATAGGACTTTTAGTAGCGGATACAGGTGTGCGAGAAAGTTTAGGCCTACTAGCAAAAATATTATCCGTCATTGTGGGTGAGTTCGATAGATCGCTGCCACCATTATGTAAAGCATTCTTTTAGTAATTGAAAGAATGAGTTTACGTTATTAAAGACAAATTGTAATAATAAAAATGAACTCGGAAGGCAATTAAACAATCCGCTATCTAGCAAAATTTTTTTCAATTTTTTATCTATAAGATTTATTGACTAGCATGCTAGTCATTTATTAACCGAACACCGCGTTTAGCGTACGGGATATCTAATGACACTACCTAATTTTTTAGAAATGTTTTTTTTCATACAAGGAAAGGTTTCCTAGACCTCGCAGTTAGAATAATCAATAGGATATTCATTAAACTATATCCTTTTTAGCAATATCACTTAATATTAATTATTTTAGGAAAGGGAATTTTTAAAGTGAAGACGGTGCTAAGTTTTTCCCGTCAAAAAATAGTTTATCTTATTCCCACGTGAGGCGCTGAACTCACAATGTTTTTTTTCTGTGACAGCTAATCGTTTGCTGTAAAAGCAGACGCATTTCTGGCTGCTTTTACGTAGTGAGTTCAGGAAATTTCAGGCTATTTCAGAAGCTATCCGTCAAAACTAAGCTGCGGCCTGACGGGGAATGGGAGAAGCGGTGTAATGAAGCTGCGAGACCGGAATTTTGGCGACTCTAATGCGGGTGACCCGAGTTTGATACCAGCCACAGTAATCTGTTTTTCGCCTTACCAAACCTAGGCTGGTGACGCACGGTGAGGTTAGCTAGTGTAAAGCATTCTTTTAGCAATTGAAAGAATGAGTTTACGTTATTAAAGACAAATTGTAATAAAAAAAATGAACTCGGAAGGCGTTACCACAATGCCGAATATATTTAATTCTAATAGGCCAAAAGATAATAAAAGAATACACAATTATACGATATAAATGGGAAACGGAAATATAAAATGGAGTTATGCGAATGAAGTCTTACCGTCACCGCCGTGGCGAAGATAAAATAGAGATGATAGATGTTATACGGAAAAAATAAAGATAATAAGTCTATCGGTCACACAAGAAGCGACGAGAAGCACTCACAATAATTATTGAATCAGATACAAATTTAACTCACTAGATTTTAGGAATTAAACAGCACTTGTAGCACTAAGGATGAAAATTAGAATTGGAACTGGAACTAAAACAAGGGCGAACTGAAGAGAATTGAAGAGAACTGAAGAACTGTAGAACTGAAGCGAACGAACTTATGGGAACAAAAAGGCATTCTTTTATACTTCCACAAGATTGAGAGAAACATAGCATTTCCGTCAGATGACGCCAGATACGGAATGTCGCACACGCATTTCTTATTCATAGAAATGCATGGCGCGACGTCCTACGCACCCAGCACATCCAATCAGCAATAAGCAGGATGTAAAGTATAATATAAAAATAGAATTCAAGGAAATGTCAATGACCCTTGAATTACTATATTTATAATGTATACTTTAAATATAGAACATAGTATATAATTTTAATATAAAGAAAACAAACAATGAAGATATAATATAATAAAAAGTTTTATTTTTGTGACTTCGTTACACTAGGCTCTTAGGCGTAGAAGCCTTATATAAGCTTCGGAGGGCTTATAGCGATCGCCATTTAAGCTGACTCAAGGCTTGGGTAAGCTTAAGGTTATGTGCAGTACAGTGTTTCGCTTTTTTTTCTTTTCATCTAGATAATATAAGATAATTTACTGATCTTGAAAGATGAGATAAGATAAAATAGAACAAAAAGGTTTAAGATTAGGATAAGGTAAAAGATCAGTCAATTTCCAAATCGATTCCAAAATCAACAATTAAAGCGATTTTTAAATCAAATAAAAAAAAGATAACTAAACCTATTGTAAATTTATCTTGCACATTTGTTGTGAAAATGCGTTACGTGACATATTTATCATTTAAATATCTCAAAAAAATAAATAAGATAAGATAAAATTTGAACAAAATTTTGAAAAATGAAAAACAAGATAAATATCAGTAGGCCTATTATGTTATCTTATCTTAAGTTATCATATCTTTTTGGAAAGATACAAAGCACTGGAAGATAGAGAAGAATGAAAGAAAACTACACTAAATAACAAATAGGACTAAATAGGAAATACAGTGGCTAAACACTTTTAGACCAAGTGCTCGCTGCCGTACAGTTTTATGCAACAGGAAACTTTGCTGTCGGTTGAAAATATATTGAATTTAAGCCTATCCTCTATTGCCCGTGCTGTCCACGATGTCTCCAATGTACTGTCAGCTATGGCTAAGAAGGAGGGGGGGGGTTGTGGTGGAAGAAAATAGTTTTTGACAAAAATTTGATTGAGGTAATTCGATTACGTACATTTATTAGGCTAGTCACGAGGAAATATGTGCTACGTTTTACAGAATCGCGTCTACCGTTTTCTTTATGGTCGAAGGGTCTGCCGACGCCACTAGGGCTTTGATTTGGTTGTTTTAGTGGTTAAACCAGTTAAACAACGATGCGTGTAATACATCTCCTTTAAATTTTTTTCGAAGCGAACAATATAAATTTGATTAATTCTCAATTTGTTCAATGAGATAATATATACAATTTATATGCTAACTAAAACAAAAGAATCTAAAAAAAATTATGATTTGTCAGCAAAATTAATTATGGTATTCGATAGATTTGATGGCAATTGATTGCCCTTGGTAAGGGCTATCCATTTCCGTGTAATTGTTATCAACATTTCCAAAAGGAAAAAGTCTAAAAGGCAAAAGGTGTTTTTCGTTTTTGTTATTTTTCGAGCTAAGGCTTTAATGGAGGCATTAAAAAAACATAAAAATAGACTTTAGTCTTTAACTTTTCCATATTTTCAAAATTTGCCGTAATTTCGCAGAAATAGATAGCTTTGGATAGTTTTGATTGTTTGATGCTACATTTACATTACTTTTAAGTTGCAACAATTTAGCCCGAAAATCACCTTTCAAAAAAACTAGTTTTTAGTATTGGCCACAAATCAGAATATTTGACCTAAACTACACGAAGCCGCCTATGTTAATTGTAAACCATTCCATTAATGCATAGGTTATTTCGATACAAATGGTTGTTTTCTCAACGTCAATGTCAGCAAGCTGTGAAACGTCCATGTGTCCACAATGTTTAAAAGTGGTAACATCGAGAAATAGTTGGCTGCTGGACAATTTGAAGAAGGATACTTGTTTGAGGACAATGGCTACGGTTGCACACCTTTCCTACTCACCCCATATAACGATCCAGCAAACGAGGACAAAATAATCAATGCTAGCGATGCATTTCGCTCATAAATTTTTAGATTAAAATAATTTGAAATTATGATAGGAATGATTCAACAGAGCTGATAAGGCAACAAGATGCAAAGTCAAGCGTTCACTCACCATCTCAAAGCGTTGATCCCATTGTCTCTATGACGAGCTATGATATCAACCAGAGAAAGTCAGTAGATATTGTTGAATTAACTTCACAAAGTAGCCGAACTAGCGAGTAACGTTTTTCACTTTTATTCTAGATTGTAATCAGTCAGAACACGACCAAGAGCACACACTTGAGCTTACACTCTTTTTCGCACTGCAATCTTAACTGTAAGGGGAAAAGGGCAGAGAGCAACATTGCCGGATTAAATCAGAAGAGAAAAGTACATTCGATTTGACACAATACAAAAAAACAGTAACATCCCCACGCAAACCGCATGTAAAGCTTGAACTCCAATTTGGTATCGCATATCTTGAAATGTTGGTCCTGTCAACGCCTTGGTGAGTAGATCAGCTAACTGGTTCTTCGTCCCAGCGTAATCAATTTTTATGACTCCGGCTTGGTATTGTTGTCGAACATAGTGATATTTGACGTCAATATGTTTCGTACGACGATGAAACTCAGGGTTGGACACTAGCTTGATAGCGCCTTGATTGTCTGATTTTAGAGTTGTCGGTTCAGTTTGTTCTGAGCCAATGTCGCTAAGTAGTCGCCGCATCCATGTCACCTACTTTGTGGCCTCACACATCGCGATGTATTCAGCTTCAGTAGTTGAAAGTGAAACACACTGCTGTCGCCAGCTTGCCCAAGTAATAGGCCCTCCATTTAGCAAAAGGATATAGCCAGATGTGGATCTACGCGACACCGTGCCACCGGCATAATCAGAATCAGAATAGGCTAGAAGCGAATGAGGAGATTCAGTATTATGATATGAGATTCCAGAATTGCATGTTCCTTTTAAATAAGCTAGGATTCTTCACACAGCTTTCCATTGAGCAGGTTTAGGTTGACTACAGTGTTGTGCAACTTGTCCTACTGCGTATGCGATGTCCGGACGAGTACAAACCATCAAGTACATAATCGTCCCCACTGCTTCGCGATAGACTGCAGAATCAAAATTGTCAAAACTTTCTCCGTCATCGAGACCAGTTGAATTAAGATTTGTGAATGAGTCGGCAGGAACAATCTTAGTGTTGCAGTCCGACATACCAAATCGCTTCAGAACGCGACCAACGTATTGTTCTTGAGACAAAGTTATGGTCCGATTTAACCGGTCTTGAGTGATCTTGATGCCAATAAAATGGTTTGCTTTTTCGGTTGTTATATCCAGTTGGTCACGTAGGTAACTGTGACCTCCGTGAGCTTATTCCTGGAAGAACCGCACAGAAGCCCATCATCAACCCACAAGGCCAAAATTAGACATCCATTTTCATCTTTACGAAAACACACACATGAATCAGCATTGCTGCGAGCGAATCCAAACTTTAGAAGAAAACTGTCAAACTTCACGTTCCACGTTCTCGAAGCCTGTTTGAGTCCATAAAGACTTTTCATGAGTCTACACACAGCAGTACTTTAATCTGCTACAATAAATCCTTGGGGCTAGTCCATGTAAATTTCCTCAGAAAGGTCACCATGCAGGAACGCTGTTTTTACGTCAAGTTGAATGATTTCAAGATCGAGTGTTGCTGCAGTTGCTAGTATTGTTCGCACTGACTCGTATCGGACGACAGGAGCATACGTCTCATCATAGTCGATCCCTTCCTTTTGAGAGTACCCTTTTGCAACTAACCGAGCTTTAAAACGAGTCGCCTTACCTTCTCCATCGTACTTGATTTTGAACACCCATTTGTTTTTCACTGTGCGGCGTCCTTCGGGAAGCTTTTCAAGTCGCCAAGTCCCATGCTGGTTTCGTGAATCAATTTCTTCCTGCATGGCTTGCTTCCACTCTTTTGATTGGTGACATGAAATGGCTTCAGCGTACGATTGGGGGTTCTTCCATTTCATGAATGAGAAGAGCAGGCACTGTCAAGCTTAGAAAATTAGGATCTTTAATCAGCCTTTGTGGTTTCTTTCTGATTCTAGGTGATAGTTTGGGGGGTGTAAATCCATGGAACGGATCGGCAATATGCTCTTCGATTACAGGTTATCGTTCGGTATTTTGAGCTTCATCACGATCGAGAGTTTCATTGTTAGCATGAGAAATGGACTCGGCGGCACGTCCGATGGAAACTGATGCTCCCCCGCCCTCTCCATTTTTGCTTTCAATGTTACACTCAAAGTAGTTAGTGGATGAAGGGGTTATTAAAATGATTTTGGTTTTTCGGCAGATTCATCGAAGATGGCTCTGGAAATTTTTATTTTTCTTGACACTGGATCCCATAGACGAAAAGCTTTTTGTGTCTCAGAGTAGCCGACAAACAGACATTTTCGCCCTTTTCGATCATATTTGAATTTTTCATCCTTGGGAATAAGCATGTAGGCAACTGAACCAAAAATGCGAAAATGAGACAAATTGGTTTTCGTCCATGCCACCCTTGATATGGAGTCATGTCTGCCATAGATTTACATACACGATTTTGAAGGTAAACAGCACACGCTATGGCTTCGGCCCACATTTCTACATCAAATTTTGATGAATGGAGCATACTTTTTGCCGATTCAATAATTGTGCGGTTGTATCGCTCTGACACACCGTTCTGTTCTGGTGTCTTGGGTGCACTCATCTCATGGCAAATGCCCTTCTCACTGAGCCAGGCATTGAATTCGTTTCCGATGTATTCTCCACCATTATCGCTGCGGAGTGTGACAACTGAATTTCCCGTTTGATTTTCAACCCCAGCAACATAGTTTTTCAGATGTGTAAACACTTCGGATTTCCTTTTGGCAAATTTAACAACTCCATACCCCGTATAGTCGTTTTTGAAAGTGACGAAATAACGCGATCCGTTGATAGATGGGGTTTGCATGGGTCCGCAAACATCACTGTGAACTAGTTGGCCAATTCTAGTGGCTCGATTGCGACCAAGGCTGGGAAAAGGTAGTCGATGGTGTTTTCCCATGATGCATCCTTCACATATTGGTGGTACGCTGGAGTTCTTGTTGACGAGGAGACCGTTAGCCATGTTCATGCTAGCCATTTTCCTGATCGTAACATGGCTAACGTGACCAAGTCATTCGTGCCACGTTTTGGGATTTATCACTTGCAACTAATGCATTATCATTGCCTGATAATTCTTGTGACGTGATATCCATCTGATAAAGTTTCTTTCCGACTCTTTTGCCAACAGCTACTACTTTCTCCTTTTTCACTATATTGACTGAATCATTGTCAAAAACTGCCTGGAATCCACGGTCTGTTGCAGCTCCAATGGAGAAAAGAGTCGCTCCTAGACCTGGAACATACAAAACGTCTTGGATGATGCCATCGTTCCATACGTCATTAACTCTCGATCGAATCTTGATATCTCCAACACCAAGTACAGGCAGGGATTCATTTTCTTTTCCAACACCTTTAACAATCCTCACTTCATGTTGGATGGAACGAAATGTTGTAAACATAGATCTTTGATCGGTCACGTGCTGGCTGCCATCGGATTCTGCATACCAGCTTCCTGTGCAGATGATTGATTCGGTTGAATTGAATGCGTACTCATCATCGGAAAATCTTTGATCAGATTTGGTTTTGTGTTGCAGACTTGCAGCTAATGCTATTTCTTCAGTAGCATCACGTTTTCCTTGCAAGTATGCTTCTTTCCTCCAACAAAATTCTTCACGATGAGATGATCGAAAGTTTCCTTTTCGACAAAAACCACATTGGCTCTTCTTGGATTCTTTGTATTCAATCTTTGAGTTTGCTTGATTCGTATTACTTGCTGGGGTTTGCTGCCACTTTTGTTCCTTTTTAATAGCAAAGAACGCTGCATCTGATGAATCGTTGACGTCAAGGCCAGACATTTTTGAAATATTTTCTTCACCCTGAAGACGAGGTGTTAACAAAGAGAGTGTTTTCCTGGTCTCATCTATGTTATTCCATGCTGATAAGAATAGTCGATAACTTGGCGGAAGAGTCATAGTAATTTTTGTTATAACTTGACTTTCAGAAACAGCAGAGCCTAGATCACTAAGTTGAGTGGCGAGTTGTTCTATGGCTGTGATGTGACTCATGATGTTATTGCCTTGTTCATACTCATAACCCATAAATTTCGCCATCAACAAGTGCTTCTTTTCTTGTGAAGTAAGTTCATATTGAGTTTTGAGTCGAGTCCACATGCTGCTGGCAAGTTATTAGAATGCTCTGATATCTTTCATCAAGAGATGACAATAAAATTGCGGGCAGTTATATCACGTTGTTTCCGGCTCTTGATTAGGGCGTCTCTTGCGGTTACAGCTGCAGCGTTGGACTGATCGTTTAGAAGTTGAATTGGGATTGGCTTTATATCTGCACCTTCCACAGTATCAATTAGCCCATGGTTCTCTAGGACCAGTTTCAATTGGAATTTCCAAAAACTCAAATTGGTACCATCGAACATAGAAATGTGATAGATGTCCTTTGCAGAAAACGTTCCGGTAGCCATCTTTGATGTACAGCTCTTGATTTATTTTTCACAACTGTTTATCTGTATAAACCGTCGTTAATTCTGGGCCCATAACCTGTTGAATTAACTTCACAAAGTAGCCGAACTAGCGAGTAACGTTTTTCACTTTTATTCTAGATTGTAATCAGTCAGAACACGACCAAGAGCACTGAAGGGAATAGTCAGCCCGTGCTCTGACTTTACCTTTAACAAATTGAAGTGGAAGAATTGAAACACACGGGAGGCACTGGTTGGAACTAGTTGTGGACTGTAGGAGATGTATTTTGTTACTGAATGCCCCTTGCCCTCTCTTCCGAGACGGCCAATAGGTCTAGGGCGGGGCTTACATACAGGAAAAATGTACAATGGTGGCCCTCTATCGAGGACCACCCAATTCAAAAGCGCTAAAACGGCTGGGCAGCCTCGTGCGGCGTCCAGACCGCGTCATCTTCTGTTGGGAATCAAATATATTCCCAACACACTCCCCACCAGAGCCCGTGCTCCACGGCTCGCTCTCTTCGACCGGGCTGACGGCTGACACGGATGGAGTTGTGTTTTCTTCCAGCTCCATCTCCGGCGCGGGTAGTGCTTCAACGTCATCGGGCTGGTCGTCGCATAATTCCAGGGGGTGTAGGGACTGAATCGCTCGGTTAATCAAGTTCGCATTAGGGGTCTTGACTGTTACCGATCGAATCAGCCCGTCTCGGCTGGAAATCAGCTCCTTCACTACGCCGACGGTCCACATAAGTCGTTTCGTGTTGCCATCGTGGATGATGACAACTTCGCCTACTCGGATCTTGCGTCCAGGCCCTCCCTTGCAATGGAAATTGTCTACTTGGAGCAAGTAGTCATTCACGAATCGCTCGCAAGTGTCCTTGACGTAGTCTCTGCGTAGACGGTCCATTTCGATGAGTCGTGCGTTGGTTGGGTCGGGAGTCAGTAGATTAATTGCTGGCTCCGGCGGAGTGCAATTAGATCGTCTGTTGTTCAGAAATTGATTTGGAGTGATGGGAAGTGGATCATCACTCCCCTCTGCCACATAGCTGAGTGGCCTTGCGTTCACTACGCTTTCTGTCTCGATCAAACTTACTTCCAACTCGTCGTATTCTAGACACGCACGGCCATTGGAACGCCGTAGTAGGTCTTTCATTGTCCTAACCATGCGTTCCCAAAAGCCTCCCCACCATCGGGCTAGGCTGGCGGAGAAGATCCACTCGGTTTTTCGCATGGCTAAGAGGTCATGGATAGCTGGATCGGATCTCAAGACCTTTAAGTGTTTGGAAACGCACCTAAAGGTTTGTGCGTTGTCCGAATACATGACAGACACGTTACCTCTCCTAGCCGAAAATCTTCGGAAAGCTAGGAGAAAGTCACGTGCTGACATGGTTTTAGTTAACTCCAGGTGGACGGCCCTAGTCACCGCACAGGTGAATAAGCAGGCATAACTTTTGGGTTGCTTGATTGTACCCTTTTTCTTCTTGCCTGAGTCGTCCGGTTGGAGGTTTTCTTTTTCCTCCATTTGTTCCATGGCTGGAGGATCTGCTGGAGTCTCCATACTTGGATCATCCGTTTGTGGGGGATCCACGGAGGTCGTAAGTTCCGCTTGCTTGCGTTTCTTACGTGATATTGGGTGTTTGTAATACAATGGCCCTGCGAAATCCACACCCGTGATTTCGAAGGCTTTCCCTTGTTTCAATCGATTCAGTGGTAGAGGTGCAGCTACTTCTGTGAATGGCGGTGAAGTTAGCCGTTGGCACTTGACGCAGGCATGCCAAACTGACTTAGTCTGCTGACGTCCTTTAATAATTCAAAAACGTTCTCTTAAATCGGAGAGGGTAGTTTTCACTCCGGCGTGTTTAAGTGAGACGTGCCTGTCCGCGATGAGCAATTTGACAACTGGGTGGTGAGTGGGCAGCAGTATGGCAGGTTCAATGTCCCTGTCTCTTAGTGCCAACTCGACCCTTCCGGTCACTCTGATCACCTTGTCTCTTTCATCCCACACGGGTCGGAGTTTGGCAATTTTCTCCTTGTGGTGTGGTTGCCTTCCCTCTTGTAGGTCTTGAAACGTCTTTGGAAATGCTTCTTTTTGGAGCTGCCTGTAGATAAGTAGCTCCGCCTTCGTCAGTTCCTCTACTGTAAGATGGTCTACTAGTATTTCTTTTTCGTCTCCTATCTTGATTGGAGTTTGTATTTCGTTCTGTTGGTGGGGCGATTCTTGGAGATGAACCTAAGCATCCAGGCGGTTCGTCGAAGTAGGCGATTCCATGATGGAATTCGTTCCAGCTGCCATTCCATTGGGGTAGCTGGTTCCACGGTAGCCACCGACATGATGACGGTTTTTCCTTTGGCTTTCGCTTCGATCTTTTCGTAGATGCTCGTCTCCCCTGCTTCGGGTGTTGAATCCGGCCATTCTGTTTCGTCCTTTAGCCATGGTGGACCATTCCACCATAGCTCGGAGTGTACCAGCGCTGACGCTGACGCTCCCCGGGAGGCAAGATCCGCAGGATTGTGTATGCCCGGGCAGTGCCGCCACCAACTTACTCCAGACAGCTTCCTGATAGCTTCCACTTGGTTCCAAACAAATGGTTTCCATCTGTTAGGATCTCCTCTGAGCCACCCAAGTGCCACCAAAGAGTCTGCCCAAAATATGGTTCGCCAAGACTCTATGTGGAGAAAATTTTTCAGTTTTTCTCCTCTCCGTGCGGCTAAAATCGAGTTCAATAACTCCAGTCGTGGTAGGGTAACTTTTTTCTTTGGGAGAGGTGCCACTTTTGTTTTACTGGCGAGAAAGTGGATACTGGTTTCGTTGTTTTTGGTTTGGAGCCTTGCGTAAGCAACGGCTCCATACGCTGCCTCAGACGCATCGCCGAAGACGTGAATTTCTGCTGATTGTATGACCCTTTTCGAGTAGCCTATCCAGCGAGGGATTTTCAATTTGGCAATCTCGTTCAACCCAGTCATTGCAGCTATCCATGTTTGTTTTATTTCCGGCGGCGCTTCGACGTCCCAATCAATTTCTGCTTCCCAATGCTTCTGGTAGATGATTTTTAGCAAGAGTGTGGTGGGTGCCAAGAGCCCAATGGGATCAAACACTCTTGCAGATATCCGTAGGATATTTCTTTTTGTTACTCGGTCTCCCAATTCTGTAGCGGCTTCAAAGATAGGCGCGGGGTCGAATTGGAACGTGTCGGATTCGGTGTCCCACCGAATGCCTAGGACCTTTGGTTGGCCCTCTTCCAGTTTCTGAGTGAAGATTTTTACAATGGGGTTGATAAGCCCCTTCTCACTGAGAAAAATTTGCGAAGTGTTTTGTCGTTTGTCACCCAGTTTCGCATGTTGAGTTTGGCCTCGTGGAAGATGGCCTTTGTTTCCTGAATCCTGTTTTTTGCTGTGGGGATGCCGTGGGGAGTCGTCGACGTAAATTTGTTCTTTTAGTTGTTTAACTGTAGTAGAGTACAGCGGCTCCATTCCATCCAAATTCTTGTTGAGGGTAACTCTAAGCAAGAATGGGCTGGAACTGAGTCCAAATGGAACTCGTTTCCATTTGTAAGCAACTAAAGGGGTGCCAGGTGTTTCTGGCTCCGTTACCCACAGAAATCGTACTGCTTCTGAGTCTTCAGGATGCAGGGTGATGTTTAAAAAAGCTTTTTCGACTATCCATGCGATCCGATTTAATCAGAATCGCATTAGAACGGCTAGCAGGTCAGGATTCAGGTTTGGACCGGTTTCTAGGACGTCGTTGAGGCTTGGTCCAAATTTGGACTTAGCCGCTCCGTCAAAGACCGGTCGGATCTTTGTGGTAGTTTTGTCCTGTCGAATGACAGGATGATGTGGCAGATAAGTGTGGAGTCCATCGTAGTTTAGGTCTGCCTTTTCTACGAAGTTTGGGACTCTAAGTTGTTCGATCTCCTGGTGGTAAGCAGATAGAAGCGCTGGCGTTTTCTTGAGTCTGTTTAAAAGACTCTCCAGTCTTCCTTTAGCCATCAGGAAATTCTTTTCCAACCTCCACTTATCCGTTTTCCAGGGGATTGGGGTGCAGTATCGCCCATCTTCTTGACGGGTGATTTTGTCTCCAAAGGAGCCTAGAGGATCGTCTGGCTCCACTGCATCGCAATCGTCTAAGATGGCAAAGTGTTCCAGCTTCCAAAACAAGGATAGATCAAAGTCCGTCTGCAACTTTCATTCTTCTTTCACAATCTTCTTTTATTCTTTTTTAATTGTGGAGTTCTCTATGGAAATTTCTTCCATAGACGTCGGGTGGGGAGATGAAGATTCCTTTTTCTCCTTTACATCCGGCGTTTTCTCCTTTTCTTCTGGAAGGTTTGTAAAGGTGTAGTTTGAATTGAGGCAGCTGGCTGCATATGATGCTACTGTTTGGGCTGAGAAACTACTGCATTGCAGCATTTGCTGGATCAATGCTTTGCCTTTTTTCGAATTTCTTTCCTTTGAAGGTCCAACTATCATCCGCCCAAGCTTTGTGTTGTAGGCCCTTAGGCCACACGGGCTTTGGATAGCTGCTTCGTTAGGGATGATTTCAAATATCTGGTCGACTCCTATTAAAATTCCGACATCCTTTTCTTGGCTGTTTGTTTCGAACCTGTCGTCAGCCATTTTTTCATTGTCCAGCCACAATTTTCGTGCAAATGCTGTGTGGGCATATGGACCAGTGTCTCCAATGTAGTCCGTCTCCAGTGCTGTAATTTTGACGAGTGGGGCACCATGCCAAGTGCCCCTAAATGTCAACTCGACTGAATTGGTCTTCTCCACTGGATTGGGTTTTCGTTGCTTGAAAACTCTGGTACCAATATTTTCCACTGCTACCACCTTGAGGTCCAACAATTTTGAGATAGATCTTGTAACCCAAGATCTATGGCTGCCGTCGTCGATAAATAAAATGGCTATTGTTTGTTTGCCATTTGGGCCTACTACATTTACTGTAGCTGTCTTCACCACGAGATCGCCAGGGGCGTTTGCGCTTGCAGCAGACGCCGTAACATTTGTGATGGCACTGTTGCCATTAACAGTTTGGTGCGCGAAGCGAGTCTGCTTTTTATCGCAGAGAGCCGTGTGGTGGATAGCTTAGCAATTTTTGCAGGTGTAGTTTGTGGTGCAGTTCGTGATTTGCACTGAAGCATCTGACGCACCTTTTCTTCTTAGCAATGATGGCCTTTTTTTCTTTTAGGTTCAATGGACAAACCGTGGGGTAGTGAACCTCCCCGCAAAAAATGCATGGTCTTGTGCATTCTCGCATGATAAAATTGTCCTGTCTCCTAAAAGGGGTGTTTGACGGGGGCACAAATTGTCTGGAATTTTTGCTGGTGTGTGGAGCTGGTTGTGATCTGGCTCCAATCGCCAGCTGTGATGCTGTGGCAGCGTGTAGTTGTTTCGCTGGACTTGGCGGTGTTGACTGCTGTGGCGTTTTTGTGGTTTCCGATTTCCATCGGCTATACCTCTCCGATGCGTCAACTTCATCCCTGATGAAATCCAGTAGGGATGAGATGTCTGTAATGTCGTTTTCTTCAGAGCTCGACCACTCTTTCTGCAATTCTGCAGGAAGCAATTTCATTAATTTTGTGCCTAGGAGTCCTCCAAACGTTTCTTTTCGAATCCCGAGGGTTTCCAAGGCGTTAATATGCGACTGGACTGTGAGCTGCAGTTTTCTCAGCGCCGATACATCTGCCATTGTTTTAACAGGAGCGAGGTTGTCAAACTTGCATAAATGGGTTTGAATAAGAGCCTTTGGTTTTGCGTAGACTCTTTTCAGCTCTGCTATGGCAATGTTGTAGTTTGCTGCGGTAAGTTCCAGATTTTCCACGCACAAGTACGCTTCCTCTTTCAAGTATTCTTTTAAGTAGTCGAATTTTTGAACATCCGACATTGTAGACGAGTGAATGGAGGCATTAAAGCTCTCCCAGAATGATGTCCATTCAAGAATATCTCCTTTAAAATGTTTGATTTGTCTTTGGGGAAGACGTGTTGCTTGTCGGACTGGGGCTGCTGCTGCTGCTACTGGAGCCTGATTTTGCGCCATAAGTTGTTGTATCTGTACGGCATAGGCTTGCTGTTGTTGGAGGATCTGATATGCGAAGAGTTGTTGCTGTTGAGTAAGCAGGTCTTGGAGCAATCTGTTTCTGTCCTCCTCAATTTGGCGCTGTTCTTTTCTCTGCAGCTCTTGAAATTCCAAGTCTTGTTGTCTTTTATACTCATCTCGTTTGTTTTTAACGAAGGCGAGTATGATGCTCATTTCTTCTTCTACTTCTGCTACTGTGGAGTAATCTTGCTCGATTTGCTCCTCGGTAGCGTTCGTAGTTTGCAAGGCCCAACGTACTTGGTCGCTTGCTTTAATAAATTTCTGGTAACGTTGCTTGAGGAGTTCTGTATCCGTTGCAATATCGTTATCCAGTTCCGCGGTCATCGTGAGATCCTTGTAACCCTTGATTTTCTCCATTGTCCATAGTAAGGTGGCCTTTCAGGCACGCTCGTGTTGCTGCAACCGATCGTGACATTTTTTGTTTTTCTGGAATTGGAAAGTTGATTCTTCTTTGCAATCCTCAGCGGAGTTCACTCCTGGATTTCCCTTGAAGGAGTGAAAGAAAAAAAGGAAACTTGGGAAAAAAGTTTTACTTTTAGTGCTTCCACTAAATTGTGGTGAATGGAAAGGGAGCAGCGCTGACGCCGTGCTCCAATCAGTGGGCGTATTTTTTGAACTCCACTGGTTGAGGTTTCTCCTCCTTGCTATGTCAGACAATTTTTTGAAAAGTAGAAGCTTAAATTTGTTGCTCTTGGTTAGCTTTCGGTAACTTTCGAGCGAAAAAAACCGACCTTGTTGTCAGTAAAAATAAGAAAAATGTCAAGATTTGTTTAGTTGCTAGCACGATGCTCAATGGGTAGGAATGGGAAAGGACTATTTTTCGATGAGTTGGAAATTAAAGTTGCTTATTTGGCCGTTAGGCTGCATAAGCTTTCAGTTTTAGAAGAAATGAGAAAAATTAGAAAAAGTTTTACCATCCTTTGGTTTTTGACCGCCAGGTGGGTTCAGTTTCTGAACAAAAATCGAGAAAAATGAAAATAATAGAGAAGTCTGTTTTTCTGACCGCTAGATGGCGCAGGCCTTTAGTTTTTGAAAAAAAGAAAAGAATTTTGAAATTTTTTGGATTTTTAGTTTGCTTTCGACCGCTAGATGGCGTAAGCTTGCATTTCTGAAAAGAAATAAGTTTTTTTTTGAAAAATAGAGAATTAAGGTTTGAAATTTTGAGCGCTAGATGGCGCTAGTTTTCTAAAGGAAGAAAAAAAAAGAGAAATTAATTAGTGGGAGTTTAGGTTTTGAGCCCAACTCCATAAAATGTGAGAAAGTTTTTTCTTTTGGTGGAGCACGGTTGAACCGTTTCCTCCTGCTTTAAGGTGAGTGAAAAAAGGGTTAGTGATCAATTATTTTATTGTAACATGGGGAATTACAACTTTTTATAAAGATCAATAAGATCCCTTGGATCGGCATCAATTTGCAGGATGTCTTCTTCTTCCTCTTCTCTAGCTGCGCGCTCCACTACTCTGGCTGGTGCCAACGCCGAAGTTGGGTCTTGAATTGGAGCATGCAGAGGGTTTTCCTTGAGTAATGGCCGACCACGTCCACGTGTGCTACCTGGCCCTGACTTGTAAGGTGCAAGTTTAGTCAGCAACGCGTTGCTACGCCCCCCGCCTGGGGTGGGTAACAGCTGATCAAATGGCTAGAGGTGGTTAAAAACAGTGAAAATTTGTCCACCACGACCGCGTGCTCTACCAAGTTCGATTTTGGGCTGCTCAGGAACACTGGCGACTGGAGAGATTGGTCGATCAGCTCCACTTGCGGCTATTGCTCCGACTTGGGGCTCTTCACGATGGTTGACAAATGTGGAGAGTAGCTAACGTCGTCCACGAGAAAATCCTTTCTTTGCTGCTGTTGTTCGGGGGTGTTCAACTCACTTGGAGTTGGTACAATTAAGGCTCCCTCCTCCTTCTTCTCGGCGTCACGAATTTTGAAGCTGTTGTGGAGACCTTAATGGTGCTCCGCTAAAGCGGAGAAGAAAGGAGTGTAGGTGGGAGGATATAAATATCCTCCAATAAGGGAGAAAAAGAAAAGAAAAAAGGGGAAAAAAGCCCCCAAAACTGTAAAGCAACAAAGATGGCCGCTGCACGCGGCAAGGCGAAGCAGTGTATTTGAAAAAGGAAAAAAAAAGCAAAGAGAAAAAAATTTTGGGGTGGAGTTAGCAATGGCCGCAGACCACGCGACCGAAATTGCAAAAAGGAAAAAAAGAAAAATTTTCCACCCTACTCAACCCTAACCTTACTTGAAGTAAATGGAAAGGGAGATGAAAAAGGAAAAAAAGCAAAACGTTTCTCAAAGGGAGAAAGGAAAAAATTTTAACCAAAAAATTCAAAATTTGAAAAAAGGCCGACCACGTGTTTGCCCTAACAGTTGAAAGGCAAATGGGGAAAAAAAGGTTTTCTTAGGTGCCTACACACTCCACACGTGGTGAAAAGAAAAAAAAAATTTTCACCCGGTAGTTCAACGAGTGGTGAAAGGCGAAAAAGAAAAAAATTCACAAGCTTAACTAATCGCGTGGTGAAACAGCAAAAAAAGTTTCACACGCTTAAGCTAACACGTGTTCAAAAAAGGAAAATTCCCACGTGGTGTCTAGGGACTAAAAGGGGTGAGCCCAGAAAAACTCCCCCACAGAACACAAAAAGTAAATACTTAAAGTAAGAAATTTTTAACTTAGATTAAGAATACTTAAACGGTTACGAAGGACCATGAAGGGAATAGTCAACCCGTGGTCTGACTTTACCTTTAACAAATTGAAGTTGAAGAATTGAAACACACGGGAGGCACTGGTTGGAACTAGTTGTGGACTGTAGGAGATGTATTTTGTGACTGAATGCCCCTTGCCCTCTCTTCCGAGACGGCCAATAGGCCTAGGGCGGGGCTTACATACAGGCCAAAAATTTTTACAAATCTACTACAAATTGTATTTGCAGTAGGCTACGGGAGACAGACTTTGGGATGGGAAGTCTCGTTTCCATGGTAAAAAATGTACAATGGTGGCCCTCTATCGAGGACCACCCAATTCAAAAGCACTAAAACGGCTGGGCAGCCTCGTGCACTAAAACGGCTTGCAGCCTCGTGCGGCGTCCAGACCGCGTCGTCTGCTGTTGGGAATCAAATATATTCCCAACAAGCACACACTTGAGCTTACACTCTTTTTCGCACTGCAATCTTAACTGTAAGGGGAAAAGGGCAGAGTAACATTGCCGGATTAAATCAGAAGAGAAAAGTACATACGGTTTGACACAATACAAAAAAAAACAGATATTAATACATTTTATATGCGGATATTTATATTGAAACTTAATCGTTTTTTATGTATCAATTAGGATCGCCATGGGTATGCTTTGTTTTACAACATCGCCAAAGCTAGGTATCAACCAGAATTTTTGTGTTCCAAATCGTGATGCCCACAGCAGAAGCATCAACTACAACTAAACAACAAAACAAACGAAAAAACAATGGTAGAAGAGCGTGGGCGCAATTGGAACGATAGGCAATTTAAAAAAAATTCTGCCACTTGAAGTATTATAGGGATTTAGTTGCAAGAAAATTTGAGATACTAGGAATTAGGGTTCTATATTTTTACGAAAAATTAGAGGCTTTAAACTGTAAAAGTTTTCAAGTTATCATAAAATGTTTGTTTTACTGTCCATTTAGTTTTAGCCCAGACAGCTTTTTAGTTTTAGCCCAGACAGCTTTTTAGTTTTCACCCCAAAAACGACAGAAGAAATTGTAAAAAGAGATGTTTTGTCATTACTGGTTCATTTATCTATGAATTTATTACATTATTTTTCTCCTAGCTCATTTTGTCCCATTTAAACAATCAAACTTGTGAAGGCCCATGTTAGGGGCAATTAGAACGCCTTATTACCACTGCGACAATTCCGTATGCGCGTCCCCCTTCCTACAGTCTGGCAACGGTGTTATAGTCCGTTTCAAAGGGGCATGCAGCACATTAGCAAAGTATTTTATTTTGAATCTTCTATTTTGTTTTTTTTTCCTCTTGTGTATTTTATGTCGTGACGAAAAGCGATTTCGAAATATGGAAAGGCAGTGTCAGATAGGGGACGCTCATCTCCGTCATGGAAGACGCCACAGCTTCGGTAATGGACAATACCATGACATATAGGGAAGCTGCAACACTTTTTGGTGTATCTTGCCAACATTATATAGGTTAGTTGTGAGGAAAAGAAATGGCGATAACCTAGAATAGGTTACCATCCAGCTAGTAAAGTTTTCAGAACACAACAACAAGAATCATTTGAAAAGTATGTTGTTGAAGCCCAAAAAAAGGTACTATGGGTTAAGTACCATTGATCTTAGGATACTAGCCTATCAGGTTGCAAAAAAATTTGAACTGAGATGTCCTGCTAATTAGGACCGAGGTAGTTCATATCCATTTGTTATTGCTAATTTTTATAGCATCGCAATGGCATAGATGGGCTTGCCGGTAAGGATTGGATAATTGGTTTCATGAAGAGACATCCTCGTCTTTCAGTAAGAACTGCTCAGGCCACCAGTTATACACAAGCAACTGCATTTAACAAGCACACGGTGTCTATGTTTTTTTATAGCCTTTGCGCTGTTCTACAGAGGTACAAGTTTATTCCAAGAGACATATATAACTTCGACGAAACGGGTATGTTTTAGGAAAAATAAAATAAAATTATTGAACCATCATTTGACAATTTTATAGGACTCACTACTTGCCACGGACCTGGTAAAGTGTTTGCTACCAAAGGTAGTAAGACGGTGGGATCAATGACGTCAGGTGAACGGGTCACACTTGTCACGCTAGAGCTGGCGGTTGGTGCAACACGAAGTGTCATTCCACCCATGTTTTTGTACCCACGTAAGAGGGACTATCCGGCCTACCTTCATATGGAGAACCTACTGGATATATTGGCAGATGCAATGGAAGTTGTTGGATGCCGCAGCCTGATTTCTTCTGCTGGTTCCGTTGCAGAGCTACTCCGCAACGGAACATTTTACTTATACTAGATACCACTCACACTTGCGCGTGGAAGTTATTGATTATTGTAGGGAAAATGGAGTGGTGTGAATCACACTGTCTCCTCACTGTACCCACAAACTCCAGTCATTAGACCGTTCCGTGTATCTCACACGGCACGACGGGCTCCTCAGTACCTCTGCAGAACTTCCTACTTTCCTCCTCAGTCTTCTTCATAACCGTCCTAAATTCCTCTTAGAACCTTCTTTTCGGTCGCCTGGTAGCTGCCTGACAGGCGACAGGCGCAAGGCCCTCTTAAATCAACCTCAGCTAGTACCTAGAACCTACCATGATGAAAAATATTGTGTGACATACGTCTTTGATATACCCAGCGGCTTTACATAAGTTTTATAGCATTTGAATATAATTAAAACATAAAATGAATATTAAACGACAACGGAATATTGGAGATTGTATATTCAATTTCAAAAACTTCATCTTTTATTGGGATTGACGGTGAAATAGGACTGAACCGAAATAGGACTGGGAGAAATACGACTGGCTTTTAAAATATTTGGGGTCAGTCCTATTTCTCCAATGCATTAGTCCTATTTCTATTTAGCGATAGTACTATTTCTAAAATTGTTTCAAGTGGAACGATGAGCTTCCAATATGGTAAAAGTGTCGGCTTACATCCATTTTCCTTTTTAAAATACCGATGGTGTTTACTCATTACTTAAATGGTTCACAAAACCTTTTTGTCTTATGCTATTTTAATTAAAATTACAGGAGAACATGAATTATATTGTATTTAATAGAGTTCATTTAACAAAATACTATTAGAGCGAAATCAGAATTTTTTTTTGCTTATGTTACACTTTATGTGGTCATAACAATCTTTTCCAATTGCACTAATGTTTTACTATTTCATACTACTTGAATCTTAGCTCAAGAACGGTATAGCTAGGCCTCGTCTTGTGATCCCAATGCGGTATGAATATTCAGATCACAGATCCCAGACAAGGTGGTTCAACTCGCATTCCGCTCCCACGAAATTCGTACCATTGTCAGAGTGGGCGGTTGTTGGCTTGGTGTAGATCCCGATGAACCCCCGAAAAGCCAGTAAGAAGTCCGTGGAAGTCAGGGACAAGGCTAATTCCAAATGCACTGCTCTCGTCACCAGGCAAGTGAATAGCGCTCCATATCTTTTCACTACTCGATTACGATAGGCGCTGGTCTCGATCGGGCCGAAATAATCTACTGTGGTGTGTGAAAACGGGCAGACGAATGAATCGAGTCGAAATGAAGGTAACTCCCCCATGAGCTGGACTGAAGGTTAAGCTCGTTCTCGAATACTTGTCGGGCAATTACGGCGTATTCCTTTTACCGCTTCCCGTCCTCTCACTTTCCAGAAGTGCTGGCGGACTTTAGCGAAGAGATAGTCCGTCCCAGCGTGGTGCATTTGTTGGTGCAGGACGTCAAGGATCCTTTCGGTCAGCTAGTGCTTGTTCGGTAACAGCGGGGGATGGACGACATCGTACGGCAGCTTAGCGCGTCCAATCCTTCCTCCTAGTCGTATTATACCGTCCTTTCCTAGAATTGGGCTCAACGGGAGGAGATGGGAAGTATGATGGAGCCCTTTTCCCTTTCCCAAACGTCTCAGCTCATCACCAAAAGCCTCAAATTGACAGGCTTTCACCACCTCCAAAAACTCACCTTCCAACTTCAATACAGACGAAATGTTGGATTGATCGATCATTAGCTTGGACCAATCAGGAGGCTCGTCAACTCTGGTTAGTTTAACTTTACATTTTCTTATTTCTTCGGCTACAGCTAACCAGGGCAAATCCTCTGGCCAATCCCTGCTTGGCCGCAAAAGGAATCCAGGCCCGTTTAACCAAAGCTCGGGAAGCACATCTTCTTCTATGTTGGACCGAGTCGCTCCGTCTGCTGGATACAAACGCATCGGAATGAATCTCCATTCTTCGGTCTGTGTAAGTGTCTGAATCTCCCCCACTCGATTGGCCACGAACACCTGGTAGAATGAAACTGTCGCCCTAATCCAGTTCCTTACGGTGCTGGAATCTGTCCAAAAGTATCGCCTGGAAATCCTGTGGCTTAGGCAGCTACTGACGAAAAGTGCCAAGCGGGAACCGAGCAAAGCTGCATTAAGCTCGAGCTTGGGAACAGATAAACATTTCTTCGGTGCAATTTTAGTGCTGCCCTTTATTTGCACGATTTTCACACACGCATCACCATAGGTGTTACGGAGATAGACCAACGCACCGTAAGCCTCCTCTGAAGCGTCGCAAAAAGTGTGGATCTGAGACTCCGCGATGCTTTCAACATTCTGAAATAGGCAGCGATCAAGCGCAACTTCCGTGAGTTTACTGAGCATCTGGAACCAAGATTGCCACCAGATCTTATCTTCTTCGTCCACAGAGTCCGTCCAATCCAGTCCCTTAATTCCGAGCTCTCTCAGACGGATTTTTGCCTTGACTATGAGCGGTGAAGCAGTTCCAAGTGGATCAAAGACGCTAGCGACCTTGCTGATAAGGCCTACTCTTGTGTACTGGATGTCTTCTAATCCTTTTACTGGGAATCCTAGAGTGTCTGAAGTGGTGTTCCAGAAAACACCAAGTACTTTTTCACCTTCGTTGCTGGTGAGGGAATGTTGTGGCGCCTTTTGGGTGGTCGATACTACTCTGCCTTCCAAAATTTTCTGAATGAGATCGGGAGAGTTCGATATCCAACCCTGGAGGTGCAGATCCGCCGACGCTAGAGTTTCGGCGACAGCTATGGCTTCTTTAACTCCTTCCTCTACAGACGCGGCTGATCCTAAATAGTCATCGACGTAGATCTTGCGTAAGATAGCTTGAACTACCATTTCACTGGCTCCTAGATCTTGCGCTACTCGTCTGCTAGTATGTATGGCAATAAATGGTGAACAACTTGCCCCAAACGGAAGCCGATTCATTTGGCAGACTACTTGCTCTCTTGATTGGTAGTCTTGCCATAAAAAAAACAAAAGTAAGCCGAATCTGAGGGCTTCAGTCTGAAGCGGCTGAACATAGCTTCGATGTCTGAAGCCCAAGCTACTTCCCCTTCTCTAAATTGAATGAGAACCGCTGCAATGGAAGGCTGGAGAGCTGGGCCGTCAAGATGGCGTCATTCAAACATTTCCCTTTAAAGCAGGCGGCGGCGTCGAAAACCACTCGTAATTTAGGTCCTTTGTACACGCCATGATGTGCCAAGAAATACTTCACCACGTCGGGAGTTGGGTCATTGATTACGGAGGCATATCCTTTGTCGAAGGTCTTCTGCATGGCGACACGGTAGTCCTTTTCGAACTGCGGGTTACTCTCAAAAGTCCTTTGAATCGGCCATTTGACGATTCGTGAAGGGTTACACAGAATCTGCGACAAACGTGTCGTTCGTAATTTTAGTTGATGTTGATATTGTCACAGCTGCGAAACTCGTTCGTAATCTTGTGAAGCCTCGCTGTAGTCACAGTGGAGTCTCTGTCGATAACTCTCCGAAGGATCCACCCCAACCTCGTACGAGAAGCTATTGGCTCAGATTCCCCTCCGTATCTCGACTCTAATACCGCCAACAGATGTCCGTAATCCATTCCTATCAGGACATCAACTGGTCCACCCGTTTCCTTAACTGGTAGGTCGGACAGATGAGCCCACCGGTGCTTCAGATTCGGCCAGTCGATCTTCGGTGTAGGTGCTGCTACTTGTGGTAAGGTGGAAAGCAGCAACTTAAAAGTTTCCCCGGTAGTTGAGCGCATCTGGATTTCGATTTTCTGTGAAGAATAACGGTTGACAACTCCACCGGCCCCATCCACTTCTAATACTTGTCGAGGGCCCCGAATGCTCAAGCGGCTTGCAAGTCCTTGCCTCATCAACGGCGTATCGCTTCCTTCATCTACGAAGACGTTCGTTGGAGTTATCGTACCATCAGCGGCAATGATTTCTAAGCGTATCATCCTCATGGCAATTTTGTGACGAGCTGGTTGGGCGGCTCGTAGAGTGTTGTTTCGGGCACTTTCACTTAGGCCACTTGAGAAATCGTGCAAGAGGGGGTGGTGAGTATATTTACAACCTTCGAACTTGCAGGCCTTCCTGTAATTACAATCTCTTGCACTATGTTTCGATCCCAGGCAGCTGAAACACAGTCGATGTTTGGCGCACAAACCTACTCGGTCTCCCACTGAGAGGGTCTTAAAATCTTCGCATTCGGCGAGACGATGTTCCTTTTCACAGCGAAAACAGAAAGCGACTACTACTCTTGGTTTCGGCGGGGTGACTTCGGTCTGAGTTTTGGTGACACTTTGATGTGACCGGACTTGATGACGATGATTAGTCTTGGTAGAAGGTGAAGGTAACTGATCGGCTGCTATGCTATAGGCGTTTTGGTAGGCGGATGCGCGAACGCAGAGCCAACTTCCAAACGAGTTTAATGTGCGATCTTCAACTTCCCCACGACGCTCCATATTCCAGGCTAATCGGTCTTGTAGCTGTAGGCGTTGGCAGACCCTTTCGATTAGATCTGCGGAAGAGGTCACTCCAATCCAGCTGAGGTCGAAAAGATGAGTGCGTAACTTCTCCGCGTAGCGTTTGAAGTTAGAGGGATCGTGCTTCAGCTCTAACTTATCAATGGCCTGCAAGTGTGCTGCCCGCATCACATCACGTCTGCCACACGTCTGCTTTAGTCTTGTAAGGGCTTCAATATAGGCTGCTTCACCTCCTCCCAAGCCATGCACTATGTCGGCACAGTCTCCTCTCAAATGTCGTTTAAGTAGTGCGAGCTTTTCGCCGGCGGATTTGTTCGAGTCGTGCACTAAGGCTCGAAATAAATCGATCCAACAAAACCAATCTAGGGCTTTGCCGTAATAAAGCTCCAAATCCGCCCTCACTGAAGAGCGAGAACCTAGGTTCTGGTCGTGTATTGGCAGCAGTCGGCCGGAACTGTAAAGGTCGATCCACTCATCAGGTAGGCTATCCGCCCTTCCATCTGCTTCAGGAGAGATCCACCGGCGCTGGTTGTCACACCATCCGACGATGTCTTTAAATCCTCTTGATGCGGAACGGGAACTGGCTCCGTCATCTACCTCCAGAATCAAACGTTGAAGGTCCCTTTCGGCTTGCTCCATCTCCAAATCAGTTCCATCACGAACATCAACCCGTTCTAAGCCTACCGATAACTCAATACTGTTGCGTGGTGCCGCTCTGCTGGTCAATTGAGAAGGTTGAGCCCTGTTAGACGTGACGTCGTCACTTCTCAAGAGGGGATGGCGGGAGCTAAACTGCAAACCTTCACGATTGCTGTGTCGTGAGGAGTGCAAACTCACTGCCTCAGATGCTGGGTCGTTGATTCGAGCTTCCAGATACTCCTGAAATCTTTCTTGTACTACGCCTACTTGGTGTACGTAACGTAGCTGTAAGGCTTCATGCTGCTCCATCTCGATTTGCTCCACATTTTCTATGAGCTGCAGGTGTGACTAGTTCAGTTTGCCCAAAGTTTCTTCAGCGTGCTTTACCAGTCCTCTTATTGCTCCTCTGGATTCATTTCTCGTAATGGCTTCTGAAATCCGGTTGCACGTGAGCGTCACACTTTTCCGTAAGGTTCTACGTGTGGCCTTCTTCCTTTCTCGTTCTAACTCATCCACTTTGTAGAGGGGCTCTAACTTTGCTTGAAAAGGAGTAGCTTCGTTCGGGCAGTCTTAAGCAATATTTTGACAGAGAATTGAAAGACTTGAGAATAGCTGGTGTAATCTTCTTTGAGGCAAGTCAGGCTCAGCAGTCGTAACTTTTCAGTGGAACCACCAATCTGGCTCCGGCTCGAAGGACCAATGAATCTTAGCTCAAGAAGGGTATAGCTAGGCCTCGTCGTGTGATCCCAATGCGGTATGAATATTCAGATCACAGTTGCTCAACAATGGTATATTTGCCACGAAAATGTGTACGTTGGTTGACTAAAGACTACGTTGGCCACCTCGGCTTCGACAACCAAAGGCAAAATATACGGTGATCTGGGCAACGTGTCTGAAGAACAGCTTGATCGTAACACTAGGGAACAATGACTGACAGGACATGTGGTTTAATCAGACGACGAAACTCAACGTTAAAGCGGAACATAGACAATAAAGGTCTACCAACTGCTTAGTGAGAAGGAGAAAATGGACAAAGTATACTTGCGCCGCCAAGCGGCAGATTCTTTATGCTATCGCTGAGTTTATTCGCCAATCCACTACTATCTTTACATAATATTCAGCTTTTACATATTCTGATTTTGCTCTAATAGTATTTTTTTTAATCATTTATTAAATACCATGAAATTACTTAATTATTAATTATGTCCAGTTGCGGAGAATATTCTTCGACGTACGGGACTCAAGTTTATGGAGTACCGCATAATCGTCGAGAGAATCAAGCAATTTTTAATGATAACCTTCTCACCTACGTATCATCCGACTTGCATGATCCCCATGCACTTACCCTCTCTTAACTTCTTTACTGAGACAGCTTAACTCGCCTTCCTTACGATCCTGACACCGAAGAAAAGCTAATGGATCCTACCTTTGCCGAGAAGTCGATTCTTCTCTTAAACATGTTTTCTCGTCGTAAACTCGTTCCTAAGTCCTTTTGAACACGCTGGCAGAGAGACTATCCAATCGTCCAATGAGACACTAAAAAAAATGAACAGACTACGATACAAGAGAAGATTGCTGACATTTACCATTCTCGTTACTACAAACTAGTGGTTACCAGGTGTGATGAACGACCTCACGGCTCTATACAAAGACCAGAACTTAAGTCTGGCGCCATAACCACTCGGCCAACATGGTACACTAAAAATCAGTAACAGTAGCAGTAATAGCTGCTACAAAGAAATTTTCTTTCTTTCCAGTTGTACACAACCGTTAAACAATACATTTAAGATCAACGTGTGAAAATCCAACTTACGTATCTATGAAGAAACGAAAACTGAAGTCTGGTGCCTTAACATCTAGGCTAATCAATTAATATATCTTCAGCAATCAAATAATTGTGTAAAGTATTATCAGCACATGGTTGCGAAAGATTTAATAACAGAAATCCAATTTACCAGGATATAGATGCAATTTAGCGTTAGTCGTCTATTGTAGCAAACTTATGGTTACCAGATATGAGGATCGAACTTACGTCCCTATACAGAGACAGCAATTAAGTCTGGCGCCTTAACAACACGGTGAACCTTGTGTTCACTAATACTATTTTACTTAATTGGAATCTTAGCTTAGAAATCCAATTGTCCACTGAGACACGCAAAAAAATGAACAGATTAAGGTAGAACAGAAGATTGCTGTCATTTGCTATTTTTTTATTGTTTCTTACCTTTTTCAAATTGATTTATTCCTAAATCTACCAGGAAATAAAATTCATTTAACGATTTTTCGACGTGGCATGGTTCTATCTGCAACCAATATAATCCTTGTGGTTAACGATGTTTCCTAGCTTATGGTCCAACCTCCAATGAATGGGCAGCGCAGTTAAAACGTTATTTTAAAAAGTTTACCAACGGAAATCATTTGTCTTATAGAGCATGGTTTTCAATGTAAGATAAGAAACACAGCGCGAATGAATTAATTAAAGAGTGTTCACTATGAAAACAAGTGAATACGAAGAATTTAGCGTTATATTATGATTATTCACATTACATTTTTACCAGCGAATGTCGGACGGATTCGTTCCTCTAAAGATAAAAAACTAAGGGTAGCTATCATGTCCTGATCATCCCAAGATCTGAAACTTTCTCCACCTTACCGCTCAGTTTATTTTCTACGCAAACAACAGAAACAAAAAGAAAAAAACTAATAAAACCAAAAACTAAAAATAAAATAATAAATTCGTATTAGTATTATTATATAGGGTAAAAAAGCGAATTGGGACAGCGTTTGGGTTAACACTCTTTCTTATGGGGAATGTGTGTAAAGCCGATCTGCTAATTTCGGACAAAAACCATTGGACACTTATGTTAATCTGATCAGTCTTATTTTTCAAAACTAATTTATTCGTTCGATTCAGTTTTTAATTCTGAATCGAATAGCCTAAGACACCGAAGAAGGTGCAATAAGAAAATATAGCGAAATGTATGTTTCAATAACCAAAACAATGAGCTGTGAAAACGAGACATCAATTTTTCTGGCTTGGTAACTTGTGATCGAAACTCACCCCAAACACATAAAGTATTGATTTTTAAGATCGTATTAAACACTTCGCTCTTTAAGTAGCCAATAGACCATAGGTTCAACGGTAAAAAACAAAAAAAAATGTGATTGAAATTTTCGAGAAACCCGCATTGAACTTCCCGTAAACACGCGGTAATGTCCGAAATTTTAAACCGAAACAAATTATTTTCAACTTGGCCTATCCTACCCAATAAAGCCGTAACAATGCTCGTCGACTGTTTCTTAACAATGCGGTAAAATTTGTTACTAATGTAGACAAATAATATTCATCTAAATGGTGAGTGATTTACTCTATTTTTCCAACAGCTCCCATGACGCTAAATCTGGACAGCAGACTAAGGATAAGTTGTATACGAAGTAATTGTAACATGTTCATAGCACAGCCATAAAGCTTTGGCAAACAAATTTGAAAGTCGGTGGTTCCACCCTGTATAGCGACCGATTATAATTCATTCTTTATACATTTCAGCTCATTTTTTTAAACCATACGATTTTCTTTCTTATTCAAGAGAGATAGTTAATTCATTTTAATCATCCAAAACTAACATTTTTCCAATTAATATGGACATCACAGGGTTCGCCTAAATTCCGTTTATAAATCGGAAAGTTCGCACCTTAGCCAGCTTACAATATTCATCTATCCTGTGATTGCAATTTCCATATTTTTTACAGAAGCACCAATGGCACTAATTGGGACAGCAGACTATAAAGCAAACAACGATGGTAGGCTGTGTATTTATTAGTAGACAACAGTGGCCTAGTCATACAGTATTGGAGTACTAACTCGAAGGTTTGTGGTTCAAAACCCGTTGCGGCTCATGTGCTAATATCTATTTATTATTTTTAATTAACAAACGCAATATCAACAAATATTGCTATTAATAGATTCGCTTAAATTTTCACTACAGGGCTGTTACCTGATACCTATAACTAATGCTTTAAATTCTTATGTTTTTAAATAAGCACCCATGACGCTAATTAGGGACAGTAGACTAATTACAAAAAGAGATGTTATGCTTATCAAATGAATTTTGTTAACCATTTTATTATTGATTACCATCCTAAAGGGTAATGGTTCTATGACTGTCAAGGAACTATTTTGAAATTTAATAATCCTCATTTTTCCATTTTTGTTGAGGTATTTCTAAATCACTACTACAATATCAACAATATTAGGAACAACAGATTCAGTTAAGTTCTCTCTACATGGCTATTGAATATTTTTATGAAAATCATGTGAAAATATGCATCTAATCGGTGATTGAAATTTTTTTTATTTTTTAAATAAGCTCCCGTGATGCTAATTTAGGACAGCATTCTACATACTGAAATGCACACTTTATGCTTTTAGCATTTTATTTTGCACCATAGCATAATCGTAAGATGTTGAATTGACAACCAAAAGGCTAACGGTTCTATACCGTATGGTACATCTACTACAATTTTTTCTTATTTGATGAGATATTTTGAAATCACTAAGAACACCTTAAACTAAAGCAATATCATCAATACTGGTATCAATAGATTGATTTAAGTTACCTCTACATGGCTGTTGAATATTTTAGGAAAATCACGTGAAAATATTTATCTAATGGGGGATTGTAATTCTTATGTTTTCTACACAAGCTTCCGTAACACTAATTTGGGACAGCAAACTACATACAACAAGACATGTTATGCTTTTTAACAATATTTCCTCAACCATAGCATAGTTGTAAGACGTATGATTGCCACCGTAAACGATATTGGTTCTATACTGTCAAGGCACTATTTTCAAGTTTCGTTTTCCTCATTCCCGTATTTTTCCCTTTTTTATGAGATATTTGTAAATCATTATAGATACCTTACACTACTACATTATCAATAATATTAGGATCAAAAGATTCGTTTAAGTTTTCTCTTCATCGCTATTGAATGTTTTATTTAAATCATGCGAAATTATACATCTAATCGGTAATTGCAATTTTATGTTTTTTACATAAGGTCTCATGACGCTAATTTGGGACAGCAGACTACATACTAGAGGACATATTACGCTTTTCAACTTTGTGTTGTTCGAGATGCTATAGGAGAATGGTTCCATACCGTCTGGGCACTACAATTTCTTTTTCCAAATTTTTGAACTATCCCCTTTTTTATGAGATATTTTTAAATCGCTAAAGATACCTTAAACTAAAACAATATCAAAAACATTAGGACCAATAGATTCTTTGAAGTTTTCTCTATATGGCTGTTGAATATTTTGTGAAAATCATGTGACAATATTTATCTAATGGGGGATAGCAATTCTTATATTTCTTTACATTAGCTCCCATGACGCTAATTTGGGATAGCACGCCACGTACTAAATATTAAGTAATAAGTATTATATTTTCTTGCTTCAATATGTAAGCGGTGGTATAGTCGTAGGACTTTGGATTGTCAACCCGAAGATTGATGGTTCAACTCAAATTGTAGAATATGAACAGATTGCTTTGCCTAATTGTTTCATTTTGTGAGATACTTTTAAACATTCTATGACACAGAATGACAGACTTGTGTAAGCTTCCTCTACATGGATGTTGCATATCTTATAAAAATTATGCGACAATATTCATGTAATCGGTAATGGCGAATTGTATCATTCATAAAAATTACGATGGCAGTGGCTCTGTCGTAAGATGTTGGAATGGGAACCAAAGGATTGAAAAATTGATTCTTAATGCGACAAATATTTATTATTTTCCATTATTGGTTTTTTAATCACACTTTGTGTGATATTATGGAATCGCAATGAATGTTTGTAGGAAAACCTCAGAAAAATATAATATGAATTATGAAGAAACAGGCCTTATGGATCCATGAATCGCAAACACTACATTGGTTGCAATCATCCTTTGTACCTGTGCTTTTACACAGCATTCAGAAAACGTAGCCACTTTGTTCAGTATCTTTGACAAAGGCAAAAGAAACCCCTAATCGCGCCTCTAATCGTGCTCGAGACCTCGATGAGCGTCGTGATCCTTCTATAAAGACCTTGCCTGTTGTCTTTTTGCCCTTTTTTCCTTTTGCCTTCGGACTGTAAAACAGAAAAAATAATTATGAGGAATTAGGGAATTTAAAACATTAAACTGACCAAGTGCTATAATCATACAATGAAAACACACCATCTTTTGTCAAAGTGACATGAGAAGTAATTGCCTCAGATGACCCTGGTGTTGGCAGCGACTGGAAATGTCCGTTCCATTGTATTGGAGGTATCCCTCATCAACGTCGTCGTCAAATTCTTCATCCAACTGTGGCACATTGTTATTTTTGAAGAAATTTTCCATTTCCCTGCAATTTTTCCGGTTTGCTGCCGCCTCCGCTTTTCCACCTCCGCCAAATGTTTTTTGCTTTTTCCTCGCCCCCTACGCAGATGTATTTACTGGCTTGGGACGGCTACCGACTGAACATACCATTAAGGTGAGCCCAGATGTTTTCCCCGAAGTACATGCAATCCGACGCCTGGCGTTCCGTCTCCGAAACCCGGTCGAAAAAAGCTCGCAGAGATGGAAGACGTGGAGATCATCGCACGAGTTACCAGATACTTCCATCCAATGAGTCGTCATACTTATGCAACATGGCGACCCCTTTCGGACGATTCCGTTTCTGTCGGGGTTGCCGTTTGACATTCGATCAGCACCCAAGATGTGCCAGTGCACCATGGAGAAATTTTTCTATGGCATAGATGGCATTGAAATCGACTTAGATGATTTGCTGGTACGGGGAGAGGCAAAAAAGCAAATAAATGAACGCCTGGTAGCTGTCCTTCGTCGCTGTCACGATGTTAATCTACGTCTAAACATTAAAAAGTGTCATTTCTTCCTGCAGGAGATACCCTGGCTTGGCCACATCGTCAAAGAAGGTCAATTAATGGCTGAACCAACCAAGGTGGAAGCAATACTAAACATGCCATGCGTCGTTTGCCTAATTGCCAGTGCTGCGCCTTTCGATCCCGATCTTCCTCTGGTTAAATCCGTCGATGCCTCCCCCACCGTCCTTGGAGCAGTATGATTACAAGACAACCAGCCCGTCGCCAATGCATCCGTAACCCTGACGGAAACACAGAAACGTTACGTGCAGATCGAAAAGGAACTCCTTGCTATTCAGTTTGGACTGGACCGTTTTCGCCAATACGTGTATGGACAGGCAGTGGTCGTTGAAAACGACCACAAGCCCCTAGCAAGCCTCCTCAACAAACCAATGGCATCATGCTCGCTCCGCATCCAGCGCATCCTCCTTTAACTTGAACGGCACGACTTAGTTTTTATCTACAAACCAGGACGTGACCTCTCCTTTCCGATGCCCTCAGCCGTGCCTCCAGTTCCATTATCCACACGGAAGACCAATCACAATCAAGTGATGAGCGCTTACATTTGGTGATTACGTCGGCCATGCCCGCTACGGACACCAGAACCCGTTACGCCAGCGCCGCTGCCACTGATCCCGCCCCACAAGTGGTGAAAGACATGCTTTTCAAAGGATGACCCGAACACAATAGAAATTGTCCAATAACGAACTAACCCTTTTCGAACGTTCGGCACGAGTTGTCAGAATGCGATGGCCTCTTCTTCGAGGGGAAACGGTGGTGGTCCGGAAATCATTGCAGCAGGAAATCTCACGGAAAATCCACCTTGGCCACTTCAGAGAAGTCAAATGTGTCGAACGCGCAAAATCGGTTGTGTACTGACCAGGCTACATTAACCAAGTCCGAAACATGGTGGCGTCGTGTTCAACCTGCAAAGAAAATGCAAACCAAAATCCTGCCCAGCCACTGTAACCTGTTGAGAACTCTCTGCATCCTTTCCAGGTTGTGGGGTCAGACTTCAGAAGAACCCGGATTTTCGCCGATTTTGCGATCAATGCAAGCGAGAAGTTCCGCAAGGGCATTCAACACAGCGAAATAACTCTTCACCCGCCGTCCTCCTACAAGGCCGCCACTTTAGTGGCGCTCTTCCTTACACCACCTCAGCACTCACAACCATCCGTGGTTCCGTTTTGTCCGTCGGGCAGACGGTCCGAGTTCGCGTTTCCAGAGATTGGATTCCGGGTAATTTTAAAAAGGTATATGCAGATCCCCATTCGTATGTAGTCCACACCCTAGATGGGCGAAACTTCAGGAAATGATCAATGCCAGCTCCTCCACATTCTTCACCGTTTTTATAGTATTTGGCTAAACCACCTCCGCAGGACGTAGTGTCCCAGACTATTCCAGCTTTTCCCCAAGTTGGATGGTTACTACCACAGAAGTATACAACCCACCCGACTGACGAGAGTCCATTTCACTGGTTTTCACCGGTCGCTCCCGCAGTCGCCACTTCGTCAAGAGGCCAAGAGACATCGACCGCGCGTGGAATCACGCGTTTCGGACGGCCCTACCTCATCAACACCCGCTCGTTACTTCCGGTTACACGCTATGTGTCTCACATACCGATGCTCTCACTCGCCTAAATTTTCTCACCCCATATCTGTCCGTTGCATCTGTCATATTTCACCAACCACCTCTAACGTCCTACGAGGAACTATGCTAACCTCATAGTGTTATCATATTTTCACCTCATGCTTGTGATACATGTGCACCTCCTGCTCATGCTCATCAAGTTTTAAGTTGAAATCGTAGCCCACGATAAAGGAAGATGTAGTAAATGGTAAACTAGCAATCCCTGTAACTAAGAATACCCCGCGACCAAGAATACACAGTCTTGTCACAGCTACTGAAGCGGAACCTGGAAACATAAGATGCATTGGTATCAATTCAAGGTATTAGTTTAGAAAGGCATGCAATTATTTCGAGATATTTAGATATAAATTTGTTAAATAATCATCTTAAGCGAAGATAATTAAAAATGGGAACACTGAAGGAGAATAAATTCTTTTAAATGAGAAACGTTTTCCCTGTTTAACAAGAAATTCGATTACTGTCGTGTGGATGTTGTCTATTTTAATTTACAAGACTTAGCATCAAATCAGATTAACTTGCCATTTTGGAACAAATACTCTCTATTCTAATACTGTATTCTAACGCGAAAGAGAAAGGTGACTGAATAGTTAAAGCGAACAGAAAACGCCAATGTCATAAAAGATGAGGTAGGCTGACCATCACAATGCTGCCTGTCGAATGCTTATCACATAACGAAATTTGTTATTTATTTTTAATTTTCTAACAGTAACTTGTTTTTCTGACCATTGTTGTGTAATGGGGGTATAGCTCAGTGGTAGAGCATACGACTGCAGATCGTAGGGTCCCCAGTTCAAACCTGGGTGCCCCCTTCAAACATAAGAGGTATTGTTGCCATTTCATAGATTAAGTTTATAAAGGGCATGTAATTATATCGAGATATCTGGATATAAATTAATTAAATAATCATCCTAAGCTAAATCAATTGAAAATGCGCACACCGAAGGAGAATTACTTCCTTTAAATGAGAAACGATATCCTTGTTTAACAAGAAATTCAATTACTGTCGTATCGATGTTGTTTATTTTAATTTACATGACCAAGCAGCAGATCAGATTAACTTGTCATCTTATAACAAAAACTCTCTATTTTAATCTAAAATATGTCATCCAATCATGCAGTAGATGGCTTCATACTACCAGCCATCGACATCACTCCAACGCAGCCCTGTCTTGGTTGTATATCCGGAAAAGGGCAGAGATCCCCTTTTCGTGTCGGTAGGACAAGAGCCTATGAAGTCGGACAACAAATTCATTCAGACGTATGTGGCCCTATGCGCGTACAGACAAGACGCGGTTTGCATTTCTTCATAATTTTCAATGATAACTTCAGTGGATGGCACACAGTCTACTTTATGAAGCAGGAGTCCGAGACAGCAGATCTCTTCATACCAAATGTGGCACCACACAAAACCGAACATAACACACTTGCGCATGTTTGGAATCACAGCATATATTCATATTCCGAAAGCTGACGGCACCAAGCTAGACTCCAAGGGCCTCAAATGCTTCTTCGTAGGATACTCCCTTACCCAAAAGGCATACCGTTTCTGGCACCCTGCCACTAGAAGGAAAAAATCAGCCGGGAAATCATATTCGACGAGCAACTTCACCCCACACTAGATTATACTATTTTTTATACTATTATTACTACCCCATACTATTTTATAAAACTCTTAGTACCTACACCCAAAGAAGACCAAAAACAGGTCCCCAAATAATACAAGAGAAGATGTAATGCCCCAGGTTGCAGGGGTAATTGACATTGATCCTAAGCCACCATACGGGTAGCCGGTGAAATAGGACTGAAACGAAATAGGACTGGAGAAATAGGACTTTTTATTGTTTTTCTACTGAACTTTGCTTATGTTTTACTAATTTTTTTTTCTTCTTTTTCTTCTTTGTAGGTTTTGCCTGGCAATTTTTTTACAGTTTACTCAGGCCGGTTTAACGTTTTTTTATTTCTTAAGTTCTTTTTTTTGCCTTTTTCATTAATTTTATTTTTCTTTTTTCATAGGGAGCTCTGATCAACGAATTTTTAAACCGTTCTTTCGGACAATTGAAAGCTTTTGCTTTCTCTTATCACTCGTTTGGTAAATGGTTGGAAGGATTTAAACATGCAAGGTAAATTCATTTATAGTTATATGGAGTACATTGGTATAATTATTGCAATTTTATTTTTTTTAGAACAATCATCTTCTCGGGAATTGTGGCCACGAACCAAAACCATCAATCGGCACATTAGTCGTCGCTTGCACAACAAGTATTATCGTAATAATTCAAGCATAATGTATTACATTACATATTACATTAAAATAAAAAAGTCAATTGAGATTATGTAAGTTTATTGATAAAGTATGTTAATTTGTAAACATTCGTCAAATAAAATACATGTTACAAACAAACAAATGTTATTCAATTATAGACATATCTAGGTAATCATTAATATTATTTATAGCAACATTAAGAGCATGTGAGGAAACAATAGCGGGAAAAGATGATCTAAGCTCTAAAACTATTTCTTCTAGTAGATCCATTGTAGATAGCTGCAAAAACAATAATTAGTTATAGGGAAACCTTTCTTTCTTGTAAATTTAAAAAACATACCTCATTATTTTGATAGCGCGCCCAAAGCTGGAACAGTACGGAATTCTTAAGTTGGGTCTCTTTCTTCCGGTGAGCCCTTATTTTGTCATGGCAGAGTAACGTGCTAGTAAGGGAAACTTCTTCGGCCAGTTTCCGCAATACCATTGTCATCTTGTAGAATTTTAAATTAGATCCGCCTGCCAACTACAAACATTTTTGTTATTAATTATTCATTACATATTATTGTTCAAATTTAAATTACCTTGTTCCATTGGTGGTGCATTCCTTCGCAGTCGTTATTGGTACGCGTTAAGATGTTGAAGCATGACCAGTTCTCAGGAGTCCAGAACTTGCCCCGAATCCAATTCCGCTCCATATAATCCATGAGTGCTGGAAGTTCGCTAGGTGCTGAGCTCTTCAACGCGTCAAACACACCAGGAATTTTACCAGCTACAAAAAATTAAAGTTCACAAATGTTATTTATGACAATTAAATATAACATTTGTGTGCTATTTACCTGGAAGATATGCAAGGCATAGCAGGCGAAACACAAAGTCTCGCACTGGATTCGGTCCCTTGTTGTTGTAGAGGGTGGCAAGGTGAAGATCCCGGACCTTTTTCAGAACGGCTTGGCACCAGTGGAAATTGCAGCCAAAGTGCTGGCAATCCACAAAGTGCCTGCGGACAGCCGTAAATATAGCACGTTCGAAATCGGTCACGATCCGCTGGACTCTAGGAAGGGGGATTATATCCTATTACAACATAAAATTTATTATTTTTACATAACAAACTATTTGTAAATGAGATAGTATCTATACCTTTATCTTCTCGAAGACAGCGCTATAGTCGGCTGCTCTTCTCCTGGTCATGCAACAAAACAATAAGGGTACTTGCTTTATTTCATTCTTGTCGTTTTTGATGAACCCATTGATCGTGAAGAGCTATATAGAGAGAAATAGGTTAAAATTAAATTTGGTTACATTATCAAGATAATTAAACGCACCTGTTTGATGGGTTCATCAACAAAATAGAATGTTGCGTCCATAAACCATGTTTTGCAGTCTTCTAGTTGGCGCTTCATGATAGGGGTGAAGAACAGAAGGTGCCGGGCACGGTCTTGGGCCGTTCCAGCAAAGATGGCGCCCTGATACCAGTAGGGTGGGAAGAAATTCTCCACTACAGGAAAGAAAGGGTCATCTTTCCTGGGATTGGCGGGCATAACCTTCGCTCTCTTGTAACTGGAAAATAAACTTTAATCGTTAAGCGTAATCATGATATAATTTATTTATTTAATGTACCGTAAACGACGAGTGGCCAAATCAACATCCGGCATGTGTCTTCCTTCTATGGACTTGCGTTTCTTCAGTTCGGCAAATAAGATCTTCCTGGGGTCCGTAAACTGTTGATCGACGCAGGCTTTCTTCGATTCTCTAAAGATGTCAACCTATGTATAAATATTGCAAGTTACACATTTAGAAACTCAAATTACTTTTTTCTAAAAACACTTACCCTTTTCTGGTTTCCAATGTCTTGTGGGTGATTGTGGGTGTTCTCTGGATCGTGGGGAACAAGGGTGAAGTCAGCATTATTGTAATTAAACAAACAATCCAAAAGGGGGGTTTTCTTTTGTTTCACGATCGCTTTACATGGGTTTCCAGAAGGTCGGGAGGTAGAGCGCCATGTATATGTGCTCTTACTGATGGATTTTTTGCTGAAGCAAAATCCTATAGTAAGAAAGGAATTCCTCTTTTAGTCTTATTCAATTAGCAATTATATTCGAATTATTACCTAATCCATCAGTAAGCTTATGGAGTCCCTTGTTCGTTCCCTCGTCATGAATCTTGTAGGATGGCTCCGTCGGTTCCTCATACGATGATTGCTAACAAAAACATTTAGTTAATAAAATACTAAGACATGTTGCGATAAAGAAGAAATATATACCTCCATTGTCGATTCGCTGGGTTCGGCAAATGTTTCCTCTCTTCTTCCATCGCTTGCATATGAACTCATTGGGATTGCAGCTTCTGGCGACTGGTCTGGTAGCTGAGGTTGGGCCCTGCGTCTTCGTCGTGGTGGTGGAACTGGAGGAGTTGACCTAAGAAGAGGAGACAACATGAAAAGAAAAGGAGACACAACAAGACTCACCAATGGTGACATTGTCAACGGAGAAAGTGGGGAGGGTGGAGAAGACGGAGTTGCTGGACGACGCGGAGAATTAGTCTGAGGAGATGTGCGAGGAGTTGATCGCTGTCGTGGTGATGAGGGACGACGTGGAGAAGCTGGAAGTAGAGGCTTTTTCTTGCCTACGTCGGAAGGGTCGAAAATGCTCCTTGGCTTCAGCAATCTCTTAGGACGACCACCTTCAGAACCAGCAACAGCAACAACAGCTACATCGCCTTTTGATCCCCCAGCTACTGCACCATCAACATCCGCTACATCTTCCGTGGAACCTAGGACTGCACTACCACTAGAACACATGGCGCACCGATAAAAGTTGCTGAACTCCTTCCATGAAGGCGAAACACTCTTATGGAAGGTAACACCACAACAAAGACGATGGACAGGAACATGGCAGCCTAGGCAAACGCAGAATTGCTTCCGGCCGATAACACTGGATTTGCATCCCGAACATTGAAAGCGAGCTGAAGACATGGTAATGGTAAGTGCTAGATCGAAGTCTAAGACGAATTATTAAAGCTGTTGGTATTATTGTATCCATATATATAGTCTGCCAAAAAGGGGAGGAGCCAAACGAAATTACACCTCTCGGCAAATAGGAAGGAAGCACTTCTTGCTGTTGCGGTGAGTGAAGATTACCTGGATTTACGTAAAGCTTTTCTTTCAATGCGCCGCAGGCAAGCGTCATCAGCTTCCGGGATACAAGGTCGTATGGAGTAGTCATTAAATGTGGTGCAACCATAAGTCTTAAGCTGCTGAATCCGAAGATCTCTGACCTTCCTAAATCTTTGCTTTCGATTCGCCGCCGGCAAAAATCTTCGACCTCTTCGTCTTAAGCACCCATAAGTTTTAATCTGCTAAAGCCGATGATCTTTTACTTCTGCAAATCTCTTCTTTCTATTCGCCGCCGGCAACAATCTTCAACTTCCTCGGCTTTAGCACCCATAAATCTTCTTCATCAATTTTATTTCAAAGTCAATATAAATATTAACTTAATCCTTTGGCATACGTCACTTGATGAGTAATGCTATGTCATGCTCGGCATCCACTTCGGTGGTAGAATCCTCTTCTTGGTAAAGAAGTTGAGGAATTGTTAAAATGTTAAATTACAAACAATTTTTTTTTCGCCCATCTACCGTTACCATCTCAACAGTTCTTCTTGCTCCTGGTGAGGAACTATCTTTCATACAGGCGAAGATTCATTAACATTCTTCTACTATTCATAGTAAACTTAACCGCCTTAAGTGTTATTAAAAACCTCAGAAGAAATGTAACCACGGAGAATCGAACACAAGCCTACCCGTGTCACAGGTTAGAGCGCTACCGATATGGTAAGACTTGCTTGTAAATCGTTGCTGATAGTTGTATGGGCAAGTACAACAAGAGTGCAACTGGAAAAGTTATTTATGCACTAAAAAGTAAGAAAAATCTAATAAATATTTCTGGTGTGGCCGTTGTAGTATTTTATTAAATGAACTATATTAGATATAACATATTTAATGGTCCCCTGCAATTTAAATTTAAATAGGATAAAAGGTAAATGTTTGGTGAACCATTTAAGTTATGAGTTAACACCATCGGCTTTTTACAAAGGGAAATGGATATAACCCGACGCTCTTACGCATAATTTTGCCTACCGGATTGGAGGCATATCGTTCCTACTGGAACAAAATAAAATAAATAGGACTATTTCTAAGGAGAAATAGGACTGATGCCGAGGAGAAATAGGACTGATGGCATGGAGAAATAGGACTGTCCTAAAAGATTTAAAAAGTCAGTCCTATTTCTCCGGTAGAAATAGGACTGAAAATTTCCAGTCCTATTTCTCCAGTCCTATTTGTTTCAGTCCTATTTCACCGCCAATCACCATACGCGCATATTCCGTCAGACGTCTCAATCCAAGTAGATATCCCAGTTCTGGAGAAGGAACCCAATGCAACTCTACCAAACGACAGCATATCAGTATCTCATGCTGAACAAAACCTGGTCCCTCTCTCGACTACCACCTGGTCGTACACCTATTAAGGCACGATGGGTATTCAAAGCCCAATATACAAGGTTCATCCCCACGCTACAAAGCCAGGCTGGTAGCCAAAGGATTCTCTCAGCGTTACGGGATAAACTATGGAGAGACCTTCTCGTCAGTTCTTTAATACGACACACTTCGAATCATCCTGTATTTTGTTGCTGTTCACAATCTGAAACTGTCTTAACTGGTTGTAAAGGCTGCTTTCCTCTATGGGCAGTCAAACGAAGAGATCTATTGACAACAACCGGAAAGGTTTGTTCTGCGGGACAGGAGGATTTGGACTGTCGTTTGCACAAATGCTTATAACGCCTTAAACAGGCATATCGAATATGGAATCACACTTTCGACACTTTCCAAAGGAAATTTGGTCTTCGTCCAAGCGCTTCTGATCGAAGCCTGTATTTACGTCATCATCAAGGGGAATTTCTGTCAGATCGCCAGAAAAGAACGTTGTATCTATCACAGCCCGACAACATCCATAAAATTCTTCGCTTACTTAAGAGGAAAAGCGAAGCGCCAACGATATTTACTCTCTTCACACTTATCACCGATGCGCTAGCTACACATTGAACCTGCTTTTGAAAATTGGAAACCAAAAGTGAAAAAAACTAAAGGAATCCACAGAAGAAAAACTGAAATTCTTTGTAACAAACAAAGCAGGAGCTCCAAGTCATCCTATGTCATTGAAGCCAAATTGTTAATGTTCATCATTCTTACTGCAACGCGCTGGAATGCTTTCTTTGATGCAGTTGAAAGAGTTAACTATTTTATGAAGAATAAAAAACAAGATTTGAAGTATGTTTTCGAGCGCTTCAAAATCCAATACGGAGAAAGATTGCACCAAGGAATAATAAATATGTGACGACCATGACGCTACTAGTAGAAGCGCTAGATGTCTTTCAATCGGACTTGACAGTGTCCACAGGATACCTACTTCAAACATCAACTATTTTGAAAAAGAAGACCATTGTTTTAAAAGAAAACGGTGGTATCTTTTATTGTAAATCATATTTCTTCTATTGTCAGCACTGGAAACTCCTTTTTCTCGTGTCTTTGAAGACGGTGAACTAGTTCTCTCTGCACTTGCTCACATGAACATCAAGCTGAATTGGTTAGTTGAGACTGGCAAGTCATCTGCTATAAAAAACTTGTGAAGAATTATTAAAGTTTCGCTCCAGAACTAGCTTCGGGTAAAAGTCTCGCCATGTATATTATTATTTTTAATTGGTAAATCAAAGCATAAGTCCCAAAAACGGGGATATCTGAAATATTGACTGGTCTATCGAAATATTACCTTGGTAATAGCTTTCAATCCTAGATTGCGTTGATAATAATAAAAGTATTGGTATCAGTAGTGTGTGCAATACTTGAAAATAGTATCACGATTTTTTTTGGCGAATTTTAGTACCACGATACCGATACTTCTTCGAAGTATCGCTTCCCATCCTAGTTGAAGGTTAAATATTTGTTGCATCGGAAACTAAATATATTGCTGGTGAAAAGTCCCAGGAAACGGGATTCGAAGGCTTTTGTAAGACATAAGTTCCAAAACAAAGATTGGTTCAAACATGATGATTGAATTTTTTACAGTTTTTTTTCAGGTTTTGTTACAGTTTAATTTTTACAGCATGTGTAAAGTATAATTGTATTGCAATTCATACTTTTAAAAAAGCACCAGGTGAAATATCACATTCAGTCGAGTTGCCACTCCACACTGCACATCTTCTTCTTGGAAGCTTCCCAGAACGCAGAAATCGTATCGTTGAAGAATACAGAGGCAGGTCACCGGGCGCTGGTAAATTTTTGAAGAATATGCCAATATCTTATGGACGAACACCGCTATAAAGAAACTGGTTTAGCATTTACGGATCAGGTTCTTCGGGGCCCAGGCTAACATGGATCAGTTGCCGTGCATTCAGAAGGGCTGTTACTTCGGCGACGACTGTTTTTAAGACTCGACGGTGACTAGCCGATTCCCTATGCCAAATATCATGGAACAGGATTGCACAGTTTTGAGTTTCTTCGCACTCTCCCAAATGCGGTCTATGTGGGTGAGAAAAATGTCGTTCGATTAAGTAACAAACAACCTGGATTTTTCCGTATAGTTTGGTCATTTTCTACAAGACCTGGCGAAGTTTTTGCCGGCTGTGACCAAGTTGGTAGCATTATCGCTTGGTCTTTGGTAAAACAGAGAAGCAAAGGAGAAATTCTTGCACGCTGAATCCGTCGAGAAGTATGGCGTACATTTGGCGATACTCAGTCCCGACTGCATGTGGTAATCTCTATACCATAGTGTATACAGTAACCTTAGTGTGCAGGTAACATCGCTGAAACGATGAGTTCTATTTCGAACTATTTCAATATTTGGGGACGAACCTATCAATTGAGTTGGTATTTTATTGGACACAAGGAATGACCCGTTAGCGGTGGTACGGAACACCTTAAGGATTTTTTGCCGCACCGTCATATGCAATAAAGGTGGAGTAAAAAACATTGAAGATCAAACTATTTTCAGGTTCAGGATTTCATTAGACTAATAACGTAATGAATGTGGATGGCACAAGGGGCTATTAATAAAATGACAAACGCAATCAAATAATATGCGATAACTCAAGCATGCACCTTCAACCATACTTGGTGGACATCTTGCAGCATGTATTTTTCATATCGAGCATGCAATCCGATAAGATAGATTCGTACAATGAATAGCACATATTCCTGGAACCCAGCTCACTCCGAAGAATGAACTGACTACGAAAGAAAGGAATATTGCTGTCATTTGCTATTTTCTTAACTGTAAACTCGTTGTTACCAGGTGTGAGGATCGAACTCACGTCTCTATACAGAGACCAGAACTTAAGTCTTGCGACTTAACCACTCGGCCAACCTGGTATGCAATATCACTCTTTTACTTAATTGGAGTACCAGCCAAGAATTCCAATCGTCCAATGAGACACTACAAAAAAATGAACAGACTACGATAGAAGAGAAGATTGCTGTCATTTACCATTCTCGTGACTACAAACTAGTGGTTACCAGGTGTGTTGAACGAACTCACGGCTCTATACAAAAACCAGAACTTAAGTCTGGCGCCATAACCACTCGGCCAACATGGTACACTAAAAATCAGTAACAGTAGCAGTAATAGCTGCTACAAAGAAATTTTCTTTCTTTCCAGTTGTACACAACCGTTAAACAATACATTTAAGATCAACGTGTAAAAATCCAACTTACGTATCTATGAAGAAATGAAAACTGAAGTCTGGTGCCTTAACATCTAGGCTAATCAATTAATATATCTTCAGCAATCAAATAATTGTGTAAAGTATTATCAGCACATGGTTGCGAAAGATTTAATAACAGAAATCCAATTTACCAGGATATAGATGCAATTTAGCGTTAGTCGTCTATTGTAGCAAACTTATGGTTACCAGATATGAGGATCGAACTTACGTCCCTATACAGAGACAGTAATTAAATCTGGCGCCTTAACAACACGGTGAACCTTGTGTTCACTAATACTATTTTACTTAATTGGAATCTTAGCTTAGAAATCCAATTGTCCACTGAGACACGCAAAAAAATGAACAGATTAAGGTAGAACAGAAGATTGCTGCCATTTGCTATTTTTTTTATTGTTTCTTACCTTTTTCAAATTGATTTATTCCTAAATCTACCAGGAAATAAAATTCATTTAACGATTTTTCGACGTGGCATTGTTCTATCTGCAACCAATATAATCCTTGTGGTTAACGATGTTTCCTAGCTTATGGTCCAACCTCCAATGAATGGGCAGCGCAGTTAAAACGTTATTTTAAAAAGTTTACCAACTTAAATCATTTGTCTTATAGAGCATGGTTTTCAATCTAAGATAAGAAACACAGCGCGAATGAATTAATTAAAGAGTGTTCCCTATGAAAACAAGTGAATACGAAGAATTTAGCGTTATATTATGATTATTCACATTACATTTTTACCAGCGAATGTCGGACGGATTCGTTCCTCTAAAGATAAAAAACTAACGGTAGCTATCATGTCCTGATCATCCCAAGATCTGAAACTTTCTCCACCTTACCGCTCAGTTTATTTTCTACGCAAACAACAGAAACAAAAAGAAAAAAACTAATAAAACCAAAAACTAAAAATAAAATAATAAATTCGTATTAGTATTATTATATAGGGTAAAAAAGCGAATTGGGACAGCGTTTGGGTTAACACTCTTTCTTATGGGGAATGTGTGTAAAGCCGATCTGCTAATTTCGGACAAAAACCATTGGACACTTATGTTAATCTGATCAGTCTTATTTTTCAAAACTAATTTATTCGTTCGATTCAGTTTTTAATTCTGAATCGGATAGCTTAAGACACCGAAGAAGGTGCAATAAAAAAATATAGCGAAATGTATGTTTCAATAACCAAAACAATGAGCTGTCAAAACGAGACATCAATTTTTCTGGCTTGGTAACTTGTGATCGAAACTCAACCCAAACACATAAGGTATTGATTTTTAAGATCGTATTAAACACTTTGCTCTTTAAGTAGCCAATAGACCATAGGTTCAACGGTAAAAAACAAAAAAAAATGTGATTGAAATTTTCGAGAAACCCGCATTGAACTTCCCGTAAACACGCGGTAATGTCCGAAAGCGCATGTTTGGAATCACAGCATATATTCATATTCCGAAAGCTGACGGCAGCAAGCTAGACTCCAAGGGCCTCAAATGCTTCTTCGTAGGATACTCCCTTACCCAAAAGGCATACCGTTTCTGGCACCCTGCCACTAGAAGGAAAAAAATCAGCCGGGAAATCATATTCGACGAGCAACTTCACCCCACACTAGATTATACTATTTATTATACTATTATTACTACCCCATACTATTTTATAAAACTCTTAGTACCTACACCCAAAGAAGACCAAAAACAGGTCCCCAAATAATACAAGAGAAGATGTAATGCCCCAGGTTGCAGGGGTAATTGACATTGATCCTGAGCCACCATACGCGCCTATTCCGTCAGACGTCTCAATCCAAGTAGATATCCCAGTTCTGGAGAAGGAACCCAATGCAACTCTACCAAACGACAGCATATCAGTATCTCATGCTGAACAAAACCTGGTCCCTCTCTCGACTACCACCTGGTCGTACACCTATTAAGGCACGATGGGTATTCAAAGCCCAATGTACAAAGTTCATCCCCACGCTACAAAGACAGGCTGGTAGCCAAAGGATTCTCTCAGCGTTACGGGATAAACTATGGAGAGACCTTCTCGTCAGTTCTTTAATACGACACACTTCGAGTCATCCTATATTTTGGTGCTGTTCACAATCTGAAACTGTCTTAACTGGTTGCAAAGGGCAGTCAAACGAAGAGATCTATTGACAACAACCAGAAAGGTTTGTTCTGCGGGACAGGAGGATTTGGACTGTCGTTTGCACAAATGCTTATACCGCCTTAAACAGGCATATCGAATATGGAATCACACTTTCGACACTTTCCAAAGGAAATTTGGTCTTCGTCCAAGCGCTTCTGATCGAAGCCTGTATTTACGTCATCATCAAGGGGAATTTCTGTCAGATCGCCAGAAAAGAACGTTGTATCTATCACAGCCCGACCACATCCATAAAAATTCTTCGCTTACTTAAGAGGAAAAGGGAAGCGCCAACGATATTTACTCTCTTCACACTTATAACCGATGTAGCTACACATTGAACCTGCTTTTGAAAATTGGAAACCAAAAGTGAAAAAAAACTAAAGGAATCCACAGAAGGAAAACTGAAATTCTTTGTAACAAACAAAGCAGGAGCTCCAAGTCATCCTATGTCATTGAAGCCAAATTGTTAATGTTTATCATTCTTACTGCAACGCGCTGGAATGCTTTCAAATGGTACATTAAAATTGATATTTATTAAATATGACGCACCATTGCCTTCTCGGCATCGGTCGAAAACCTTTTCAGTGCCGAAGGAAGCATTTTCAGCCCAACGAAAATCGTCTTTCCGATACAAATTTTGAAGAAATGTTGCTTTGAAAAGCAAACAACGATTTGTAATACGAAAAAAGAATAAAGGAAATGAAAGAACAATATACTGTTAATGTATTTTTATTATTGGTTACAAAAAACTTGAAATGATCAATTGGTAAATCAAAGCATAAGTCCCAAAAACGGGAATATCTGAAATATTGACTGGTCTATCGAAATATTACCTTGGTAATAGCTTTTAATCCTAGATTGCGTTGATAAAAATAAAAGTATTGGTATCAGTAGTGTGTGCAATACTTGAAAATACTATCGCGATTTTTTTTTTGCGAAAATTTAGTACCACGATACCGATACTTCTTCGAAGAATCGCTTCCCATTCTAGTTGAAGGTTAAATATTTGTTGCATCGGAAACTAAATATATTGCTGGTGAAAAGTCCCAGGAAACGGGATTCGAAGGCTTTTGTAAGACATAAGTTCCAAAACAAAGATTGGTTCAAACATGATGATTTAATTTTTTACAGTTTTTTTCAGGTTTTGTTACAGTTTAATTTTTACAGCATGTGTAAAATATAATTGTATTGCAATTCATACTTTTAAAAAAGCACCAGGTGAAATATCACATTCAGTCGAGTTGCCACTCCACACTGCACATCTTCTTCTTGGAAGCTTCCCAGAACGCAGAAATCGTATCGTTGAAGAATACAGAGGCAGGTCACCGGGCGCTGGTAAATTTTTGAAGAATATGCCAATATCTTATGGACGAACACCGCTATAAAGAAACTGGTTTAGCATTTACGGATCAGGTTCTTCGGGGCCCAGGCTAACATGGATCAGTTGCCGTGCATTCAGAAGGGCTGTTACTTCGGCGACGACTGTTTTTAAGACTCGACGGTGACTAGCCGATTCCCTATGCCAAATTTCATGGAACAGGACTGCAGAGTTTTGAGTTTCTTCGCACTCTACGAAATGCGGTCTATGTGGGTGAGAAAAATGTCGTTCGATTAAGTAACAAACAACCTGTTTTTTTCCGTATAGTTTGGTCATTTTCTACAAGACCTGGCGAAGTTTTTGCCGGCTGTGACCAAGTTGGTAGTATTATCGCTTGGTCTTTGGTAAAACAGAGAAGCAAAGGAGAAATTCTTGCACGCTGAATCCGTCGAGAAGTATGGCGTACCTTTGGCGATACTCAGTCCCGACTGCATGTGGTAATCTCTATACCATAGTGTATACAGTAACCTTAGTGTGCAGGTAACATCGCTGAAACGATGAGTTCTATTTCGAACTATTTCAATATTTGGGGACGAACCTATCAATTGAGTTGGTATTTTATTGGACACAAGGAATGACCCGTTAGCGGTGGTACGGAACACCTTAAGGATTTTTGCCGCACCGTCATATGCAATAAAGGTGGAGTAAAAAACATTGAAGATCAAACTATTTACAGGTTCAGGATTTCATTAGACTAATAACGTAATGAATGTGGATGGCACAAGGGGCTATTAATAAAATGACAAACGCAATCAAATAATATGCGATAACTCAAGCATGCACCTTCAACCATACTTGGTGGACATCTTGCAGCATGTATTTTTCATATCGAGCATGCAATCCGATAAGATAGATTCGTACAATGAATAGCACATATTCCTGGAACCCAGCTCACTCCGAAGAATGAACTGACTACGAAAGAAAGGAATTTTGCTGTCATTTGCTATTTTCTTGACTTTAAACTAGTTGTGACCAGGTGTGAGGATCGATTTCACGTCTCTATTCAGAGACCAGAATTTAAGTCTGGCGCCTTACCCACTCGGCCAACCTGGTGTTCAATAACACTATTTTACTTAATTGGAGTACCAGCCAAGAATTCCAATCGTCCAATGAGACACTAAAAAAAATGAACAGACTACGATAGAAGAGAAGATTGCTGTCATTTACCATTCTCGTGACTACAAACTAGTGGTTACCAGGTGTGATGAACGAACTCACGGCTCTATACAAAAAACAGAACTTAAGTCTGGCGCCATAACCAGTCGGCCAACATGGTACACTAAAAATCAGTAACAGTAGCAGTAATAGCTGCTACAAAGAAATTTTCTTTCTTTCCAGTTGTACACAACCGTTAAACAATACATTTAAGATCAACGTGTGAAAATCCAACTTACGTATCTATGAAGAAACGAAAACTTAAGTCTGGTGCCTTAACATCTAGGCTAATCAATTAATATATCTTCAGCAATCAAATAATTGTGTAAAGTATTATCAGCACATGGTTGCGAAAGATTTAATAACAGAAATCCAATTTACCAGGATATAGATAAAATTTAGCGTTAGTCGGCTATTGTAGCAAACTTATGGTTACCAGATATGAGGATCGAACTTACGTCCCTATACAGAGACAGCAATTAAGTCTGGCGCCTTAACAACACGGTGAACCTTGTGTTCACTAATACTATTTTACTTAATTGGAATCTTAGCTTAGAAATCCAATTGTCCACTGAGACACGCAAAAAAATGAACAGATTAAGGTAGAACAGAAGATTGTTGTCATTTGCTATTTTTTTTATTGTTTCTTACCTTTTTCAAATTGATTTATTCCTAAATCTACCAGGAAATAAAATTCATTTAACGATTTTTCGACGTGGCATGGTTCTATCTGCAACCAATATAATCCTTGTGGTTAACGATGTTTCCTAGCTTATGGTCCAACCTCCAATGAATGGGCAGCGCAGTTAAAACGTTATTTTAAAAAGTTTACCAACGGAAATCATTTGTCTTATAGAGCATGGTTTTCAATCTAAGATAAGAAACACAGCGCGAATGAATTAATTAAAGAGTGTTCACTATGAAAACAAGTGAATACGAAGAATTTAGCGTTATATTATGATTATTCACATTACATTTTTACCAGCGAATGTCGGACGGATTCGTTCCTCTAAAGATAAAAAACTAAGGGTAGCTATCATGTCCTGATCATCCCAAGATCTGAAACTTTCTCCACCTTACCGCTCAGTTTATTTTCTACGCAAACAACAGAAACAAAAAGAAAAAAACTAATAAAACCAAAAACTAAAAATAAAATAATAAATTCGTATTAGTATTATTATATAGGGTAAAAAAGCGAATTGGGACAGCGTTTGGGTTAACACTCTTTCTTATGGGGAATGTGTGTAAAGCCGATCTGCTAATTTCGGACAAAAACCATTGGACACTTATGTTAATCTGATCAGTCTTATTTTTCAAAACTAATTTATTCGTTCGATTCAGTTTTTAATTCTGAATCGAATAGCTTAAGACACCGAAGAAGGTGCAATAAAAAAATATAGCGAAATGTATGTTTCAATAACCAAAACAATGAGCTGTCAAAACGAGACATCAATTTTTCTGGCTTGGTAACTTGTGATCGAAACTCACCCCAAACACATAAAGTATTGATTTTTAAGATCGTATTAAACACTTCGCTCTTTAAGTAGCCAATAGACCATAGGTTCAACGGTAAAAAAAAAAAAAAAAATGTGATTGAAATTTTCGAGAAACCCGCATTGAACTTCCCGTAAACACGCGGTAATGTCCGAAATTTTAAACCGAAACAAATTATTTTCAACTTGGCCTATCCTACCCAATAACGCCGTAACAATGCTCGTCGACTGTTTCTTAACAATGCGGTAAAATTTGTTACTAATGTAGACAAATAATATTCATCTAAATGGTGACTGATTTTACTCTATTTTTCCAACAGCTCCCATGACGCTAAATCTGGACAGCAGACTAAGGATAAGTTGTATACGAAGTAATTGTAACATGTTCATAGCACAGCCATAAAGCTTTGGCAAACAAATTTGAAAGTCGGTGGTTCCACCCTGTATAGCGACCGATTATAATTCATTCTTTATACATTTCAGCTCATTTTTTTAAACCATACGATTTTCTTTCTTATTCAAGAGAGATAGTTAATTCATTTTAATCATCCAAAACTAACATTTTTCCAATTAATATGGACATCACAGGGTTCGCCTAAATTCCGTTTATAAATCGGAAAGTTCGCACCTTAGCCAGCTTACAATATTCATCTATCCTGTGATTGCAATTTCCATATTTTTCACAGAAGCAGCAATGGCACTAATTGGGACAGCAGACTATAAAGCAAACAACGATGGTAGGCTGTGTATTTATTATTAGACAACAGTGGCCTAGTCATACAGTATTGGAGTACTAACTCGAAGGTTTGTGGTTCAAAACCCGTTGCAGCTCATGTGCTAATATCTATTTATTATTTTTAATTAACAAACGCAATATCAACAAATATTGCTATTAATAGATTCGCTTAAATTTTCACTACAGGGCTGTTACCTGATACCTATAACTAATGCTTTAAATTCTTATGTTTTTAAATAAGCCCCCATGACGCTAATTAGGGACAGTTGACTAATTACAAAAATTGATGTTATGGTTATCAAATGAATTTTGTTAACCATTTTATTATTGATTACCATCCTAAAGGGTAATGGTTCTATGCTTTCAAGGAACTATTTTTAAATTTAATAATCCTCATTTTTCCATTTTTGGTGAGGTATTTCTAAATCACTACTACAATATCAACAATATTAGGAACAACAGATTCAGTTAAGTTCTCTCTACATGGCTATTGAATATTTTTATGAAAATCATGTGAAAATATGCATCTAATCGGTGATTGCAATTTTTTTATTTTTTAAATAAGCTCCCGTGATGCTAATTTAGGACAGCATTCTACATACTGAAATGCACACTTTATGCTTTTAATAACTCTTCTTTCACCATAGCATAATCGTAAGATGTTGAATTGACAACCAAAAGGCTAACGGTTCTATACCGTATGGTACATCTACTTCAATTTTTTCTTATTTGATGAGATATTTTGAAATCACTAAGAACACCTTAAACTAAAGCAATATCATCAATACTGGTATCAATAGATTGATTTAAGTTACCTCTACATGGCTGTTGAATATTTTAGGAAAATCACGTGAAAATATTTATCTAATGGGGGATTGTAATTCTTATGTTTTCTACACAAGCTTCCGTAACACTAATTTGGGACAGCAAACTACATACAACAAGACATGTTATGCTTTTTAACAATATTTCCTCAACCATAGCATAGTTGTAAGACGTATGATTGCCACCGTAAACGATATTGGTTCTATACTGTCAAGGCACTATTTTCAAGTTTCGTTTTCCTCATTCCCTCATCCCTAACCTAACCTAACCTAACCTAACCTAATCATTATAGATACCTTACACTACTACATTATCAATAATATTAGGATCAAAAGATTCGTTTAAGTTTTCTCTTCATCCCACATAGCACATCTCTGCCGTCGTTAAACCGTGTTTTAAATCGATTTCGAAAAGACCTCTTAGGTTTTGATTCAACTTGAAAAAGCTTTGTTAAAGATCACCATACGTAAAAATGATGTTATATAATTGAACGGTCGTTGAAAAAAATTATTTGATTAAAAATTAGACCATGGCGAATGAAATGACAAAATGTTAAACATATTACATAATACATTGTACATTGCAATATATTTATCTCATCAAATCTTACTCAATTTTCAACATACGTTACAATAATAATTTTAATTTTCAATGATTTTTAAATTAAATAATTACAATTCCTAACATTATTCATCTGATTTGTGTCAAAACTAGATTAAAATACCTTATCTTCTCGTTCATCCTACAAAGGTAGATAATGCCGTTACCAATAAACCAATCTTAATAATGATAAAAGTAAATACATTCGGCAATTGCTCGAAGTGCCAAAATTCCTGACTCTTTTTATCTCCCAATCCACACAGAAAAGTGTCTCCTTCAGAATGATAAAGGAACAGGTAACAAATTGTCTTTAAAAACATTTGCTAGAACGTCAAAAGTTGTTTGTGTTAAAATGGGGAAGATTAGGTTACCATTTACGGCCAAGAACCCCATCAATACCTTAAAGAAGAGCACGTAAAGTGTTTGCTGAAACGTACATGTTAATGAAACCGTCTGTTGGACTGACCAATTGTGTAGAGTAGAAATTTCTCCCTCACTGTGGGCTCATTTTGGCTCGGGGAGCCACAACCTCAATAGAAAAATATACAAAATCTTTTGGAAGATAGCAATGGTAAATAATCCCATTCATCTCTAAGTATAAATTGTCGAACTCTGATATCTAAATATAAGAAAAATGTAACGTTAATCAAAATAAACTACAGTAAATGTAAACTTGCCTGATATTCTTCTGATGTCTCACTCGAGCAGACGTTACCTTAACAATCGCCAACTGAATTCAAATTTAGCATTGAGAGGTAACCCAATGTTAATAAATAATTCACAATTATCATCTAAAACGGACTGTAAACACTTACTGTAATGTTTAAACTATATTCTTGTAAAAAACTCCTTCAATAATCAAGTTATTATATAAAAAGATTTTTGAGATGAAACCATTCCCCGGTGTTTAGGGAATAACTACTGAAATGATAAATAATGGTAGTTTCGACTTTCCAATTTTCGCATGCTGATTCAGCATTTCAGCTAGTCATCGCTTAGTTGTTCGTGGTGTAGTTTATCGTCTGTGCTGTTTATGTGCTGCGTCTGGAGTTTTCGTGTAACATTCAGTGAATTTCGCGTTTGGAACTTTTCTCGTAAACAACTAGTGCTTCTGTTACTCTGTGGGCTACTACCGTCTTCCGACTTTGTCTGTGCTGTGCCGTTCCGGATTACTTTCAGTGCCTATGTGCTTCTCTCGATGCTGTCCAGCGGCCTGCTCTGTTCCTCTCCAGCTGCGTAGTCTTCCTACTGAGGCCCCTCACTGTAGATTATTAAAATGGATCAGTTTTTTATTTGTCTTCCAAACTTGAAAGTTACATGTTGTATCTTATATGTCGGTATATGTCAATACAAAGAAATTTCTCACCATAATTCCATCGTTGTGTTACATTATTTATTTTCATACTTTACTTTAGCCAGGAATGCTTAAATAAAGGTATTTCCATAATTCTCACATGTTCAGAACATGTTCTTTTCCCGTCCAACAGGACTTCCCTCGGATATCAATCGGCATATTCCCGGGAGGTCTTCTAATATTCCGTCGGCATCCGATGGACATCCAACCAGGAGGTCGGGCAGTTCCACGGATGTTCGTAAGATGTCATCGTTATCCAAATAGGATATACCACGGATGTCCGTGGGACCGAATTGTGCTATGTGGGATGGCTATTGAATGTTATTTAAATCATGCGAAATTATACATCTAATCGGTAATTGCAATTTTATGTTTTTTACATAAGGTCTCATGACGCTAATTTGGGACAGCAGAGTACATACTAGAAGACATATTAGGCTTTTCAACTTTGTGTTGTTCGAGATGCTATAGGAGAATGGTTCCATACCGTCTGTGCACCAGTGCTTCCTATCTTTTTTTTTTACCCTGTAGATACAGTTACTGTAAAAAAAATTTTAAAACACAAAGTTAAGTTAAGATATTTTGTAAATACCGAAAAAAAGGCTTCGATACAAGATACTACCAAAAAAAAAACAGTTAAGATAAGATATTTTTAAAAAATTTTAAATTCCCATTTTAGGCTAAAGATAAGATAAAATAAGATACAAGATACTTAGCAGTAACGCAAAAATAATTCCAAAAAATTTTGAATCAAAAATTTTGTAGCTTCACAATTCATTTATTTGATCCAGTAAGCCAACATTAAGTCCAGCATTACACTTAATAAGCATTAAGTTCGCAAATAGATCGGGTTTCACGGCAGAACGTTTGGCCGTTAAAATATCGGAAGCTACGCTGAATGCGCGTTCGACAGAACCTGATGATGCTGCAATGCTAACAATATCTCTACCGATTTCACTAAGGATCGGAAAGCGATATTGATTGAGTTTCCAATATTCAAGTGGCTTCGTTGCGCGCAGCTCGCTGTTGGGATCCACTGGATTCAAAGGAACTTCCATGTCCACGATGTCTTCTTTTAAATAGACGTCCAACTCTTGTAATGCTTTGGCAGGCCCATTCACCGAACGAGGTCTTGGTATCTCGATTACGGATGAATATATTGACTGGCTCGATCGTCTCTTGCGGTTTGATGAAGGTTGTCCGGCTAAATCCTTGGTAGCAGAAACACAGGCATCTCCTGGTTGAACTTGAGTTTGTGGATCCGGCAAACAAACACTGGCTAATTGTCCTACGATTTCATTAATTGTTGTTCATCAGATGTCCTTATCTATTATCTCTGTCAAATTTAAACTTACTAGTACGGATAATGTCGTATCTCAATTCTATTTCAGCAGCCACCGCTTTCAAGACAGCCTCTTCCTTCAATCCTGATAATTTTATCCAAGCACGCTTAAACCTCGGGTCAAAGATTGAGCCTGTAAAGCAAATTAATATTTAATGTGAAACAAATTTGTAACATACCAAAGAATTAAAATTACCCATAACGTAATTGACATCGCGCAGCACGAATGAAAAACGTCGTTCTAAGGATTCACGTAGTCCAGCGACGAAACTTTTGCAATATTTTACTGCAGATGCAAGCCGGCTATTATGATTCTGGATTTGCACTCCGTTTCGATCCTTGACCGTCAGAGTGAGAGCATTCATTAAACCTAGATACGCAGGAATAACATTTCCAACGGTCTCGAAATCAGCCTGGAAATCATTTGAAACAACTTCAAAAGGCTTGAGAATGGCTATGATTTCCTTAAGCACCAGTTGCTGATAGGCAGTTAGCGATCCGTGCTTTTTAGCTGCGTTGAGACGCGTGAGAACAGTTGGATCCGTTTCAATTGCCTTCAAAAAGTTTTCTAGCTCATACAATGTGCTATTCCAGCGAGTTGAATTTTTTTTGCACAGGCGAAAGTCCACTGAATTGTAAATCATGTCTGAATCGTTCACGCTTTTTCTTGCCGAGTTTACAATTTTACTAACGTGGGAGATAACGCCAGCAGCTTCTCCCTAATGAGAAAAAGATTTGTAGGAATGCCATTAAGTTTAAATATTGATATTGTTTCAAAACTCGCACTAAGTGTTTTGAAACCATCTTTTATCACCAACTGTAGTTTGTGGGCTACGCAGTCGGAGCGAAGCCTTGAATTAAGGACATAGTCATCACCCAGTTGTGCTATGGTTGTTTCTGTTGAAGGCAAATGTTCCTCTAGATCCCTCTCCAGTTCATGAAACTCTCCAACGTCGTCATCGCCATGCAAATCGGCCTCCGAAAAATTATACCCCAGCTCCTGTAACAAAACCCATAGTGGGTCACCTTCGGTAGCATCTGCAATTTCTAGTTCGGCCATTGGCTGTGTGCGTTCTTTCTCCGGAACATGTGAGTCACTACTTGTACAAGGTTGGGGATCATAATCCGATACAGGATTGTTGGGGAGAAATTCTTCTTCGTTATTCCAGCCAGGTATATCGTTCACGAAGGTGTTGGCCACCATATTGCTACCGCCATCAGTTTTTACGACGAGTACCTAAAAATGCAGACATTCAGAATCAGGGAGCGAGTTTGAAAGTATTATATAATGGTTACCAGCGAACGATCTATTTCCCAATCACGGAGCAAGTCCTCATACTCCGCTAAGATTTTTTCAGCAGTGTGTCTACCAATCATTCTCCTGACGCCAAGAAAGAGAGTGTATCTTTCGAATGATGTGGTGACTACATGACAGGTAAAGCCGATAAAACCCATCATAGATATTTTGAGATTTATCCCTTTGCGGGGCTTCTCAATGCCGGAGTCTGCCGGCTCAGCGTAAAGTAGTGGGCTGAGGCCGTGGTTGCCTCAGCGTAATAGCCGCGGTACGTCCAGGCAGGCAGCCGGTGGGGGAGCCGGGCTGCAAATGACTTGACTGACCGTACCTCAATTGAGGCGCTCTTTTACGGAACTCTCCGTCAAAAGATCTAAAAAATGATGCCGAGAGACGGACACGAATAACAATCGCTAGATTACTTGCAATCCTTGGCGTTGAGTGCCCCCGGGTCGAATGGCTCTTCAAGTGAAGCGACGGCCAGGCAGGATCCGATCCGGATGGAGATTGCTGCAAGAACTTTCCGCAATCCACTTCGTTGGAGCTGTGGAGAAAAGGAGCCGGGCCAAAGAAGAAGACGGACGGGCGGAAGCAGCGTATCACGGCCGGGCAGATAATGACGGCCAGTTGCGACGGGCAGCAACACAAGTGATAACAGAGATAAACTTTGATAGTAGTTACCAGCAGAAATGAAGAGCCGACTCCGGGGGCTTCGGTGAAACTCGTGTGTATTTACTCAGCCGAAAACCGGCCTTTATATACCCAGCATTTACAAAACACCGTTGACTAATATAGGCAATTAAACGTACATAAATTTAAACGTTGGAGTAGGTGTCACCGCTGTTCCGTCACCCGTTTTAGCCGCAGGATCGTCCGCTCCTTCTCCACCTCGAATCCTCCTCCACCGACCCACCGTCGGTTCCTCCTCCGTCAACACCTTCTTTACTCTGGGCTAAAACAGGCTCCAGTCACGATGGTTTTTGATGTTGACTTATGAGAGCGGTCGGTAGAGACCGCCTCACATAGCTGCAAAAGACGTCAAGTAATTTCAATATTATACTAAGGACGTCCGGCCTTCTAAGCCAAGGATTCGCTGGGCGAATCGTTCTAACTCCCGTTTATATTCAGTCGTTTACCGTCTACCGTCATATCCTTTTCAATGGCCGGGAACTTCTTGGTTAGCTCCCGCCTAGTGTTGGACTTACCCCGGCTACCGACTCTTCGGTACCGAGTGCCCGGCATCTTCGTTTCTATTCATCTGCCTCTTCACCGTCCCCTTGGACAGTGTTGGACGTCGGATTTTCCGACAGATATGGAAGACCAAATGTCGAGAATGATTGAGAAGGAAGACGATTCCTTGATGATCTTCAGCAACTTACATCTAGTTGAGTGGACAATGCTGGGTATTATGCTATTTCTCATCCTCTCAATTCCTGGTAATTGGTATCCTGGCATTCCTGACTGTAAAAATGAAAAATCATGAGTTTCATCGGTAAATTTAAGAAAATCGGTCGTACATACATGAATCCATTGTCGAAACCTTTTCCGGCGCAAAATGTTGAGTGGAATATTGTCGATCGCTACTGAATAACCAAGGTCAATATCAAGTTTTTTCTGTCGTTCTTTGGTCATCGCAGTTGAACGAAACTGCTGGAATTTGTTAAGGGTTGGTTGGCTGAAGTCCAGGGAACTTTTTTGTTTTTCGTATTTGCTGTATTCTTCATTATGGCAGCTTTTTAAATGCTTCTCGAAGTTTGAGAAAGACGTTAATTCACCAGAATAGTAGTGCTGTTTCTTTTGTAAGTTGCATTTCCCGGTTTTGCACCGAGCAAAAACCTGATGGCCGTTGCCTTTCTTTTTCGCTGCCCAACGCCAATCTGAGAAAAAATCTCGTCTCCATTTCGCTTTCCAAGATTCAACAGTGAATTTTGGTATAGGCTCACCTGGTGGGGGTAAAGGCTCAGCTGTAGCGGATGTGGTTTCATTTTCTGCAAAATCCATTACTTCATCACTGCCTTCACCACGGCCTTCCTCATCTAACAATTCCTGATAAGCATCAGAAATAGGAAGTTCAGCCACTATTTGACAAAGGTGTTCTTCCCTGGTTCGGACTGAGCGTAGGCCTCTAAAAATTCTTGATCCTCTTCTTCTTCCTACTACACTCTTTTCTCTTCGTGACATGACTGTGAAAGACTGACATGCATAAAGAAAAACACAATGATCTGTAACAGAAAGCAAAAACATAGTAGACTTCTAGCAACACACCGTTGAGTATTAAAATTATAAAGTACAGGCATTTGTGCAAGACCTGCATATTCCTTAAAATTAATTCCTTGGGGAAATTTGATAGTTTAAATTAATACCTGGCAAGTAGAAACTAACAATTCCAATTGTCAATGAAATGCTTCCCAAGTGTTTCAGTAAACGAATTGCAAAACAACTATAAGAAATGCAATATCCTGTACGAGAAAAAAGTTGACGCAAAGCAAAATTAAAAGTTTATATTAATTAAAGTACCTTTATAGAGCTGTGGAATGAAACTCTCGTAATCGAAGCAAGCCAAGAAGTGATGGCAAAACGCAAATCCCCATGTGCTGCAAATATCAGTAGCAGAAAGAAAAAGGATGACCAAAAAAAATGAGAGCCGAGAATTTTACTCCAAATAAATGAGCTTGGCGTCGCTAGATGGAGTCGAAAGTATCTTGTATCTTTTTGGTAACTTTAGGCTAAAATTGCCTTAGCATAAAGATAAAGATACTTTTTTTGGCTCAAATTGAAGCCCGATACAAGTTCTCGAAAAGATGCCGGAAGTATCTTAACTTTTGCCATTCTATCTTATCTTTTCCGAAAGATAGGATCCACTGCTGGGCACTACAATTTCTTTTTCCAAATTTTTGAACTATCCCCTTTTTTATGAGATATTTTTAAATCGCTAAAGATACCTTAAACTAAAACAATATCAAAAACATTAGGACCAATAGATTCTTTGAAGTTTTCTCTATATGGCTGTTGAATATTTTGTGAAAATCATGTGACAATATTTATCTAATGGGGGATAGCAATTCTTATATTTCTTTACATTAGCTCCCATGACACTAATTTGGGACAGCACGCCACGTACTTAATATTAAGTAATAAGTATTATATTTTCTTGCTTCAATATGTAAGCGGTGGTATAGTCGTAGGACTTTGGATTGTCAACCCGAAGATTGATGGTTCAACTCAAATTGTAGAATATGAACAGATTGCTTTGCCTAATTGTTTCATTTTGTGAGATTCTTTTAAACATTCTATGACACAGAATGACAGACTTGTGTAAGCTTCCTCTACATGGATGTTGCATATCTTATAAAAATTATGCGACAATATTCATGTAATCGGTAATGGCGAATTGTATCATTCATAAAAATTACGATGGCAGTGGCTCTGTCGTAAGATGTTGGAATGGGAACCAAAGGATTAAAAAATTGATTATTAATGCGACAAATATTTATTATTTTCCATTATTGGTTTTTTAATCACACTTTGTGTGATATTATGGAATCGCAATGAATGTTTGTAGGAAAACCTCAGAAAAATATACTATGAATTATGAAGAAACAGGCCTTATGGATCCATGAATCGCAAACACTACATTGGTTGCAATCACCCTTTGTACCTGTGCTTTTACACAGCATTCAGAGAAAACGTAGCCACTTTGTTCAGTATCTTTGACAAAGGCAAAAAAAAACCCTAATCGCGCCTCTAATCGTGCTCGAGACCTCGATGAGCGTCGTGATCCTTCTATAAAGACCTTGCCTGTTGTCTTTTTGCCCTTTTTTCCTTTTGCCTTCGGACTGTAAAACAGAAAAAATAATTATGAGGAATTAGGGAATTTAAAACATTAAACTGACCAAGTGCTATAATCATACAATGAAAACACACCATCTTTTGTCAAAGTGACATGAGAAGTAATTGCCTCAGATGACCCTGGTGTTGGCAGCGACTGGAAATGTCCGTTCCATTGTATTGGAGGTATCCCTCATCAACGTCGTCGTCAAATTCTTCATCCAACTGTGGCACATTGTTATTTTTGAAGAAATTTTCCATTTCCCTGCAATTTTCCCGGTTTGCTGCCGCCTCCGCTTTTCCACCTCCGCCAAATGTTTTTTGCTTTTTCCTCGCCCCCTACGCAGATGTATTTACTGGCTTGGGACGGCTACCGACTGAACATACCATTAAGGTGAGCCCAGATGTTTTCCCCGAAGTATATGCAATCCGACGCCTGGCGTTCCGTCTCCGAAACTCGGTCGAAAAAAAGCTCGCAGAGATGGAAGACATGGGGATCATCGCACGAGTTACCAGATACCTCCATCCAATGAGTCGTCATACTTATGCAACATGGCGACCCCTTTCGGACGATTACGTTTCTGTCGGGGTTGCCGTTTGACATTCGATCAGCACCCAAGATGTGCCAGTGCACCATGGAGAAATTTTTCTATGGCATAGATGGCATTGAAATCGACTTAGATGATTTGCTGGTACGGGGAGAGGCAAAAAAGCAAATAAATGAACGCCTGGTAGCTGTCCTTCGTCGCTGTCACGATGTTAATCTACGTCTAAACATTAAAAAGTGTCATTTCTTCCTGCAGGGGATACCCTGGCTTGGCCAAATCGTCAAAGAAGGTCAATTGATGGCTGAACCAGCCAAGGTGGAAGCAATACTAAACATGCCATGCGTCGTTTGCCTAATTGCCAGTGCTGCGCCTTTCGATCACGATCTTCCTCTGGTTGAATCCGTCGATGCCTCCCCCACCGTCCTTGGAGCAGTATGATTACAAGACAACCAGCCCGTCGCCAATGCATCCGTAACCCTGACGGAAACACAGAAACGTTACGTGCAGATCGAAAAGGAACTCCTTGCTATTCAGTTTGGACTGGACCGTTTTCGCCAATACGTGTATGGACAGGCAGTGGTCGTTGAAAACGACCACAAGCCCCTAGCAAGCCTCCTCAACAAACCAATGGCATCATGCTCGCTCCGCATCCAGCGCATCCTCCTTTAACTTGAACGGCACGACTTAGTTTTTATCTACAAACAAGGACGTGACCTCTCCTTTCCGATGCCCTCAGCCGTGCCTCCAGTTCCATTATCCACACGGAAGACCAATCACAATCAAGTGATGAGCGCTTACATTTGGTGATTACGTCGGCCATGCCCGCTACGGACACCAGAACCCGTTACGCCAGCGCCGCTGCCACTGATCCCGCCCCACAAGTGGTGAAAGACATGCTTTTCAAAGGATGACCCGAACACAATAGAAATTGTCCAATAACGAACTAACCCTTTTCGAACGTTCGGCACGAGTTGTCAGAATGCGATGGCCTCTTCTTCGAGGGGAAACGGTGGTGGTCCGGAAATCATTGCAGCAGGAAATCTCACGGCAAATCCACGTTGGCCACTTCAGAGAAGTCAAATGTGTCGAACGCGCAAAATCGGTTGTGTACTGACCAGGCTACATTAACCAAGTCCGAAACATGGTGGCGTCGTGTTCAACCTGCAAAGAAAATGCAAACCAAAATCCTGCCCAGCCACTGCAACCTGTTGAGGCCTCGCTGCATCCTTTCCAGGTTGTGGGGTCAGACCTGTTTGAATTCAAAGGAGTCCCCTACTTGCTCGTCGTTGACTACTACAGAAAATGGCCATGTTTTGTCCCACTAAAGTCAACGGTCTCGTCTGCAGTCATCGCAGAGCTCGATCGGATTTTCGCCGATTTTGAGATTCCATCCGTGCTACGGTCCCACAATGGACACCAATACAGGAGTGCAGAGTTCCGCCACTATTCTGCCTCCAAGGGCATTCAACACACCCCAAAATATCCGCAGTCAAATGCGTTGGCCGAGAGAACCGTAAGACGGTGAAATAACTCTTCACCCGCCGTCCTCCTACAAGGCCGCCACTTTAGTGGCGCTCTTCCTTACACCACCTCAGCACTCCAGCCCAGGGTCGTTAGTGCGCCTACCGTCTGACAGCAGTTACACAAAAGCAATGCAGCAGCGTCATTCAACCATGGCAGTTTCCCAACCATCCGTGGTTCCGTTTTGTCCGTCGGGCAGACGGTCCGAGTTCGCGTTTCCAGAAAGTGGATTCCGGGTAATGTTAAAAAGGTATATGCAGATCCCCATTCGTATGTAGTCCACACCCTAGATGGGCGAAACTTCAGGAGAACCCGCTGAGCGATCAATGCACAGCGAGAACGCAGCCCAGCTCCTCCACATTCTTCACCGTTTTTACAGTATTCGGCTAAACCACCTCCGCAGGACGTAGTGCCCCAGACTTTTCCAGCTTTGCCCCAAGTTGGATGGTTACTACCACAAAAGTATACAACCCACCCGACTGACGAGAGTCCATTTCACTGGTTTTCACCGGTCGCTCCCGCAGTCGCCACTTCGTCAAGAGGCCATGAGACATCGACCGCGCGTGGAATCACGCGTTTCGGACGGCCCTACCTCATCAACACCCGCTCGTTACTTCCGCTTACAAGCTATGTGTCTCACATACCGATGCTCTCACTCGCCTAAATTTTCTCACCCCATATCTGTCCGTTGCATCTGTCATATTTCACCAACCACCTCTAACGTACTACGAGGAACTATGCTAACCTCATAGTGGTATCATATTTTCACCTCATGCTTGTGATACATGTGCACCTCCTGCTCATGCTCATCAAGTTTTAAGTTGAAATCGTAGTCCACGATAAGGGAACATGTAGTAAATGGTAAACTAGCAATCCCTGTAACTAAGAATACCCCGCGCCCAAGAATACACAGTCTTGTCACAGCTACTGAAGCGTCTACAACAAGCATCATATCAGATTCACTTGCCATTTTGGAACAAATACTCTGTATTCTAATATTGCTTACTAACGCGGAAGAGAAAGATGACTGAATAATTAAAGCGAACAGGAAACGCGAATGCCATAAAAGATCAGTTAACCTGACTATCGCAATGCTGCCTGTCGAATGCTTATCAAATAACAAAATTTGTTATTTATTTTTAATTTTCTAACAGGAATTTATTTTTCTGACCATTGTTGTGTAACGGTGGTTTAGCTCAGTGGTAGAGCATTCGACTATAGATCGTAATGTACCCAGTTCAAACCCGGGTGCCCCATTGAAACATAAGAGGCATTGGTATCATTTCATAGATTGCGTTTAGAAAGGGCATGCAATTATTCCGAGATATTTGGATATAAATTAGTAAAAAAATCATCCTAAGCTAAATCAATTGAAAATACGTACACTGAAAGAGAATTTCTTCCTTTAAATAAGAAACGATTAACTTGTTTAACAAGAAATTCGATTACTGTCGTACCGATGTTGTTTATTTTAATTTACATTACCAAGCATCAAATCAGATTAACTTTCCATTTGATAGCAAAAACTCTTTATTGTAATCTAAGAAATGTCATCCAATCATGCAGTAGATGGCTTCATACTACCAGCCATCGACATCACTCCAACGCAGCCCTGTCTTGGTTGTATATCCGGAAAAAAGCAGAGATCCCCTTTTCGTGTCGGTAGGACAAGAGCCTATGAAGTCGGACAACAAATTCATTCATTCGTATGTTGCCCTATGCACGTACAGAGAAGAAGCGATTTGCGTTCCCTCATAATTTTCAATGATGACTTCAGTGGATGGCACACAGTCTACTTTATGAAGCAGAATTCCGAGACAGCAGATCTCTTCATACCAAATGTGGTCACCACACAAAATGAAACATACCACAATTGCGCATTTTTGGAATCACAGCATATATTCATATTCCAAGAGCTGACCGCAGCAAGCTAGACTCCAAAGGCCCCATATGCTTCTTCGTAGGAAAATCTTTTACCCAAAAGGTATACCGTTTCTAGCACCCTGCCACTAGAAGGAAAACAATCAGCCGGGAAATTACATGCGACGAGCAACTTCACCCACACTAGATTTCCACCGCAGCGCTGAGAAAGGAAATTCACCTGACTATTTTATAAAACTCTTAGTACCTATACTCAAAGAAGACCAAAAACAGGTCCCCAAATAATACAAGAGAAGATGTAATGCCCCAGGTTGTAGGGGGAATTGACATTGATCCTGAGCCACCACACTCCGTCAGACGTCTCAATCCAAGAAAATATCCCAGTTCTGGAGAAGGAACCCAATCCAACTCTACCAAACGACAGCATATCAGTATCTCCAACAATAAAAACACGCTCACCGCCTTACCTTTTGCGCATCCGCGCATGTGGGGTTCATCACAATCAAAGAAACTGTCTTAGGATTCTCTCAGTATACGGGATAAATGCGCACACGGATAAACTATGGAGAGACCTTCTCGTCAGTTCTTTAATACGACACACTTCGAGTCATCCTGTATTTTGTTGCTGTTCACAATCTGAAACTGTCTTAACTGGTTGTAAAGGCTGCTTTCCTCTATGGGCAGTCAAACGAAGAGATCTATTGACAACAACCGGAAAGGTTTGTTCTGCGGGACAGGAGGATTAGGACTGTCGTTTGCACAAATGTTTATACTGCATTAAACAGGCATATCGAATATGGAATCACACTTTCGATACTTTCCTAAGGAAATTTGGTCTTCGTCCAAGCACTTCTGATCGAAGCCTGTATTTACGTCATAATCAAGGGGAATTTCTGGGAGATCGCCAGAAAACAACGTTGTATCTATCACAGCCCGACTACATCGATAAAATTCTTCGTTTACTTAACAGGAAAAGGGAATCGCCCACGATATTTACTTTCTTCACACTCATCACCGATGCGCTAGCTACACATTGAACCTGCTTTTGAAAATTTGAAACCAAAATTGAAAAACAAACAAAAGGAATGCACAGAAGGAAAACTGAAATTCTTTGTAACAAACAAAGCAGGAGCTCCAAGTCATCCAATGTCATTAAAGCCAAATTGTTAATGTTCATCATTCTTACTGCAACGCGCTGGAATGCTTTCTTTGATGCAGTTGAAAGAGTTAGCTATTTTATGAAGAATAAAAACAAGATTTGAAGTTGTTTTTTCTTCAGGAGATCCGTCAAAAGATTTTGAGGAATATGTGACGAAATATTATTCATTAAAATTTATATTTATTAAATATTATGCACCATTGTCTTCTCGGCTTCAGTCGAAAAGCTTTTCAGTGCCGAAGGAAGCATTTTTTGCCCAACGAAAATCGTCTTTCCGATACAATTTCTTTTTTAAGAAACTCCTTTTTTTGTCTTTGAAAAGCAAACAATGATCTCTGCACTTGCTCACGAACATCAAGCTGAATTGGTTAGTTGAGACTGGCAAGTCATCTGCTATAAAAAAAAAAAATAAAGGAAATGAATGAACAATATACTGTTAATGTATTTTTATTATTGGTTGCAAAAAACTAAATGATCAACTGGTAAATCAAAGCATAAGTCCCAAAAACGGGGATATCTGAAATATTGACTGGTCTGTCGGAATATTACCTATGTAATAGCTTTCAATCCTAGATTGCATTGATAAAAATAAAAGTATCGGTATCAGTAATGTGTGCAATACTTCAAAATAGTATTGCGATTTTTTTTCGAACATTCGGTACCACGATACCGATACTTCCTCAAAGTATCGCTTCCCATCCTAGTTGAAGGTTAAATATTTGTTGCATCGGAAACTAAATATATTGTTGGTGAAAAGTCCCAGGAAACGGGATTCGAAGGCTTTTGTAAGACATGAGTTCCAAAACAAAGATTGGTTCAATCTTGGTGTTAAGTATATTATTCAAACAATAAAATCGTATTTCATTTTAGGTTTTGTTACAGTATAACTTTTATAGCATGTGTCAAGTATAATTGTATTGCAATTCATACTTTTAAAAAAGCACCAGGTGAATTATCACATTCAGTCGAGTTGCCACTCCCCACTGCACATCTTCTTCATGGATACTTCCCAGAACACATAAATCGTATCGTTGAAGAATACAGAGGCAGTTCACCGGGCGCTGGTAAATTTTTGAAGAATATGCCAATATCTTATGGACGAACTCCGCTTTAAAGAAACTGGTTTAGCATTTACGGATCAGGGTCTTCCGGGTCCATGCTAAGATGGATCAGTTGCCATGTATTCAGCAGGGCTGTTACTTCGGCGACGACTGTTCTTAAGATTCGACGGTGACTAGCCGATTCCCTATGCCAAATTTCATGGTACAGGATTGCAGGATTTTCTTCGCACTCTCCCAAATGCGGTCTATGTGGGTGAGAAAAATGTCATTCGATTTTGTAACAAACACACTGTATTTTTCCGTATAGTTTGGTTATTTTTTACAAGGCCTGGCGAAGTTTTTGCCGGCTGTAACCAAGTTGGTCCCATTATCGGATGGTGTTTGGTAAAACAGAGAAGCAAAAGAGAAATTCTTGCACCCTGAATCCGTCGAGAAGTATGGCGTACCTTTGGCGATACTCAGTCCCGACTGTATGTGGTAATCTCTATACCATAGTGTTTACAGTAACCTTAGTGTGCAGGTAACATATCGCTAAAACTATGAGTTCTATTTCAAACTATTTCAATATTTGGGGATGAACCTGCCAATTGAGTTGGTATTTTATTGGACATCAGGAACGACCCGTTAGCTGTGGAATGGAACACCTTAAGGATTTTTTGCCGCATCGTCATATTGTATCAACTTTGGGTTAAAGGTTCGTTTATTAGACACGCTCACGACACACAGGTGACAACTCAATCGACTATTTGACAACTATGACACAGCAGCTTGATTAACGTCTACTTGACTACTGTTTCACTACTTAACTAACTAACTACTGACTACCAAACTCTGGCTTGTCTGAGTCGGGGAGTAAAAAACATTAGCCAACGCCTGACTTGTAGATCGCCTATCATCATGCGATAGGAGACAAAGTCCATTGGCGCTACTATATGCAATAAAGGCGGGATGAAAAAAAATGAAGATCAAACTATTTCCAGGTTCAGCATTTCATTAGACTAATAACGTAATGAATGTGGATGGCACAAGGGGCTATTAAAAAAATAACAAACGCAATTAAATAATTTGCGATAACTCAATCATGCACCTTCAACCATACTTGGTGGACATCTTGCAGCATGTATTTTGCTTATCCAACCTGCAATCCGATAAGATAGATTCGTACAATGAATAGTACATATTCCTGGAACCCAGCTGACTTCCAATCGCCCTCCCAGCTCACTCCGAAGAATGAACCGACTACGAAAGAAAAGAATTTTGCTATTTTCTTGACTGTAAACTCGTTGTTACCAGGTGTGAGGATCGAACTCACGTCTCTATACAGAGACCAGAACTTAACTCTAGCGCCTTAACAACTCGGCCAATCTGGTGTTCAGTAACACCATTTTCCATAATTGCGCAATTAGAGTCTCAGCTTAAAATTTTAATCGCCCAATAAGACACTAAAAAAAAATGAACAGACTACGATAGAAGAGAAGATTGCTGTCATTTACCATTCTCGTGACTGCAAACTAGTAGTTACCAGGTGTGTTGAACGAACTCGCGGCTCTAGACATAGACCAGAACTTAAGTCTGGCGCCATAACCCCTCGGCCAACCTGGTACACTAAAAATCAGTAACAGTAGCAGTAATAGGTGCTACAAAGGAATTTTCTTTCTTTCCAGTTGTACACAACCATTAACCAATCCATTTAAGATCAACCTGTGAAAATCCAACTTACGTATCTATGAAGAAACGAAAACTTAAGTCTGGTGCCTTAACATCTAGTCTAATCAATTAATATATCTTCAGCAATCAAATAATTGTGTAAAGTATTATCAGCACATGGTTGCGACAGATTTAATAACAGAAATCCAATTTACCAGGATATAGATGCAATTTAGCGTTAGTCGTCTATTAACATATAGCGTATAGTCGCTAGTCGACAGAAATTAAGTCTGGCGCCTTAACAACACGGTGAACCTTCTGTTCACTAATACTATTTTACTTAATTGGAATCCTAGCTTAAAATTCCAATTGTCCACTGAGACACGCAAACAATGAACAGAATAAGGTAGAACAGAAGATTGCTGTCATTTGCAATTTTCTTGATTGTTTCGTACCTTTTTCCAAATTGATTTATTCCTAAATCTACTAGGAAATAAAATTCATTTAACGATTTTTCGACGTGGCATGGTTCTATCTGCAGCCAATATAATCCTTGTGGTTAACGATGTTTCCTAGCTTATGGTCCCACCTCCCATGCATGAGCAGCGCAATTAAAACGTTATTTTAAAAAGTTTACCAACGGAAATCATTTGTCTTCTAGAGAATGGTTTTCAATCTAAGATAAGAAACACAGCGCGAATTAATTAATTAAAGATTGTTCACTATGAAAACAAGTGGATACGAAGAATTGAGCGTTATATTATGATTATTCACATTATATGTTTACCAGCGAATGTCGGACGGATTCGTTCCTCTAAAGATAAAAAACTAAGGTTAGCTATCATGTCCTGAAAGATCTGAAAACTTTCTCCAGTTTACCGCTCAGTTTATTTTCTACGCAAACAACAGAAACAAAAAAAAACAAACTAATAAAACCAAAAACTACAAAAAAAAATCGTATTAGTATAATTATATAGGGTAAAAGAACGAATTGGGACAGTATTTTGGGCTAACACACTTTCTTATGGGGAATGTGTGTAAAGCCGATCTGCTAATTTCGGACAAAAAACATTGGACATATATGTTAATCTAATCTGTCTTATTTTTCAAAACTAATTTATTCGTTCGATTCAGTTTTTAATTCTGAATCGAATAGCTTAAGACACGGAAGAGGGTGCAATAAAAAAAATATAGCGAAATGTATGTTTTCAATAACCAAAACAATGAGCTGTCAAAACGTGACATCAATTTTTCAGGCTTGGTAACTTGTGATCGAAACTCACCCCAAACACATAAACTATTGGTTTTAAAAATCGTATTAAACACTTCGCTCTTTAAGTAGCCAATAGACCATAGGTTCAACGGTAAAAAACAAAAAAATAAATGTGATTGAAATTTCCGAGAAACACGCATCGAACTTCCCGTAAACACGCCGTAATGTCCGAAATTTTAAAACGAAACAAATTGTTTTCAACTTGTCCTATCCACCCAATATCGCCGTAACAATGCTCGTCGACTGTTTCTTAACAATGCGGTAAAATTTGTTACTAATGTAGACAAATAATATTCATCTAATTGGTGACTGATTTTACTCTATTTTCCCATCAGCTCCCATGACGCTAAATCTGGACAGCAGACTAAGGATAAGTTGTATACGAAGTAATTGTAACATGTTCATAGCACAGCCATAAAGCTTTGGCGAACAAATTTGAAAGTCGGTGGTTCCACCCTGTATAGCGACCGATTATAATTCATTCTTTATACATTTCAGCTCATTTTTTTAAACCATACGATTTTCTATCTTTTTCAAGAGAGATTCATTTTAATCATCCAAAACTAACATTTTTCCAATTAATATGTAAAAGGGTTAGTATAAATAAAGTTTATAAATCGTAAGTTCGCACCTTAGCCAGCTTACAATATTCATCTATCCTGTGATTGCAATTTCCATATTTTTCACAGAAGCACCAATGGCACTAATTGGGACAGCAGACTATAAAGCAAACAACGATGATAGGCTGTGTATTTATTATTAGACAACAGTGGCCTAGTCATACAGTATTGGAGTACTAACTCGAAGGTTTGTGGTTCAAAACCCGTTGCGGCTCATGTGCTAATATCTATTTATTATTTTTAATTAAAAAACGCAATATCAACAAATATTGGTACCAATAGATTCGCTTAAATTTTCACTACAGGGCTGTTACCTGATACCTATAACTAATGCTTTAAACTCTTATGTTTTTAAATAAGCCCCCATGACGCTAATTAGGGACAGTAGACTAATTACAAAAAGAGATGTTATGCTTATCAAATGAATTTTGTTAACCATTTTATTATTGATTACCACCACGGATAATGGTTCTATGCTGTCAAGGAACTATTTTTAAATTTTTTTATTCTCATTTTTCCATTTTTGGTGAGGTATTTCTGAATCACTAAATCACTACTACAATATCAACAATATTAGGAACAACAGATTCAGTTAAGTTCTCTCTACATGGCTATTGAATATTTTTATGAAAATCATGTGAAAATATGCATCTAATCGGTGATTGCAATTTTTTTATTTTTTAAATAAGCTCCCGTGATGCTAATTTAGGACAGCATTCTACATACTGAAATGCACACTTTATGCTTTTAATTATTTTTTTTCACCATAGCATAATCGTAAGATGTTGAATTGACAACCAATTTTTGACTGGATTTATATTTTTGCTGTACCTTTCTTTACCTCCGTGTTTTTTTTCCGAATTTTATAATAAATAATTTACGTTTTACAGATTTTTAAAGTTTTGAAAAATTTGAGGGAGGAGCCTATGGTGTTGGGTGAATTGGGACACCAGGGTGGGTGATGTGGGACACCCTAAGTTTATACTCATAAAATACATTTAAAAAATTGTAATAAATCAGTAGGATACTACTAAATATACTCTTTTTTTTTTAAAGAAGTAAGTTAGTTAGAAATGTAACTTTTTTACTAATTAATGCAACGCTGTTTTTGTAGCTCCGCCTTTAACTCCACCCACTACTGTTCAATTTCAGGCACATTTGCTGTCCCAACCAGCCCCAAAAAAAGTCTTTTGGTAAAAATACAATTTCCCCTCAAAATAATGGTCCTAAAATTAAATTTTTTTTTGCAAACGATAGAGAAATGAATAGACTACCTGTTTGTATGTATAAAATATTAACTACTTGTAGTATTGTGAAGAAAAACACTAAATCGCGGCGAAAAATTTAAGGAAAAAAATACCGTTTTTTAAATTTTCTACATAACTTTTGTATTTTTTCACATATTCGTTTAAAACTTTTACCCTAAATAGGAAACACAAATACTAATAACATATATTTTTTTTTTAATTTTAAATCAATTACTTCTATTTTTCCTCTAGCTGTCCCACTTCACCCACTGTCCCGGCTCACCCCAGTCTCCCCTACTATACATCTACTTCAATTTTCTTATTTTTGAATTTTTTCTAATTCGAAGAGATATTTTGAAATCACTAAGAACACCTTAAACTAAAGCGATATCATCAATACTGGTATCAATAGATTGGTTTAAGTTACGTCTACATGGCTGTTGAATATTTTAAACGTGGTAACTTGTCTGACCACTTTATAAGGACCCACGTATTGATGCAGCAACTTCTCCGCGAGCCCCTTCTTTCGCTGTGGACGAAAGATTAACACTAAATCACCAGGTTCGTACACTGGTGGCACACTCGCTCTGGCATCATATTGCGTCTTTTGCCGTTGCTGTACTATGGCCAGCCGGTCCTTGACGTCCTCTCTCAGCTCCATCATTGCCTTCATCAGGTCTTCTGCGTCGACGAGTTTTGGCTGGTTTGGTCCTGTCGCCGCCAGAAGATCCGCCGGAATCACTGCCTCTCTTCCATACACCATCATAAAAGGCGTATGGTTGGTGCTTTCCTGTCGGGCAGTGTTGTAGGCAAAGGTTACAAATCCGAGGAATTCGTCCCAATCCTCGTGGCTCTCATCCACGTACATCGCTAGCATAGTCGCTAGCGTCTTGTTCTTGCTCTCCACCAGGCCGTTTGCTTGTTGATGGTACGGCACCGTCATGCGATGCGACAGTCGCAGCAATGCCAACACTTCGCGGGTGACTTCGGCTGTAAAACACTTCCCTTGATCTGAAGTCAACTCCCGAGGAAATCCATGTCGAAGCACGACATCCTCGACGAAGAATTTTGCGATTTGCCGGGCCGTGGCATCCGGCAAAGCCCGTGCTTCCACCCATTTTGTAAGGTAGTCTACTGCAACCACAATGTTTGTGTTCCCACTGCGGGATCGTGGGAATGGGCCAAGGACATCAATTCCGATCCTCTCGAAAGGTCCTCCCACCTGTGTGATCTCCATCAGACCCTTCGTCTTTCCTTGCTCCGGCTTCCGCGTCTGGCAGCTTTTGCAGCTCTGGACATACCGGGTAACAGCTCTGTCCATTTTAGGCCAATAAAATCTTTGTCTAGCCTTTTCCAGGGTCTTTCCTTGCCCCAGATGCCCTGCCGTAGGTTCATCATGAACCCACGACAACGCTTCCTTCCGCCGCTCCAGAGGCACACAAAGGCGGTCAAATTCCTGACCGAATCTGATCGTCTTCAAGTACAGCAAGCCTTCCTTCAGCATAAAATTTCCGTACTGCGTGGCCCCGTTCTTGCCCATCACTTGTTTGATCCATCGCCACTGCTTCACACGGTCTTGGCCTCCCGCCCAAGATCCTATATCCAAGCCTATAGCCGCCACTGGAAAGACCGCAGCTTGCGCCTCTTCTTCCCCTTCTTGTATAGGGTACCGCGATAGGGCGTCAGCGTCTTTGTGTAAACTTCCTTTCTTGTAGCGGATGGAGATGTCGTATTCTTGTAACGCCAGACTCCACCTCTCCAACCGGCCACTGAGTTCCTGCTTGGTCATCAGCCAACACAAGGCATGATGGTCGGTTTTCACTACCACTTTTGTACCCCAAATGTATGGCCGAAACTTCTTTACAGCCCATACAATGGCGAGGCACTCCTTTTCCGTTATCGTGTAGTTTCTTTCCGACTTGTTCAACACTCGGCGAAACTGTTTCGTTCCGGTTCTCCCCACCGAAACACACCCTTCCCCTCCATTGTCGTAAGCGGGTACGCCACCTGGGCGAAATTTGGCACGAACTTCCGGTAGAACGAACAAAGGCCCACAAAGCTTTTGACCCACTTTCTCTTTGCCTTCTCATTGGCATTGAGGTTTGGCCCCGGGAACATTTCAATGGCCTTACAGTGGTCCGGATCCGGCTCTATTCCGGCCTTGCTTACCACGTGGCCCAGCATTCTCACACGCTTGTTCCCAAAGGCACACTTCTCTATCTTCAACTTCAAATTGGCCTTCCGGAAGCAGGACAAGACTTTTCCCAGTCTCTCCAAATGCTCCCCTGCGTCTTTTCCAAAGATGACCACGTCATCCATGTACACCAAACAATCGGTCCACTTTAATCCTGCCAACACCATGTCCATCAGTCGTTGGAAAGTGCTCGGAGCTGAGCATAACCCAAACGGCATCACTCGAAACTGGTAGAGGCCGTCAGGTGTAACAAATGCTGTCTTCGGCTTATCGGCTTCCGCAACAGGGACCTGCCAATATCCGCTTTGTAGGTCTACCACACTAAACAAAGCTGCTCCCTCCAGTTTGGACAGAGCATCGTCTATACGTGGGAGTGGGTACACATCCTTCGTTGTCACCTCATTTAGCCGCCTGTAATCAACGCAGAATCGCCACTTTCCGTCCTTTTTCCGTACTAGGACGACTGGTGACGACCAGGGGCTTTGGGCCGGCTCTATAACTCCCTGTTTGAGCATTTTGCTGACTTCTTCCTTAATCAATTCTCGCTCCCTCCATGCCCGTCTCCTTGGCAGCTGTTTAATCGGCGCTGCCCCACCTGTTGGAATCGCATGCTCGAGCACATTACACTGGCCCAAGCACTCCCCACTGTCCGCAAACACATCCTGAAACTGTGTGAGCAGATCCATTAGGTCGTTCCGATCCTGCGTCGCCAGAGTTGACGCTACACACTGATCAAACGCCGCTGGTTTCCGCGGTTTTCCCGACCGGCCCCGACCTCTTTAGCTGCATCCCTCTCCTCGCTTTCTTCCAACGAGAGATTGCTCGCCTGGTCAATCGGCATTAGGTGACCGATGGAAGTTCCCTCGACGATCACGTGATCCACATGGTCAACATTCATCACGTGAACCACTGCTTCTGGCTTCGAGCAGTCGATGAGAGCATGGCCCGCCGAAAGTCCACTATTTTGCAACAGCTTCTTCGATGGTCTCAGTAACATAATAGCGTCATTTCCCACTTCAGGGATGGACACTTTTACTGGCACCGCACTTCTCTTCGGCACCGTCACACCCACCGTCACTGTCACTTTCTTCACGGTTTCTTTCCCACCGCTTGCCTCCATATGGATGGCTCCTAGTTCCACTATTGGCGGGTTACTAAAACAGATTTTCAGCTCTCGGAACAGCTTCAGTAAGTTTCTCCCCATGATAAATTCTGGTCCAAATGTCTTCAGGACCAAGGCTTCACCCTCCACGGACGCGTTTTTATTCGTGACCGTGAGGGAGACCTCCCCCCTCGGATTCATCGGCTGTCCATCGGCCGTCACGACCATCGGTCCTTCCCACGGGACTATTTTCAATTTCAATCTACTCGCCAACGATGGTGAGATAACTGAAATCACCGCTCCAGTGTCGACCAAAGCATCGACCGGCCGTCCACCAATCCAAATTTCCTCGGTCGGCTGACGATCGCCATTGGTCATTTCCGAAGACTGGTCTCCGCCAATCACCGCACAGGCTGCCCTAGGCTCCTCCCCCTCGGGCTTCTTGGGTTTCACTGCAGTCTCCTTCTTCTTTTCCTTCTGACAGTTTCTCGCGATGTGCCCTTCTTCATCGCAATTAAAACAGCGAAATGGGTTCTTCTTCTTTGGCTTTTTGTTCCAATCGCTTTTCCCGCCTTCTTTTTCCTTTTTCTTCGAGGGATCCTTTGCCCGGGCTAGCTCGTCCCGCAACTCCTGGATCTGGCGCCGTAGGTCTTGCATTTGGTCAAGGTCTACTGCTCCCACGGCAGGCTTCTCCCGCTCTCTACGCCTATCCTCATAGCCCCTCTCGTAGGCTGTTTTGACGGCATCCGCGTGAAGCCTCGCCTCTTCCAAGAAATCTTCACACGTCTTGATGCCCAACACGTAAAGTCTCTCATAAAGGGTTGGGCTCAACCCCCTGAACAGGTGATCTATGCGCACTTCCTCAGCCATATCCGGCTGGACAATGCGGCACATGTCCAGGACATCATGGTAGTATTCCGTGACGTCCTCGTCCTTGCCTTGGACCCTCATCCGCAGCTTCCTTTCCGTCTGCCGCTTCAGATTTACCGCCACGAATTGTTTGAGGAACAATGTCTTGAGCCCTCGCACTTCTCTGTAGTGCTCCGGTTCGTCATCCGTTTCGGCTATGCGAATCTGCTGGTCCTCCCAGTTATCTGGTCGGGCGTTTCTCGCCTCAAGGCCTACAATCCATTTGTAGGCAGGCCCCTCGAGCGAGACGTCAATGGCCCTTGCTAGATCGTTATTGGACCAGCGATTATGGCGGCCGATCCTTTCAAATCGGTCTATCCACTCAATCGCATTCTCTTTCGGCGTGCCCCGGAACTTTTCGGGCTCCTTGTAGTGGAACATTGGACGTTCCGCCATGTCTTCCTCTTCTCCCAAGAATGGATCCCAATCTAGTTCGGGCTCCTCCAGAGACTGTCGGCTCGGCGATCCTCCGACGCTGAATCCGCTTCGTCCCTGTCTCACTGTTGTCGCTTCCTGCGGAGTACTGAACGCTCTAGGTCGTAGGCCTTCGCGCGGGTTTCTTCCTCCCAAGCCTCTCGCCTCCACCGGCTGGCTACTATGGGTACCCGACGAACGGTTGATGACCCCAGTGGTATCAGCTTCCACGCCAACTGCGCTTCTTCCGCCGGTCACGTCTTCCGCTCGTGCCGACGACCGCCGCACGTCCTGGCTCCCGGTCAGTAACCCCTTCGTTCCACTGGAATTTGGGTCGCCCGACTTCCTCCGCTGCGACTGGGATACTTGATCGCCTTCGACCGTTTCCGCCTCCGCTGAGACGGCCTTTACACCGGTACCTTCCTGGACACTGGAGACTTTCACCTGCTGAATGAGCGACTCGCGGTCGTCAAACTCTGCTTGACGTGATCGTGATCCCTGATCACGACCAATGACCCGCCCTACTTGTCGCTCTTCGGCTTCCGCCCTGGTCCGTGCTTTTACTCCTCCTTTGTTCCCTACCTCCCGAGCCTCTTCGTACTGCCTACGTGCAGCTATCGGCCCGACTGCCCCTTCCGACGCACCACTCCCTGCTTCCGGATTCCCAGAATCCTGGTAGCCCTGAGCGTCTTCAAATTCCTCGCCCTGTGGCTCAGAATCTGACTGGAATTGCGCCTGATCTGGGACTTCCCGCGGTAGGGACTCTTCACTGAGCACACACGTACCTTTTTGTCCCCAAGTGAGCTCACTCACTCCTCCAGGAGGGCCTCTTGAGCGGCCCTTTGTCCGCACCGGTGCTTCGTTTGCTCCCTGCAATCCCGCTGTCGACCGTGCTAGGGGTGTTGCCGCCCTCAAACCCGAGTAATAGGTTTGAATCTCCTTGGCTGCCTCTTCTGCCGCCCGTCTACGGCTTCTTTCTCCAGCGGCTGTGACCACACTTCTCCCGTGTGACATTCACACGAGGATCCTCTGCGATCCCACTGCCAAATCCACGCTTTCCCCAGACCGTTGCTGTGGCCTCGTGCCCGGCAATAAATTGCCGAGTTCGACTTCCAGAGACCCCTCACAGCCAACGCCTACCCGAGTTAAAACGTGTATCTTAGCAGTGAAAAAACAGGAGCATCTCCACCATGTAACAGTTTCACTGGATTTATTTATTCGTAGACAGGTTACAGCTTTACACGACAGCACTACACGACAACAGCACTAACACAGCTAACAGCTACACAGGCTTACTACACTGGACTGCCCCTTTAGCCAGCCGCAGACGGGCTCTTAAGGCCTCTGACATCCGGCCAGATTGGCAAAGTCCATTGACATCGTACATTTAGGCCACTTAGCATCTGATGCTAAGCGCCAAAGTACATTGGCGCTACAATACCTTACACTACTACAATATCAATAATATTAGGATCAATAGATTCGTTTAGGTTTTCTCTGCATGGCTATTGAATATTTTATGAAAGCCATGCGAAAATATGGTAACGAGCCCAAAGGCTATCCAAAGGAAGCCACACCTTATACATCCCTCAAGTGTTTCACAAGTGAAAGTGAACGTATCTCCTCCCACTTTACCTTCATAATTTGTGTCCTTTAGTAGTGTAAATACTGCATGCTTGTAACATGTAATTTGGAATTGTTTCGGCAATCCACTGACAATACACGAGGTTTAGGAAACATTAAAATTAAAGAGACCAACGAGACTAACACTTATTGTCCAGTACAAAGTTTCTTACCCGTACCTTATTTCAGTGATTGTGTTCTACATTTCCCCGTCGAGTCTACAACAACTCTACCAGACCAAGGAAACACCATCAAAGGTAAGCGAATGCCGCTTGATCATATTGCACCAGAGACTACTCGTAAAGAGAATACTTTATTGCCAAACGTTGTCGACGAACTATCTTACTACTATTGTACCCCATACTACCCGAATTAGACATCACCAGCCAAAATCCCAATTGTCTCCGAGAAAAATTTTTAGACCACTGGAAAACTCTCGTGGACTTAGAATTTGAACAAGAATCAGAACGAAACAAAACCTATCAGACCATTTCGACAAAAACGAATATCCAACAAATAGAATCCAAGAAGCAAGAAGTTAACAAAGAGACCCACAACGCATTGCAATTATATTCATATTCATTGTTAGAACAAACATTGCAAGTACCAAGTGGTATAACAGCAGAAACTATTACAAATACCACAAAAACACTTAAAGAATACGTAGAATCCCTCAGTGGCAACACCGAAAACCTTGACAGTTTGTTGCAACAGATTAACATTGTGCACGGTAAAGAGAAAGAATTCCTCTTTGGTACTATCAGTTTTTTGCAAAAAGAAGTATTACTTGCGCAGATTGAAGAAAAGAAACACTCGTTTGGCCTTAACGTTGAGCTACAGAACTTACGAAAACAGCTAGATAGCAACAAGAAAAAGGCAAAGAGTTCTAAAGACACCTTAAGTAGTTCCCTTGAGCAACTCCAAGAAAGTAACGAAACCCTCGAAAACTCCCTTGAAAATTCTGCCAATCGAATCAGCGAATTAGAAACAAGCCTTGAAACTGCCACAGCAACAGAAAGCCAAGTGCAAAACCTTTTACGGAAAAGGGAAGAAAACAACATAGCTGTTGAGAGAGAGGGGCAAGAAATAATTAGCAAACGTGAGGGTGAAAGAAAACAACTGGTTACGAGGTTAGAAACCGCCGAGCAACAGATAAAAGCAGCCTTAGAAACAAACAAACAACTTCTGACCGAAACAAAAGAAACAAAAGAGATCCTTGAAAAAACCTTAACAGAAAAAGCCGGTTTAAGAAGAAGCTTGACAAGGTTAGAAACCGCCGAGTAACAGATAAAAGCAGCCTTAGGAACAAACAAACAACTTCTGACAGAAACAAAAGAAACAAAAGAGATCCTTGAAAAAACCTTAACCGAAAAAGCCGGATTAAGAAGAAGCTTGATAGATAGTACTACAAAGAACAAAAATCTTGAAACGGAATTCCAAAAAACTAACGTTCAGGCAGGAGACCGAGAAGAAAAAATTAAGTATCTGGAAAACAGAATAAAAGAATATAGAAAGCAACAGGTAACATTCGCCGAAAGATTTAGACGCGTCCAACGAACCAGGAGAAATAACAAAATTAGTGAGTGAGATAAACGACCTAACCTCATTAACAGAAGGAGACAAATCCCTTCACTACGAGTTAGAATCAGAAAAAATCGCCGAGCTACAGCAACTCAACGACGACGAGAACCAAATCGAGATCCATAACATAATAATCATCCATAACCTCCTTCAACTAGAACAAAAGTATCAGACTGTCAAACAAAAAAACAAAATGGGACTCTCACACAAAGAAACTTCGAGAATTGACCGCGACACACCAGATACCGATAGCATCGATACATCCACAACCCAACCAATTGTAAAAGCATTAGGAGAATTATTTTTGAGAGAAGACAAAAAGTCAATTCCAATTTTCAAAGGAAAGAGTACTGATAAATTAATAACAGAATGGCTGAAGGACGCAGAACATGTAGCACGTAACAACGACTGGGACGACAATCAAAAAATACGATTCTTCTTCGATAGACTAAAAGGCGATGTCCTAGAATGGCACGGAAACTACGTAGAAGAGCAAGGCGACGAGCTAAGTTAAGACGAGGGGAAAAACGCCATCATTACAAGGTTCCAGAATGCATATGACTTAGCAGCACAAAGAAAAAAGTTGTCCACGCTAAAACAAAAACCTGAAGAGAAATGCAAAGCCTTTATTTCAAGAATCAACAGTCTCTACGAGTCCATTGAAGGCAAAGAAGAAAAATCGGACCAAAACCACACCATTGTCGAAGGTCGACTCATAAACACAGTCAAAAGAATGAGAGATTATACCAAAATCAAAATTCTGATGCAAGGCATTTTACCAAAATTCCGAGCTAAACTCTATTTCAGAATGCCAGAAGACCCAGAAGATTTCGATCAACTATGTAGACAACTAATCATATCCGAAGGCTAGGTAGCAAAGAGACAAAGAGATAAACGCGGTAATTGCAGGGATAACGCATCACGAGAAACAACAAGACAACGGACTTTCACTACAAAGGATAGAAATCGAATTCCTAAAACAAAAAATTCGGGAATTGGAAAATACTAATAAAAACCGTGAATTGTCGCAAGATACCGATATAATCGTAGCAGCAGCAGATCGATACGAACAAAGATCTCCGTGATCAAGTGATCGATACTCCAGAGAAACAAAATCCGTGAGTTCGATTTCACGAAAGGCCGAATAGTCGAGGTTCCAGTAGTGACCGAAACTTCAATCGTAGCAGAGAAAACAGCCCATATCCCAACAACTATACTTCACCACGCAGAGAAAGTACCTCCACGGGGTATAGACAATCCAATTACCAAACTTATCAACAAACACAGAGACCTCCGTATAGCAACAAACCTATACACTACAATCGACCGAACTTCCAACCGCACAACAATCAACAGGTGTATCATCAAAAACCAACCTATTCTCATCAATATCCACAACCACGACCAAACACAACCGACACCCTTGGGAATAGAATTATTATCTGCCACAAGTGCAATAAAAGAGGACACATTGCACGAGAATGTTGGACAGATATGGCACGTATCAACAATCCGAACCGCCGTCCAATGCAGTAAACACAATATCCCTACCAGACAACCCCCCCAACACATAATTTAGAATCAGCGATAACTAAACTAATGCGTATACCCATTAGAATTTTTGGAAAAGAATTTCATGCTTTAGTAGACACAGGTGCCGCAGCCAGTTTAGTTTCAAACAGCATATTATTTAATCTAAAGACCACGGAAACGCTTAAGCGAATTAAAAACACCCCCTCTCCAATATTCCGAAGGGTGTCAGGAGAAACGTTATATCAATTGGGAAATTTGAATTTTCAATTATCATTAACGACAACCTCGTTATTAATCATGATTTCTATATCATGGAGAACTCAAACGAAAGTTGCACTTTAGGATTAGACTTTTTATCGAGTACAATGTAAAAATTAATACTAGAAACAGGCGGATCAACTACGACCATTTTGGGATAGAACATAGCTGTGGAAAGAACATACACCCAATGTCCAGCCTAACATTTGGCAAAGCAGGCATCCACTCCTTCCAGACCGTTCAACAGAAAATAACGATAACAATGACCTTACCGTAGCAGATTATCGCAGCCTAGAATCTTTTTCTCAATCAGACAATAACAAGAAATCTAAACGAATTAGACGAACCCAAGAAGGTGAAGCGACAAACATCTCTAACGGGATACGCACTAAAATCAAAAATCTGTTGAACAAACACGAGGCCCTATTCACAGAAAAAGAATCAGATTTGGGTTTAGCAACGGATGTAAAACATTCAATTAACATAGGATACAACGCCCCAATTACTCAACGATTACGCAGAACATCAGAAGCATTAAAACTGATTGTCAAGACAAAAATTGAAGTGATGTTGAATAACAAAATAATTAGGAAAGTCACAGCCCATTTGCAGCAGCAATTGTAATGGTACCCAAAAAAGATGGAGAAATGCGTATGTGCATTGCTTATAGGGCACTGAACAAAATAACCGTAAAAGACAAATATCCTTTACCAAGAATTGACGACATCATTGATGCATTGAGCGGATCAGTTTACTTCTCAACGTTAGACTTACAGAGCGGCTACTGGCAAGTCGAGATAGAAGAAGGCGACAAACACAAAACCTCCTTCATCTGTGAATTTGGACAATACGAAATTAATAGAATGCTATTTACATTAACAAATGCACCAAACACTTTTCAACGAGCAATGAATAACATTTTGAAATCAGTATTGTTCAAATTCGCATTGGTTTATCTAGATGACATCATAGTGTTCAGTAATAATATTACAGAACATGTGACACATCTAGAAACAGTGCTTATGCTTCTTAAAGACGCAGGACTAAAGTTAAAAAGAAAGAAATGTGAATTTTTCAAAGAAGAGTTAGATTATTTAGGATACATTGAATAGGAGCAGTCTTGGCTCAGATATAGACACTACCTCAATCAGCGGATTCAGCGGAGTCCGACGTACAGGAACCTCTTGAATCAGACGGCGCGGAAGTCGTCATAGAATATAGCTCTAAACATCTGAACGACCGCGAGGCCAAGTGGTCAACCACAGAGAAAGAGGCTTACGTAATCATCCACGCAATCATCCTCGCAATCAATGTGTTTAGGACATATCTATACGGACGCAGATTCACCGTATTTACAGACCATAGACCCTTTAGAATGGTTAATGAGCAAGACAGAACCCGCAGGAAGATTAGCTAGATGGGCACTCAAACTATAAGAATTTGACATCGTCATTGGGTACCGGCTTGGAAAGTCGCACCAAAATGCTGACACCCAAGTCGTATTCCAATAGTGCCACTAGCACGAGTAGAAACAAGGGCAACAGAAAAAGAAATTGTCATAAGAAAGCTTGAAAATATTCGAAAGGAAAGTGAAAGACTAAAAGACAAATTAAAGATCGAAAAATCAAAAAACAAGAACACCTTGAGAGAGAAAATGAAAATGAAAGTTTCGAGAGGGAAATCGGAAGTGAAAGTAAAAGGTCTTGGTGAGAAGACAGATGGATAGAACTACAGCAAGCAGATAAATATTGCCAAAAATTAATGAAGAAAATACAAGAAGATAGCCAGAAAAGTAAAAATAGCAGATTCACAAGCAACTTTATAATCAACGAAAAAGGTCTATTAACAGATAGGCAAGGAAAGTTAGTAGTCCCCATACCGTTAATCAAAGGGATTTTACGAGCAAATCATGACCACATTCTAGGAGGACATTTAGGAATAGAAAAAACAATAGCCAGACTTCGAGAGCAATACTTCTTCCCACACATGCGACAAAACGTAACAGAATACATCAAAAATTGCGTTAAATAAGCAAAACGCAAGGCTGTAGGAGGAAGTAATGCACCATTGCAACCTATGCCTTCAGCCGAAAGGGTGTGGGAAAGACTTGCGATGGATATTGTGGGCCCAGTTTAAGAAAGTGCAACGGGACATAAGTATATCTTAGTCCTATCAGATTAGGCCAGTCGTTTCGTTTTTACAGTACCAATGAGAGATCAAACTGCCCAAACAATTGCTAGAATCTTGGTTAATGTTATTTTTACTAAATATGGATCCCCCGAAGTAGTCCTAACAGATCAAGGGACTAACTTCCTGTCAAGCTTAATCCAAGAAATTTGCAAATTATTCAAAATCAAACAAATCAGAACAACAGCATACCATCCCCAAACGGACGGATTAGTAGAACGATTTAACAGAACCCTATGTGACATGTTAGCTTGTTACATGATACAACATCGGTGACTTTGTGCTACTGAAAGCCCCACCAACTGCCGGATAATTCATCAACCGGTGGAATGGACCACTCAAAATCACCAGAAGTTTTTCAGATCTCACTTACGAGATTCAACACGCCAACGATGAAAAACTAAAATCGATAGTACACGTCAACCGCCTAAAATTATACGTCCCAGGAAAATTAGGAGCAGAAGGAACATCAGACGCAACAAACCTACCGAAAAAAGAAACAGTACGACGAGGACCAGGAAGACCAAGAAAACAATTTAGTAACGACAAAAGACAACTTACTCCTGAAACGCGTATACCTCGCGCAACCGAAGAGACATCTTATATGATCATCGCACTAAATATTCCCTTTCCCACACCAAACACACTTGCATACACTAGAATGACGAATCCACGATATAACTTACGGCAACGCCAAGGAGTATCGAGATTCTAAAAAACCTTCAAAATTTTCTTTTTCACAGATGGAACTGATACTATTATTCATCCATTTACTCACCATCATCCCATCCACATACTCCATTTATTCAACCATATGCGACTGTAACAACGTAGAGACCAGAGGAATTTTAGATATAGAAGCACCATATAACTGCAACAACAAGGAAACAGATACAACACACTTACCCAGAATTCCCAAGTTATACACTTTAAAAACGAAGCAGAAACCAGCAGCTTCTTGGAAAGGCTGGACATGCAAAGAATGGATAAAAACGAAGAAAATAACGGGATCATTTTGGATCGGATCCTTCGACACGATATATTCACAAGAAACTAAACTTATAACCCCACTGGAATGCTGGAAAATGGTGGACGACAAGAAGTGTGGTGATAACAATATGCAAACCGGCCAGCAGGGCTGAATTTCACAGCCACCTCGACAGGCGAAGGGCAATGGTATGCCATAAAACAATACCATACCCTCAATTGTGTAGCAGAACAAATCACGCTACGACAAGAAACACCAGACGACCCAATTGAAAGCCCTTTCGGACCTTTGAATACCACCCAACAAGAAGGATACTTCATCCAGAACCAGAATACAATTGTGTGGGGAGATAGAACAACAAATAACTCATACTCACAAACATTGATTAAAGGAAGCGGATATCTTGAACTCCCAAGAATGCCCGAACATGAGAATACCAGCCGACTTTACGACACCAATCGACAGATTGAGTTTTCTTTCCTCAACAAACCAGATCGGGACATCACACCGCAAGGTTACAAAGTTTTGGGTATACCGCTCACATATCTAATTTTTCCAACGGAAGCTACAAGAAAACTTTACGAAAATGATCAAAACAACTATAAATAAATACATACAGAATACTCACCTGGATACATTGGTGTGCAAGGATTACAGAGAACTTCAGTTAGCCAAACGGAAACGATCCATTCAGCAGGAAGTTAAATTCTTGCTAAACACACCTCTCGAAATCAGGCAAACGTCTTTACAGCATCTCGTACGCCTGGGGATCAATAAGAATGGGATATCCACAATCAATCAGAATCGGGGAGAAAGACCGGTTCGTGAATTACAACGCCACGATATACATAATATACAAATCTGACGAAAGTAACCAGTTAACTGCCCACTTTCGTCTCAAAAACGATAATCCACTTCCACAAGGATCAGAATTTGAATACATCGTTGACCAAACAATCCGAGTACAGAACGGTGATATATGTACCACAGAGGACAAAGAAGCAGGCCGACTGATTGTAGCCAAATGTACGGAATATTCAACACGATGGATCCTAGATCAACAAAATTATTAATTAATTTCACAAGAATCGTATCTTTGTATTACACTAGGATCATACCAAGCTATCGTACTGAGAGAGTGCAGAGAGGACAGAAACAGCGTAACACAACTGTGGATCTTCGAAACTGTAAACACCAATCCTGATATCCTAGAAAATTTTCCGGATACAACATTAGCAGAAATGCAAGAAATTCAGCAAGAACAACGAAAGGCAATCACAACCACGATTAATTCGCCACTATTCGGAGGAATTTTAAAAACTAATCACGGCAGCGGAAATATAATCTGGGACATGATTGTCTGGGATTATTGAAAAATGGGAAAACATCGAACGAAAAATGTCTAACACACCACGGAGTAAACAAACAAATGACGTTAGAAGAATGTGACAAAAAGTGGCCACGATGTCAAAAAGAACTAAGAAAACTGGTAAGCAGCAACGATCCGTTAGTACAATCACTAACTACAGTTACCAACTGCAGCAAAACAACAGAATGAGGACAAGCTTTCGAATATACATCTGATTTCACCATCAGACCATTCAACACGAATACCTGTGTTAAAGCCAATACAACAATGCTCGTTCTTCAAGAATGCGCGAACACCAGCTCAATCTAGAGAACATTCGAGCACACACGACAGCTCATGGCAACAGATAGAACTGGGTTGCATTCACCTTCGTCAGACAGGAAGTGTCTAACATAGAGAGTAGGACGAGTGAGCCAGGGGCATTGTCACGGCTCCGGCCAGAAACAACATGTTAGCTTCGAATATCGCTTCCACACCAGCCAAAAACGCTTTCAGCGGCAGCCATCATTGCACTACACACGCAACAGCCATTGGACGGGAAAACACTCCCATCCATTCCGCCACTAATGAAAAGAGAAGTGAACAACCAATCAGAAAGGAATGAAAAATTGACTCCGCCCCCTGCCACACCCACAACAGAAAAATCAACAACAACGACAAGCACTACAACAACTACAATTAGGCCAGTTACAAACACAGCAGCCAACAAACCCACAACGACGCATAAAACTACAACTAAACCCAGTATGACATCAACTTCAACAAAACCCCCCGCAACTACAAAGGCAATAATCACGTCAACAAGCACTAAACTTACCAGTACTACTAGGCCTACAACAACTGTTAAAATAACTTCGACTTCAACAACCACTACAACTGCTAGGCCTACGTCAACGACAACAACCCCCACCACGACGAGATCCACAACAACAGCGACAACAACAAGGCGCCAACCAAGCTCAACTACGCAAGGTACGTCGACAGTGAAAGAGAGTCCAACGATCCCACAATCATCAACACAGACAGCCAGAAAGACCACATTAGCTACAACAGAAACTACGTCTACAACAGAAAAAAATCAAATTCAGGCCATCGAGGAGAACAATATTCAAAATTTACCGCCAGCAGAGTCCCTGTTAATGGATCAGAAAACTGAAGAGTCAGTAATTAATGAGAATTTGGAGAGCGGTCTACCAAAAAACATCGAAGAATTCAATGACAAGATTAAATACGAAATAAATAAGATGCACGACCAATATAAAATCAGCACTGAAACAGAACACGAGAACAAACTCGCAAAAGAAATTCGAGATGTTTATTGTCAATTATCGGCAATCAAAAGAAAACAGGCAGTTACCTTAGCTCAAACCAACGGAATTTTGGCTGCAGCAGCAGTAGGTTTACCTATCTGCACGAGACTACAAGGCTTCGGTCAAGCAATGACACTTTAACAATGCGAAGCCAAAAGAATTTTTATACCAGCAAATGGAACAAAATGTGGATTTCAACCGTTCTTTACTTACGAAGGAAAAAACTGTACGATCGGAACAGATGGATGGTCAATTCTTCTATATTCCGATTGTTTTTGGAAAACACCGTTGGTAAATTTAAATGGAAATCTACACACCTGGGAACACAACTCTACAACAGGAGATTGGATACGCCAGAAACCTAGCATTCACATGCCTAATCTAGACCTCATTACAGAATTTGAAGAACTCCACCTTAATGATTTCGACTTCTCGCTGAAAAGACATCCAGCACATGAGACAATGGAGATGGAACAATTAAATATCCTGAATGACCTAGTGGGCAGAATGCAAGAAGGAAATTCCAATTCTGTTGGAGATATTGTGATGTCAGAACAACAAGATAATCAAATAGGTCACATGTTCTCATGGTTCGACAAATTGACAATAATAGGTCTATCAGCGATTGGATTTTGTGCTATTTCTCGTATGCTAACGGATCTTCATCATTTGCAACCCTATCTCGAAGATTAAAGACCATATGCGCAGAAGCCGGAAGTTTACAAGATGATACGACGATGGCATAGAGGAAGAACACGAACTCGCATCAATGATACCAGCACGAGAAACAAATTACCATTCAGACATAGCCATTGAACAACCGTTCATAAGAACGTCCGCCCCCGCACAACTGACAATAGAAAGACAAGGTCAAATACGCCCTCCACGACCAAGCGCAACAAATTCATTAACCTACCCATCTATCGCAGAAACCGACACACCCAAAAGATGTACAGGAAAACACACTACATACACTTACGTGGGCATGGTCTGGGAACACCTATGTCGTTGCATGTCAGAAACAGACAGCACTAATTCAGCCAAAAAGTAATATCCCTAAGGTCATTTAAATTAAAAGTAGCCATTAACAAATATCCATTAACAAGTTAGTTAATTACATAATAAATTAGCACCCCTCCAGGAAATAACACACTTACCAACATTTAAAAGCTTTAACAATTAAGTTGATTATTATTTTTTTTTTTAAATCCACCAATTCGAAAAAAAAAATTACCATTACCATTACCCACTACTTGAACTTTATGGCAAAAAACAGACGAAGAAACAAACTCAAATAACAATTTTGTATTCCCAACTAACAAATTATCTACATAATCAAAAAGCAAAACAAAAATAATAGCATTGAAACGTTATAATGAAAACAAACAAACAAACAAACTCAAATAACAATTTTGTACTTCCGACTAACACAGCTACAACACTGTCAACATAAAAAATCAATAACATAATCCTCAGACAATCCCCGACTTCAGCCACCAGAGGAAGCGAGCGAACCTCAATGGGTAGCGGTTGCGATAACGCGCATACCCAGGAGGTTTCCTGGAAAAAATCGGATTATTATTATTATTTAAAAAAAAAAAAAAATGTTAAACAAACACATACAAGTAATAGTAGTGATTGATCCATGGACGTTCGTTTTTAAAATGCACAAAATCCGAAACGGCAAAGAAAATTCGAAATGAGTTAAAAAAACAGTTCGTGATCTCTTGGACGAAACCGCTGGAAATGGCTCTCAGGAGTATGATATAGCGCCTTATCAGTGTGACACAATGCAGTTTCGACTTGTCGCCGATACCGAGAAAAGTAATTGAAGTCAAAATTTTGCATCGCGAACTACAAAAGAAACGAGCAGAACAACAAAACAAGCAGTGTTCCTTACAAAAGGACAAAAAGAATAAAAAGGCAAGAACCCCTATAAGAAAATGACAATGACTGAAAAGGGAAGAAAAACAGAATAAAAACAGAAAGGGAATAAAAACAGAAAACGGATCATGTTAAATGCATGACAAACCTGTTATCAAATGAAGAACAGAGAAACAAGAACATAAAGGAAAAGAAAAAGCAACGTGAAGATCTTTGAACAAACTAGATTTTGCAAAACGCAAAAAAAACTCTTCCCAGTGTCTCAACGGCATAAATCCAGCAAAGCTTCACAAAATAAAGTGTGCATCACATACCATTCACTCATCTCAAAATGGCAAATAATTTCCTTACCAAAGTTTACGAACACAAAGTAACCATCATTCCTCAGAAGACGAAAAAAGTATACGAACTAATCACTATCAGCGACACCGAAAGTGAGGATACTCAACAGGACTGCAGAGCAAAAGAGAGTGCGAAAAGTGCGGATGAGAACAAGGAAATAGTGCGATCTTACGACACCCCTTCAGTGTGAACCTCCCAAAAACGCAATAAGCCGGACGACCAACAGAGGGAAACAGAAGCATGTTAAAACTGTCGGATGAAAACGATAGCATCCATATCAGCAGCCCGAGCAGAAAAAATCCAACTGCGAAGACAATCTATGATAGACTTAGAAAACGGTAAACTTTCATTAACGATGATGGGAGCCCCAATGCAGGTGCACAAAAGATGGCCACATTCCTCAATGAAAGATTTGAAGAAGAACCGACGCTACTCCACACAAGCGTACGAAGATGTAGGTACGACATTACCGATCTTTTACTATCCTTCGGAGTGGACCCAGAGATACTCTATCACGGAAAAACAATTGGCCATATCGCAGCAGCCGAAAATGATCTACTGTTACTACGAATCCTGAAGCATAACAACTGCGAATTTACAGCTCGCAACTACAACGGAGAAACTTCCTTAATGTTGGCAATCTCACACGAAAACCAAGAATGTGTGAAGTTAATATGGACACCAACTAACACCAACATTACAACACCAAGCAGCAGAACCGTTTTGCATTATTTAGCCATGTATGGCCTAGAAGACCTTGCCATCCAAATTTGCGCAAAGAGAATCATCAACATCAACCAACAAGACGACTCAGGCGAAACCACCTTACACGTAGCAGCCGGATTCAACCGAATCGACATGATGGAAATACTACTGCTACACGGAGCAGACGCAAGGATAAAAGACTCCCATGGACGCACGGCTGGATCAGAAACATGCAGTAAAAGAGCGTAAGCCATATTCCAAAAATGGGAACAAAAACATAACAGTAATTCCCTAACCAAGACTGGAAGAAAAGAACAACTCCAATACCGCCGCGAGAAAAACGAAAAAGCCATAATCAACAAAGCCGAAATACCGGGTCGAAAGAAAAGCAAGAATAAAAGACGAAAAGAAAGAAGACAATATACCAGCAACTTTATTTAAATAAACTGCAATTCTTTTTCTTAAATTTTAGGTTGGGGAACCATTTATCTTATCCACCCATAGCAACAACTGTAGTCGGTAATTCTTCTTATCGAAGAGGGGAAGGAATGTAGCGAGCCCAAAGGCTATCCAAAGGAAGCAACACCTCATACATCCCTCAAGCGTTTCACAAGTGAAAGTGAACGTATCTCCTCCCACTTTACCTTCATTATTTGTGTCCTTTAGTAGTATAAATACTGCATGCTTGTAGAATGTAATTTGGAATTGTTTCGGCATTCCACTGACAATACATGAGTTTTAGGAAACTTTACAATATGAATCTAATCGGTAATTGCAATTTTTATGTTTTTTACATAAGGTCTCATGACGCTAATTTGGGACAGCCGACTACGTACTAGATGACATATTAGGCTTTTCAACTTTGTGTTGTTCGAGATGGCATACTCGAAAGAAATTGGATTGCCAAGCTATAGGAGAATGGTTCCATACCGTCTGGGCACTATAATTTCTTTTTCCAAATTTTTAATTATCCCCTTTTTTATGAGATATTTTTGAATCGCTAAAGATACCTTCAACTAAAACAATATCAAAAATATTAGGACAAATAGATTCTTTGAAGTTTTCTCTATACGGTTGTTAAATATTTTGTGAAAATCATGTGCCGCCTCCGCTTTTCCACCTCCGCCAAATGTTTTTTGGCTTTTTCTTCGCCCCTTACGCAGATGTATTTAAAGGCTTGGGATTGCTACCGACTGAACATACCATTAAGGTGAGCCCAGATGTTGACCCCGAAGTATATGCAGTCCGACGCCTGGCGTTCCGTCTCCGAAACCCGGTCGAGAAAAAGCTCGCAGAGTTGGAAAACGTGGGGATCATCTCACGAGTTACCGAACCCACAGAGTCGGTCAGTCCAATAGTGGTCATCGTCAAACCGGGAAAAGATGTCCAGATTTGTATCGACCTTACCGCATTAAACCAAGCTATCAAACGGCAATATTTCATCCGTCGAAGAGCTGTTTGGATGGATCGGCAGCTAAATGAACGCCTTGTAGCTGTCCTTCCTCGCTGTCATGATGTTAATCTTCGTCTAAACATTAAAAAGTTTTGTTTCTTCCTGCAGCAAGTACCCTGGCTTGGCCACATCGTCAAAGAAGGTCAATTAATGGCTGACCCAACCAAGGTGGAACCAATACTAAGCATGCCAGATCCAAAGTGCAAGCAGGATCTCCTTCGTCTGCTCGGTATGGCAATTTATCTAAACAAATTTCGAAACAACCTATCAAAGTTAACCCGTCCCCTGCGTGATTTCTCAAAGCAGATGCTGAATGGATATGGGATGAGCAACAACACGAAAACCTAAAGAAGCTCAAAGCGGCGTTTGCATCATTGCCAGTGCTGCGCCTGGGCGATCCCGATCTTCCTCTGGTTGTATCCGTCGATGCCTCCCCCACCGCCCTTGGAGCAGTATTATTACAAGACAACCAGCCCGTCGCCTATGCATCCGTATCCCAGACGGAAAAACAGAAACGTTACGTGCAGATCGAAAAGGAACTCCTTGCTATTCAGTTGGGACTGGACTGTCCCCTAGCAGGCCTCCTCAACAAACCAGTGGCATCATTCTCACTCCACATCCAGCGCATCCTCCTTGAACGACACGGCGAGTTTTTGACGACAAACCAGGACGTGACCTCTCCTTTCCGATGCCCTCAGCCGTGCCTCCAGTTCCATTATCCACACGGAAGACCAATCACAATCAAGTGATGAGCGCTTACATTTGGTGATTACGTCGGCCATGCCCGCTACGGACACCAGAACCCGTTACGCCGCCGCCGCCGCCACTGATCCTGCCCTTCAAGTGGTGAAAGACATGCTTTTCAAAGGATGGCCGAACACAAGAGAAATTTTCCAATAACGAACTAACCCTTTTCGAACGTTCGGCACGAGTTACCAGAATGCGATGGCCTCTTTTTCGAGGGGAAACGGTGGTGGTCCGGAAATCATTGCAGCAGGAAATCTCACGGCAAATCCACGTTGGCCACTTCGGAGAAGTCAAATGTGTCGAACGCGCAAATCGGGTGTGTACTGACAAGGCTACATTAACAACATTAAGTAACAAATAAAGTCCCAAAGATGGTGGCGTCGTGTTCAACCTGCGAAGAAAATCAAAACCAAAATCCTGCCCAGCCACTGCAACCTGTTGAGGCCCCGCTGCATCCTTTCCAGATCGTGGGCTCAGACCTGTTTGACTTCAAAGGAGTTCCCTATTTGCTCGTCGTCGACTACTACAGTAAATGGCCATGTTTTGTCCTACTAAAGTCAACGGTCTCGTCTGCAATCATCGCATACCTCGATCGGATTTTCGCCGATTATGAGATTCCATCCGTGCTAGGGTCCGACAATGTACCCCAATACGGAAGTGCAGAGTTCCGGCGCTATTGTGCCTCCATGGGCATTCAACACACCACTTCAAATCCAGAATACCCGCAGTCTAATGGGTTGGCCGAGAGAACCGTACAGACGGTGAAAAAACGGATCGTAAAAATGCTAGACGACGTGAAAACGGCGTGGGATGCTTTCGCCGTAATTCGTTCAACACCCCTGTCCTCAACTCTTTCCTCACCCACCATCCTCCAACAAGGCCGCCACTTCAGTGGCGCTCTTCCTTACGCCTTCTCCACACTCCAGCCCAGGGTCGTTAGTGCGCCAACGTCCGGCAGCAGTTACAGAAAAGCAATGCAGCAGCGTCATTCAACCATGGCATTTTCCCCACCACCCATGGTTCCGTTTTGTCCGTCGGGCAGACGGCCCAAGTTCGCGTTTCCAGAAAGTGGATTCCGGGTAATGTTACAAAGGTATGTGCAGATCCCCATTCGTATATAGTCCACACCCGAGATGGGCAAAAATTCAGGAGAACCCGCCGAGCGATCAATGCACAGTGAGAACGCAGCCCAGCTCCTCCACATTCTTCACCGTTTTTACAGTATTCGACTAAACCACCTCCGCAGGCCTTAGTGTCCCAGACTTTTCCAGCTTTGCCCCAAGATGGATGGTTACTACCACAGAGTATACAACACACCCGACTGACGAGAGTCCATTTCACGGGTTTTCACCGGTCGCTCCCGCAGTCGCCACTTCGTCACAAAACCGCCCTGGCCAAGAGACATCGGACACGCGTGGAATCACGCGTTCCCGACGGCCCTACCTGGTCAACACCCGCTCGTTACTTCCGCTTACACGCTAAGTGTCTCACATACCGATGCTCTCACTCGCCTAAATTTTCTCACCCCATATCCGTTGCATCTGTCACTTACTACCATATACTTCTCGAACCATCTCTAACGTCCTACAAGGAACTATGCTAACCTCATAGTGTTATCATATTTTCACCTCATGCTTGTGATACATGTGCACCTCATGCTCATGCCCATCAAGTTTAAAGTTGAAATCGTAGTCCACGATAAAGGAAGATGTAGTAAATGGTAAACTAGCAATCCCTGTAACTAAGAATACCCCGCGACCAAGAATACAAAGTCTTGTAACAGCTACTGAAGCGTCTACAACAAGCATCATATCAGATTAACTTGCTATTCTGGAGAAAATACTCTCTATTCTAATACTATATACTAACGCGAAAAAGAAAGGTGACTGAATAGTTAAAGCGAACAGGAAAGGCCAATGCCATAAAAGATGAGGTAAGCTGACCATCGCAATGCTACCTGTCGGATATTCATCAATAACGAAATATTCGATTTTCTAACAGGAATATATTTTTTATGACTGTTCATTGTTTCATTATGGGGGTTTAGCTGAGTGGTAGAGCATTCGACAGCGACGAGGGACAGCTACCAGACGTTCATTTAGCTGCTTTTTTGCGTCTCCCCGTACCAGCAAATCATCTAAGTCGATTTCAATGCCACCTATGTCACCGAAAAATTTCTCCATGGTGCACTGGCACACCTCGGGTGCTGATCGAATGTCAAACGGCAGCCGACGGAAACGGAATCGTCCGAAAGGGGTCGCCATGTTGCATAAGTATGACGACTCATCGGATGGAGCTATCTGATAAAATCCAGCGGTTGCGTCTAACTATTTTCTCGACCGGGTTTCGGAGACGGAACGCCAAGCGTCGGACTGCATATACTTCGGGGTCAACATCTGGGCTCACCTTAATGGTATGTTCAGTCGGTAGCCGTCCCAAGCCAGTAAATACATCTGCGTAGGGGGCGAGGAAAAAGCAAAAAACATTTGGCGGAGGTGGAAAAGCGGAGGCAGCAGCAAAACGGGAAAATTGCAGGGAAATGGAAAATTTCTTCAAAAATAGTAATGCGCCACAGTTGGATAAAGAATTTGACGACGACGTTGATGAGGGATACCTCCAATACAATGGAACGGACATTTCCAGTCGCTACCAACACCAGGGACATCTGAGACAATTTCTTCTCATGTCACTTTGACAAAAAGATGGTGTGTTTTCATTGTATGATTATAGCACTTGGTCAGTTTAATGTTTTAAATTCCCTAATTCCTCATAATTATTTCTTCTGTTTTACAGTCCGAAGGCAAAAGGAAAAAAGGGCAAAAAGACAACAGGCAAGGTCTGTATAGAAGGATCACGACGCTCATCGAGGTCTCGAGCACGATTAGAGGCACGATTAGAGGATTCTTTTGCCTTTGTCGAAGATACTGAACAAAGTGGCTACGTGTTCTCTGATCGTTGTTTGCTTTATAGTCTGCTCTCTCAATTAGTGCCATTGATGCTTCTGTAAAAAATATGGAAATTGCAATCACAGGATAGATGAATATAGTAAGCTGGCTAAGGTGCGAACTTTCCGATTCATAAACGGAATTTAGGCGAACCCTGTGATGTCCATATTAATTGCAAAAATGTTAGTTTTGGATGATTAAAATGAATTAACAATCTCTCTTGAATAAAAAGAAAACCGTATGGTTAAAAAAATGAGCTGAAAGGTATTAAGCATGAATTATAATTTGGTCGCTATACACGGTGGAACCACCGATTTTCAAATTTAAAAAAAAATAAAATTATCTTTTATTATCGAATGATATTCATGATGTCATTACATTAAAAACAAACAAAAAATCAGTTTTTCTCCTAAGATGCAGACGTTATTCGGGCAGACTATAAGAAATTTGGCAACGTTGCACTTATTACAAAACAAAAACAAACAAATGTAAAGCATTTTATGGTTGGATAATAAAAATAAACAAAAGTAAACAAAACTATTTGAGATTGAGATAGAGATAACAATAAGCAAATGTAAAACAATAAAAACTTACATATTTAGGTAGAAAATTAGTGAGGAATGAAAAAAAAAATATGAGCTAAAATGTGACACTTAATAGAAAACAAGAGACGGTAATTATCTAAGGAGGACAAAGTGTTTTCCATACGCTCTCTACTTCTTCTTGACGTGGGATCCTTAGGTGGGTTCTTGCCTTCCAGGTGATGAGGTATGCAGCCAGAAGAGTAAATGTTTGTCGGAGATTACGTATCGGCCCAAAATGGCCAGGAATCAAATCTTCTTTTGTCGAAATGCAGCCCATTCGACGCATAGTTCCTTCCAACCAGATCATCGGTTTCGTGGTTTTGGATGCAGATGGGGCATAACGTGTCCTTAGTGGGATACAACCGATGGCATCTGGTCCTGGTAGGGAGAAGTCGCTGGTTGAACAGGAACATTGATCTCTCTGATGTTACTGGGAAGAGCTGCAGTCTCCTACCAGATTCGTGGCCAATCCAAATTAGGCCAAAGGATCTCCAGCTTTCCCATTGTGGTAACCTCCAGGATCCAATGGTTATATGTTTTTCGGCGGACCATTGGATTCCCTTGCACTAGGACGGATGAGGCGAAGAGTTGCTTGATTTGATGCAGGGGTTCCTGAAGGTAAAAGGGCCTCTTCATGACTGCTACGGGTAGGGTGTTGCCTTTGTAGAGTGGTAACAAGGTCCGGAGAGGGAAGGACATCCAATAACGAAGTAGAGAGCTTTCTGGACTACTGGGGCCTACAAGGATACAGGGGGCACAAGAAAAGGGAACGGTAAAAGAGTTGTGTGTGAACCATTCCCAGTCTTCCTTGGATGACAGATCGATAAGTTACAGCTTTCTTCGGCCTTCTACTTTTCTACTTTACCCATCCATAGGAACTTCCGGACAGCCTTTGAAATCTGGTCAGCCATACTTTGGTTTCATGGTAGTACATGAGCAATGAACACAGTTCTGGATAGAGCCTTTGACTTGATGAAAATCACCCTCTGGTAGAGGTTAAACCGTCGACAGGCATTCTCTCGCAGAATACCATTTAGAGGGCCGAATGCATCATTCCACACCCTATCAGCTGTCTCGGCTATAGAGTGGGAGAATTTAATTCCTAACAGGGACAATGTTGATACTGACACAAGCCACTCAAGAGGCCAAATCAATCTAGAGCTCCATGTCCCAAGTCCCAGAGCTTTCGTTTTCTCTTTATTCATCCTTGCCTTTGTCCCCTGGCAGAACAAGTCAAGGACTTGTCCTGCTCTGCTAAGATCTTCGTCACAAGGAATGAAAATGGTGACGTCATCAACAAAGGCTCTTGCGGTGAGTTTTTCATTAAATAATGATACGCCCTGGAGAACTTTAGATAAGCACACAAGTAATGGCTCAATGTATAGGACGAAGAGATGGACGGATAGGGGGCATCCCTGGCGAATCGACTGGGTATCATTAATCACTCCAGCCACCTCCGGTCCGTTGAGGATTGACATTCCCGTTACAGAATACATAATCTGTAACCAACGGACGAAAGTGGTGGGATAGCCCATGACATCCAGAATCCTCCAGAGGACTTCCCTGTTAACCAGGTCGTAGGCCTTTTCAAAGTCAATTCCAACAATGGCAGCGCCCATACCCCGAATCGAAAAATTGGAAGAGTCATGGCATCCCCGGTCCTCAACGTATTGGATGACATCTCTATAAAGACTTAAATTATCAAAAATCAATCTACCAGGTACCCCACCTTTTTGACGAGGCCCTATGGTAGATGACAGTGTCTGCCTCAAACGTCTCGCTAAAACAGATGCCATGACTTTGTAGTCCCAATTCAAGAGAGAAATTGGCCGAATATTAGAAATCCCGCAAAGCCCTGAAGACTTGGGAATTAGCCTGATCGCCGCTTGTCCCTGCGATGACGTCAGATTTTCCCTTTCAAGGATATCATTAAACATATCCCAGAAATGGGGTGCGATCACGTCCCAAAATTCTACGTTAGACTCGTAAGGAATGCCAAGAAGGGAAATTGGTGCTGTTAGGTTTGGGTTGGCTTAAAGCAATCTCTTTCTCCCTCAAGGAAATTAGTCTCTGCCCGTGTGTCAGGAGAAGGTTGAGTTTTAAAAAACTTTGTAAAGTGGGAAACAATCTCTGCTGAAATATCCACCTTGGTCGATAACTGCCATTAAGGGCAACGATTTTATCAATGCGACATTTACTGTAGTTTATTCTGGCTCTATTAACATGAAAAATATTTGCTTCCTCTACTTGTGGCCCTTCGAAGCAGCGGGAACGAATGCCAAACCCTTGAAGAACGCTCTCCTCCCAAGACTTTGAGATATTTCTCAACTCTTTGAAGGCAACCCAGTCAAAGGTCTCTGCATTGACAATCTCCTGAATGCAAAATCTTTTTTTCTCTAATCAGTCTAGCTCTTTGCCTAGAATAATCTACCGAAATACGCCTGCCACCTGGTTTCAGGACACTCTCCCACCAATTTGCTACATTACTTTTCCTAAAAGGATGATTAGCGTCATATCTCTGATAACCTTCTTCTGACAATATTGAGGTATTTAGTTTCCACAACCCGACAGACGGTCTGCTACCATTTGGGAGATCGAGATTGCAAGTAAGTGTGCATTGTACTGACTGATGGTCGCTAATCGATAAAGATTGCAAACAAATGTTTGAAAAGTTATCTGCAAAGGATCGAGTAGCATAAATCCTATCAAGTCTAGAAGAACCGGAAAAGTAATGAAAAATGTGACCCGGTTCACCATGATTTAGCTTCTTCCAGACGTCTACCAGATCGAGACCGGTAACCATCTCCGTTAAAGCATAGCTAACGACACTACTTGGGACAGGGAGGGATTGGATATTTGCCCTATTCTGGATGTCGTCAACGCAGTTAAAATCGCCCATCAACAAGGAGGGCAGTCGAGTGGTAACTGAGTAGGCAGGAAAGGTTTGACGAAGAAAGTTGTTTCTCTCGTTCTTAGCTTGCTTACCAGACGGGGCATAGATATTAATAAACGTAAAACATTTTACGTCAATAGAGATAAGCCTTCCGTCTGGTTCAAGAAGCAATCGAAAATATTCCAGACCATGCCTAATGAGGATGGCTGTTCCGTTTTTGTTGGGACCGACGTTTGCTAGCAAGTGGTAACAGCTTTCAATTATTGGACAAGAATGAAAGGCTACCTCTTGAAGTCTCACAATATCTAGATTACCGTCCCTGCAAAAATTTAAAAGGATTTGACGTCGCTCGACTGACCTGATACTTCCTATGTTGATGGAAGCGATTTTTAGTTCTGCAGTCATTTGTGAGGTTTTTTGGTTTCAGGAGGGGTTGAAGCAGGTTTAGAATTCTGGGTCGTCAAGGTGGGTTTGAAACGTTTGTGTCGTGGAACAGTAGGAATTCTCAGGGGGTCTTTTGATTTGTCACTTTCCGTGGTCTCGATTTCCCCCATGTTGGGTTCCATCGATTCCATGATAATAGTCATTGGTTCATGGGTTTCGGTGTCAAGGGGTGACATTTGGGTTTCCGGGATATTTTCAGGTGGGTTTTCTATATTAGGTATTTCTATAGGAGGGGTCGGAGTTTCACATTCCATGGTTTCAGTTTCCATATTTGGAGTCCCTTTCGAGAGTGAATCTTGCAATTCACTCTCAAAAGGAACGTTGAAAACCATGGAATGTTCAACTACGGGAAATATGACGGGATTTTCTCTAACGGGCTTTTTGTCATTTTGGGAACAGGTTTTTGGGCAATAGCGGGTTCATTGTTTCGTTCAATGTTGGACAGTTGTCGTTAAAATGTGTCTCTTCGTCACAAAGTCTGCCGGTAGGCTTTTGTCCATCATGCTTTACCATGCCACGATAACTGCCAATTGTGATGTATGATGGAATTTTTCTCGTCAATGTCATTCGTACGATCATCCAAGTGGAAAGGACAGGGTATAAAACTTCATCCTCTACCATTCGATAGCGTTCCCGCCGAGCGTCAATTATTTTCCCATATCCCTTAAGACGTGTCTGAACTACTCCCAAGTCTAAGTTCTGCGGAACTCCTGCAATTCGAAAAAATTTCTCTTGAATATTGCTATCCCTAATGACTACATTAACTTCTTTCCCCTCCAATTCAGTCCTGACGATACCACTGTGTCGGGACAAAAAACTTGAGGTGTATGCCTCTGAGATAAACGTAATTCTAGCGACCTGGTTTCTCGTATCTAGCACAGCAACAAGGCCTAAGAGATCTTCTAGCTGAACCTTCAAACTACGCACAAACCCATGAACTGTACGCCCCAAAATCAATATCAGTACTATTATGCCACTTGGCAGTGTAAAGCATCTTCCCGTGTGGGAAGATGAACTTTACGGAATTAAGACAATAAAATGATATTGAACTCGAAGAGGCGTTTTTACCCACAATGACGTCTGTGTTTATTATAGCTAAGATACAAGAATTAAAAAGATAAGAGAGCAACAGATAAGAAGGAACATTTGAGGAAACAGTTAAAGGAAAGAACAAATAACCAGGGGTCTTACCGTGAACTCACGAGTGAAAGAATGGAAGAGAAACGACACAAGGCGAACTTGGAATTCGGCCTCTACACAAGCGGTACACGACAAGAGTTCAGACACTTTAGAGTGGACAACAATGTCCGGAAAACTTGGGACGAGAACGAGATTTTACTCAAGGTTTAAGTATGGAAACATTAACTAAGACACAATACTACTCAATAAGGCAAGGAAGATAGGCTTAAGGCAACTACTTGTCTCGGCTGCAACTACTTGTCTGATCTTCATCAATAGCTGGGTTCATCACGAAACTTTGCATCTTGCAAAAGTGGCGTGATTGGACGGAGCTTGTGTAACTCACGCGTGCAGCCAATCAGAGGATGCCGTTCGATGTGGCGTGGTGCTGGGGCGTATCATCTGCGTGAGTCAGCTGCAGGTGTTCATTTGGGTCAGCTGCACTGCGTACATAGTGTTGCAATTGTCGTGCCCAGACTTGTATTCACTACTGAAGCAAAAGCGAGAAAAAGTTAAAGTAGTATATTCGGCTTCGTTACATCACTCCCGGCGGCGTGAGATTACGTCCCGTAATCAGAGTTGATGCATCGGAATGGATTCGGGAGCTGCAGGTCTTGGATCATCGGAAGGGCGGCAGCATACAGCCCAAATGAAGGTAAAAAGACCGCAAGCGTAACATATGCGTAAGAAAAGTAGTACCAAAAGGCATAATATGCCGATGAAGAAATAACTCGTGATGGTGTCCCACCAAGATGTAGAAGTTCCAACGCTAGCCGATGTCACTAAAACACTCGACGCACTGTATTTGTGGCGCAACGTAAATTCAGGTGGAGGATGTTCGTTTATTGCGGCGATTATATCGGCTACAATGTTCATATGGTTCAGCATATTGTCAGTGTAAGCCGGGTTACTTCGATGCTCATAATCGAAAAACTCAACATTCTCATACCGAAAAGAATGCGCAAGAGTCTGTTCCGGTAACACAATATTAGCTTCGATCGGCTTCCAGGTGTCGTTCCGGTACGCAAAAGGTTTGTCATTGAAATTAACAAAACCATTGGTCCAGTAACAAGGGGAATATTTCACAAGTTCCCATCCGTCGAGATTAATAGTATAATTTTGAAATTTTGGCTGCGGTCCGCAAGATGTCAGTACAGTTTCAAATGTAACATTTAAAGCCTTACATTGAATCAACACAACCGTTTTACCAAAAGCTTGTAATTTCGCACACTGTGGTAAATTTAACTGCGAAGCCGCTAACCATCCGTTATATTGAGCAGTTGTAACAGCCCTTTCGTGTTTGGCTTTGCGAGCTTCACAATGCACTAGTCGAATTTGTCTGGCCAATTCATTTTCATGATCAGTAAGTTGGTCTCGAATATATTGTATATTCGCGGGTACATTTAAATTTTCGTCGCTAGATGGCTCTGGGGCCTCCAAAAGCGCTGTTAAATTTCCCATGATGGCCGCCGTCGAAACGGTGAGTTTTGATTGGCCGATGACCTCAAACGACGAAGTTCTATTGGTGCATTCGTTTTGCAGTGAGGCACAGCGTTTTATAGGAGTTAAATGAAAATCAAGTTGTTTGGCATCGTCTTGTAGTCTGAAAGTTGTGTCGTCTGCTGCTATTCGGACCAGTGAGCCTATTCCATCTTCCACCAATCGGGTACTCATTTTAGTTTTTTGAGTGTAGGTTTTGTCCCAGATCAATGTCAAATGATTATGAGATAAATTTCCAGTGGTAGCAGAAGCCGTTCCGATAGGTGTCGAAAAGTCTCCGTCTTCATGTTCTTGAAAAAGTTGGATTTTTTCGAGAACACAATTTATAATTTCGGAATCAATCGTCTGCAACCAATATCCAAAAATCTCAGGTTCGCGATCAAAAACATATTTATCGTCCGAAAAAGTCATACGATAATCATCACATCGTTTATGGTTAATCATATCGTTGCACACGGCGGGCGACGTATCTATTGGAATTTTATCCGGCACTATCACCAATTGACCGAAAAAGTTCATTGTGATGCGGCGTATATTCTTCCATCGGGCGCAAACATAACCGGGAAATTTAGCTGCGGCACGTTCTTCACTATAAATTGCATATTTCACCGTAACGGCCCTGTCATCAGGCGCAATTGGTTGACAATTAGCATCGGAAAATTGTAGAATTCCCATTTTGGATGTTTCCGAACAGTCGCATACAGTCGTTTCAAATGCCTGCGGGTGTAACCCATAAAGGCATAATAACAGCATAAATGGAAGCAGCGACATTTTCTATAAATGGAAACATAGGGTGAACATCATGATCAAGTCAGCATCGGATAATAAAGATAAAAGCATAACATCACGTCATGTGGGTTTCTTAAAACTAGATAGCGAAAAATAATAAAGAAGATAAAATAGTAAGCAAAAGCGGGGAGTATGTAAGACGGCAAGGAGAAAGGTCAACGATCTTCCGTCGGCTTTTCAACAATTGCCGATGGTCGCGAACGAGCAAAAATACGCATATAGGTCATGGAAAATACGCTTCATTCGGAATAAAAAGTGAATATTTTTGTGTAGTGATTGGTGTCATTAAAAAGAAGAAAGAATAACCACAATGATGCAAAAGAAAAATCATAAAAGGCGTAATACAGGTGTAATACAGGTGCTAACAGCTCAAAAGTTAGAGTGATCAGCTGTGATGCTGGATGTTCGAGGTTCGAATCCTCAGTAGAACTAGATAACTCATCCATCTATGAGGGTGCTATACTACGCAAGGTTATCATTCATTGTTTTTTGATAAAAGAAACGATGCGAAGACTAACTTTTATTTTCTAAGTCCAACACATGAGAAATGGTATAGAGAAGGAAATAAAAGGGCGCTAAAAAGGGGAACGAACATCTGGGGAAGAAAGAAAAGGCGGCTTGTGCGAGACAAGGGACATTTGTCGCAGACACAAGAGGTTGGGGTAAAATAGGCGTAAATTTCATGTAAAAAGGTCTGTAAGCTTATGAGATATATGGGCCATTGATTTATTTTATTCTATATGCGCGAGGGATCAAGGAGAGGACGAAAAGAGGGGAAAACTTTGTTAAGAGGGAAGAATCTCAAGGAAACCTACGTTAAAAGGAGTATTCTGGCGCAAAAAAGAAAAAGACAAAACAAGACTTAGAACTGAACTTAAAGAATTTACTGTAAAATAAGGCATACGCTAACGCGGGTAGTTACTTTGATATCTTTCTATTCTAAGTGTAGGTATATGTTTTTTTGTATCGGCTTATAGGGTCTTTTTTTTTTCTTATACCCCTTTCCCTTTCTTTTACCTGACTTTAGATCGTGAGGTAGTTCATATATAGATATATATGAACAAGAGCATGAATAGCTAGTTTTTGGCCTAATTTATTCGGTAAAGGGCAAGAACAGATACAGGCATACAGGCATGAGTGGATGCGTAAAAATATAAATCAAAGTCCTTTTAATTTTCTTCTTGCGATGGTGGACGGCGGCTTGTTGGGTCCAAGTCGAGAATTGATGCGAATACTTCTGTGGCCCTCTGCCACTCTTGCTGTTCGATTAACTGGACAAGTTCTTCCGTCCGAGTTTTTGTTAGCCGCGCTACTCTCCATCGGTTCTGTAGATGGTGCTCCATATCCATCAGCCGCCTCCGGAACGGACGTTGATTGTTGATAGAATTGTTTGCGCAGGCTGCGCTTATTGCCTGGTCGACTTCTTCTTTTGTTGAAGTGGTGCTTGTGGCTTCTTGAATCACCACGGTGTCTTTGGTACCAGGACTACGGCGAACGCGTTCGATAGTGGGCAAACGCGGTTGGCGAAAGTGGTTTCCGGCCATCTTAGATTGGGAATTGGTCAGCTTTCAGTTTGGTGCTACTGTTCGGCAGCGTTGATGAGTTGCGAGTGTGGTCCCGACGTCCGAGAAGTATTGACTTATATAGTCAAGCCTTCTTCCGTAGTTTTTTTATTCATTATTTTCTGTTAAAAGTTCGAGTTCAACACTAAGTCTCTTGAGGTGTCACCCGATTGTTTCAACAGGTGTCAGCTTTCTTTGTCGTTGGCTTGGGGGGGGGGGTTTATTTATTGCTGTGGGGGGGAGTCGGATAGCGTTCTTCCAGTGGCGCACCACGGTTCATTTTTCTTCCATTTCTTTTACTGTTAAGTTTTTTTACTACTGTTTATTAATTGTGAATAGAGAAAGAAGAAAAAGTGAAAGAAGAAATGACGAAGTGCAGTGCTTCTGCTAGAGAGTAAGGTTGATCATGGATAAATTGGGTATATGAACTTGAGAGGGATGCGGAGTATGGGTGTTGGCTATGTGGCATAATACTATAGCTTCTGACTGTCACTCGGGAGTCTTAATTTCGAATCACGCCGTGACCTTGACTAAAAATTTACTGGTAGATTCCTCAGGAGTTGGTGAGGTTAACTATTCCCTAATTGCTATTCCGTGGGTTGATTGGCAATAGATATTAAAATTATTATTGATCCTGTTTCGAATTTTCTAAAATTCTGGGTATTGAATTTAGTATTACATATAGTCATATGGCTAGATGGTATAGCCCTTGACCACGGCTCGGAAGTGCCGGGTTCAAATCACGCTGTGATCTTAACTAAAAATTTTCTGGCAGATCCCTCAAGAGTAGGCGAGCTAATCATATTCGCAATTATGCTACTGTGATTGAATTATTATTGACTATTTTATGTTTCATTTCTGGTTGGGTTTGAAACGGCTTTTATATTTATGCTAAGGTAGACATATGTCTAGACGCCATAGCGACTCAGTCTCGATACACCACTCGGGAGTCTCGGGTTCAAAACCCGGCTCGGATGCCGAAATTCCATTCGCCCAAATGTTTTTTTTTTTTTTTTTTCTGAACAATTAAAATTTATTATATACTCGTGGGGTCGTATGTTCGAGCCTTGCCTCGGCTGTTTTTGAAATACCCTTAAACGATGTACTGGCTTTTCTTTTCTTTCCCTATCTTATTTTTCCTTTACTTTAAACTTTTCTTTTCTTTTCTTTTGAATTTTGTCTTACGTATAGTGAAAAGCCGGCGGAGATTTTGTTTGCGTCCTACTGTGTTTATTTTATTGTTTGTTAAGATAGAGAATATAATGCGAAGAGGAAAACAAAATGGTTTGGGATAGAGCTCTATTCTAAGGGGAATAAACACATGTTCCTACTGGGTGAGAGTATCTAAAAGGGGTTGTCGTCGTTGTCGGTGTCCTTTTTTTTTCGTTCCTTTTCTTCATGGTGTGTTCAACGGGAAGTGTTGGGGCCATCGCGCCTCTGACGTTTCCGGCCAGTGTCCCACTGGTCGGGCGACCAGTTGAAAAGAGGGGGTGGCGCTTAGCTGGATCCAAGTCTAAAATCAGCTTTAGGGTGGTGACAGCGCCTCCCCAATCTTCGGCGAAGAGATCCGCGTTCAGCTGACGGGTGAGCGCGGCCGTACGTTCTTCCACACGGCGCTCGTAACGTTGACGTTCCATCTCCCACGATTCCATGTCGTCGAGCTCCGGGGACCGGAAAAACTACCACCGCCTGTCTGGCTGACGGCGGTGGTAGTTTTTTCGGGCACCGGAGTCCAATCGTCGTAGATTGGGATGGCCACCATGGGTGCCATCGCTTTTCCGGCTTGCTCGTCGGCACTTAGCCACTCGGAAGCTGCCTGGGTTTGCTGATTGATTGAGTTGGCGCACGGGTCCATCTTCACGGAAGTTTAAATTTGGAGCGCGGTTTTTGGTGAACTCGACTCAACAAGTGTCAGAAACGTTGTGAAGTCCCTTTTGAAATTTCTTGCTGTTAAATACACGTCGCTCGTTATGTGATCGTTGACTTGTTTTGGAAAAACGCTTCTAATTTCTATAACGCATTGGTAGTCTTTGATTTCTGTGCGGGCGTCCGGTAGCATTTTGGGGTGGCAATTCTTCAGGCTGATCGATGGCTGGCGCCACCTGACGAGCATCAGATTCAGGATTTATTATTGCAGCTGCGTTGTTTCCGTGAATTATTGTGGTGTTAAGTGGGCTATTGCACATGTCATCAAAAGCCGACTTATTATCGTCTGAAGTATATATTCCTTGGGTTTCGCTGACTAAAGGAGAATGTCGTGTATTGTTTTGGTTGGCGGCCATTTGTAACTTCGCTGACTCCAATTCCACCGTTTCGGGTTCCGCACTTTCCACATCCGCGTTTTCTGCGGCTCTTGCTTCCATATCCACATTCTCCAATTCCAAAGGTTCCAATTCCATGTTTTCCAACTCGCTCGTTGTTAGCTCCATATTTTCCATAGTTTCCATTGTTTGGGTGGAAATCGATTTACGAAATCGATTCTCGAACTTCGAAGGCGTCTCAACAGGGGGACAATGTTCGTCTTTCCATAACATTGTTTCGTACAGGGGTTTTAGACGGTTAACGTGAGTTCGTTGACAGATGTGTTAATTATCAGCAATATCAACTGTATTATTGGAATAAACTTTTACAACTCTATAAGGACCTTTATATTTAGAGGTAAACTTCCTACTATCGCCCTCTTTAACCACCCTAATATCTAATAATACTCTATCACCTACCATATACTGTTTTACATTCTCTCTTTTATTATATTGTTCCCTCTGACGTTTCCTTGCTTTTTCGCTCTCCTCACGGACGCGCTGGAAACTGTAACGCAAGCGATCCGCCAAGTTACCTACGTAATCTGATGCGGAGGTAAATGTTTTTGGGGAAGCGTCAAGGAATTCATTTATAGGTATATTGGGATCTCTACCGTGCAGTAAATAATACGGTGTTTCACATGTCGAAGAGTGGACAGAACTACGGTAAGCAAATAAAACATCATCCAGCATATCTTCCCAGTTCTCATGTTCACCATCTTTTAATTCCTTTCGCAACATTGTCGTCATTGTACGATTAAATCTTTCAGTTTCTCCATTACTAGCTGGATTATAGGCGGTAGTTAATCTTTGCTCAATATTTAATGTTTTACAGAAATAACGAAATAGCTTCGATGTGAAATTGGTTCCACGATCGGAAAGAATAGCTTTAGGCATACCATGTATAACTATAATTGTCTTATATACACATTCTGCTGTCGTCTGTGCTGTTTGGTCTTTTAACGCAACAGCTTCTACCCACCGGCTAAAATAATCGGTAATGACTAAAATAAAACTATTTCCATTGGGTGAAATTGGCGTAATTGGGCCCAAAAAGTCCATCCCAATGACTTGGAAAGGAGCTTTAGCTATTTCATGAGGGTGCAATATTGCCCTATATGTTGAAGAAGTGTTTGCGGTGCACACCACACAAGCCTGGCAGTATTCTTTAATTTCCTTTCTCATATTTGGCCAATAATAATGATTCTTTATTTTCAAATAGGTTTTATAAAAAGCTAAATGTCCGCCCGTCGGTGCGTCATGTAATTCCTTGAGCACTAGATGGCGTAACGATGCAGGCAAGACTAACTGATGGTTAGTTTCGTTTCTTTTGCTATCGGTAGGTGGCAGCACGTGCCGGTAAAGTGTACCATCAATAACTTCGAAATAATCAATTTCTTTAACCCAATCCGGCTTAGATTGAAGAAAAGGTTCCTCGAGTTCTCCGTTATCCAAATAATTACGAATGGCTATGCAAAGGTCGTCTTCCAATTGTTTCTCGCAAATTAAGGTAATTTTGCTTTCTGTTTGGATACTGGCTACTTTTAAGCGTGACAGGCAATCCGCGTTTTGGTGGACACGTCCCGGCCTATATTTTAATTCATAATTCGTCGCGGCCAATAGTATAGCCCATCTACCTAATCTACCATTATTATCTTTTTGATCTTTAAGCCATTGCAAGGGACGGTGGTCACTAATAATTTCAAATGGTTTATCCAATAGATAATGCCTAAAATGCTTAATGGCATCTACGACTGCTAAGGCTTCCTTTTCTGTCGTACTATAATTCGATTCTGCTTTTGTTAACTGTCTACTGGAGTAGGCTATGGGATGTTCCTGGCCATTTTGAATTTGAGATAGCACTGCTCCAATGACGTAATCGCAGGCATCGGTGAAAAGGATAAATTTTTCATTGAAATTGGGGTACGCAAGAACTGGTGGCGTTACTAGAGAATTGCGCAATTTCTCGAAAGCAACTTGTTCCTCAGGTCCCCAACTAAAAGGCTTCCTGCTAAGATCTTTATGAGTTAAACGAGTTAACGGTTTGGCAATCGATCCAAAATCTTTAATAAATCTTCTGTAGTATCCAGCTAATCCGAGAAATGATCTGATTTCGTCGACTGAAGTCGGTGTTTTATAATTGACTATTTTGTCAACTTTGCTCGGATCAGGTTTAATACCATCGGTCGATATTACGTGACCTAGATAATTTACTGAGCGTTTAATAAACTGGCATTTCTTGAGTTTCAGTTTCAGATTGGCATCTCGTAATAATTCAAAAATTTCTCGGATATCACGTAAATGATCTTCGAAAGTATCTGAAAAGATTATAACATCATCCAGATAAACTAATGTTTTACGCCCCAAGACGTCTCTCAGTACGTAGTTCATTAGCCGTTGGAATGTGGCAGGTGCATTGCACAAGCCAAATGCCATACGTTTAAATTCGTAGAGGTTGTTTTCTACCACAAACGCTGTTTTTTCAATAGCTGGATCATCAATTTGAATTTGCCAATAGCCTGAAGCTAAATCAAGAGTTGTGAAAAATTTCTTCCCATATAATTTGTCTAATGTTTCGTCTATTCTAGGCATAGGGAATGAATCTTTTTTCGTAATACTATTTAATTTTCTATAATCAACACAAAATCTTACTTCTCCACACTTCTTTTCTACTAAAACCACGGGTGAAGCCCATGGGGAATGCGAATACTGAATTACATCTGCATCAAGCATTTCTTGAATTTTATCATCTAATAATTTCCTTTGGTTATTTGTTACTCTGTATGGGCGTTGTCGAATGGGGCCTCGTCCTTGTGTATCAATCGTATGTTTTATAAGGTTGGTGTTTCCTAAGTCTGAATCTTTGGACGCGAACAAGTCGTGAAAGTCGATTAATAATTTTGAAAGCGGTTCTTGAAATTCGGAATCTACTTCTGTGAGTAAAATTGGCTCAATTACTGGTTCAGGATTATCTTCTAATTTCGCTAAAGAAATTTTTCCGATAACACTTCCAACTATGTCAATTATGCCTAATTTAGTGTTTCTAGGAATTTTGATTTGATGTAGTGAATGATTCTCGACCAAAATCTTATAAGTTCCATCTCCCGATACATTGCCGATAAATTCTTCGATATAAATGCCTGCTGGCAGATCTTTTGCTGGGGTAAATATAAATGCTGTATTTTGTGGGACATACGGAAATGAACCCTTCATTTCCGCTGCAATTACTATCGACGTCTGACGAAATAGCGTCGTCTTTTTGACCGTAGTAACTGCCATGTCGGGTACCTCAGAGATGGCTGATCCCTGCTCATCCCTCGCTAGGTAAATGCTCCTGGCTTCTCCGTCAAGCCGAAATCCGTGCTTCTGGATTGCATCCCATCCAAGGACACAGTCCTCAGAAACACCATTAGTTACAATAAATTCTTGCTCAAAAACGTTGCTCAAATACGTGTTTCTCCGTATCGTACGGGTAAAATAACTCTTCCCAGCGTATGTAATTTTTTCTCCCCTACATCATATAAATCGAAGTCAAGCTGACTGCAGATCACCTGACCTCTAGGAGGTAACTTATTAAATAATCTCTCATGGATAATACTTTTAGACGCGCCTGTATCAAATAGTGCTTGTAACGGGATCTGAAAAATTTTCAATGGAATTCTAGGGGTCGATTCATTCGTAATAGTGGTTAATTTTGCGACTTGTCGGGGTTTAGTATGAGGCTCGTTATCAACTGACCCGAAGCTACAGTTGATAGCTACTGGTTTCCCTGGTGTCGAGGGGGCCCTGGAATATTAGGTCTTTGCGAATTCCTATATTTTGGACAAATACTAGACTTATGCCCAATTTCTCGACAGGAATAGCAGATTGGAGGCTGGGCTTGTTCCAGAGTGTGACGCTGAAATTGACGACAATTGGACTGAGTGTGACCGCGGTAACCACAAAAATTACACGTTATGGTCTGCTGATCTGACCTGTTATTATTATTATTGCTAGGTGGCCTCGATAAAGAGGACGCAACCGGCGTCGGTCTGTTTGGAAATCGAGAAGTTTGGTGTTGGTAAGGGTTAGGATTAAAATTATTATTGTTATAATTGTTACTGGGACGATGCTGGGGAGGTCTCCAGTTTCTGTCTTGATTGGCGTTATTCAATTGGAATGAAACTTGTTTCCTATAAGGAGTGCCTGGTGTAGCCGCAGAGTAATCTTTCCTATCTTGCTGGAGTCGATTAACAGCCTGTATGAGATCGTGAAGAACATCCTTGATCTCATCTTTGTCCGACTTTGGATTATCCCCTTGCTTATGGCTATGGCGAATATTGGCAACGGCACTGCTTACAATTTCCTTCTGGTCACTTAACATTTGCTTAAGTTCTTTTAATTCCGAATTTTTTGTGTTAAATGACTCGTCAATTGCCCTAACAAATTCATGCCTCTCATTGTGTGTTTCCAAGGCTTCCAGCCGAACGGCGTAAACGCGAGTTGCTGCTACGAGCTCGTGAAAATCTTTGAATTCCTTATATCTGACCTTTAGCTTGCAATTTTGAATCCAATCCATCGATAAATTTCTGCATGAGAATAACTGCGAAAGATTTTTCCATATAACCATCAGGGTATGCCTTTTTAAAAATTTCTTGTAGACGATGAGCATAATCTACAATTTTTTCCCCAGGTTTACGTTTAGCTTTATTGAATTTCTTGATGTATACATCAACATCTTCATCCCCGTGAAAGTGATCGAGCAAAGCCGTTTTAATGGAGCCATAGTCGTATGGATGCTGTTTAATTAAGGTTTGTATGAGTGAAAAAGCTTTATCTGTTAATTTTGTTCGCATCATCTGAATAATTTTTCCTTCAGACCATCCTGCCCCATCAACTATACTCTCAAATGATTCTAGCCAAGAGTCAAAGCGAGTAATTGGACTACCGGAGAAGGGAGGAAGTAATTGTAAGCGTGAAAAGGTATGCTGGTTGTTTTGTAAATCATTTAAATCGTTTACCGTAGCTGCTCTGGTAGGGGAATACGAGTAAGCCATATTGTTGGTCAAAAAAGTTATAGGAGAGTTTGGAGCCCTGTGATGGCGAGATTGCGTGGTGCCCGGAATGCGGTTCGAAACTGGCCGGAATTCGCCAATATTGTTGTCGGTCAGTGGTATCGACGGTTTCGGAATCGTAGTCGTTCTGTCTTGCGCTTGTCGTTCTGCTGTGATGATGTCGGACAAGTTGGGGTAATCTCCAGCTCTTCCTGGGTTTCCCGAATGGACGATAGCAACTGTTTCAATTGTTTGGCAGTCTGGGCGAGGAGGTCTTTGACGATGGCCGATAGCTGCTTGTGGCACGGTCTTGCCACTCTCCGGAAGTGGGTCAATCTGTTCCCGAGGAGTATCAGTTCGGGTAACAGTGATTCCAAGCTGGTGATTGATTGTAGTTTTCTTATGAACGGGAGTAGGTTTAGTATGGCCGTGAGAAGAGACAGCTGGAATTCTAACAAGGTTTTCTCTAGGTGGATCGAGAATTCGAACGTTTCCAGGATCAGAAACTCGTATCGCCTCTCCTCCTCGCTGATTTGCGTCGTCGCTCTCGGCACAAAGCCGAAGAGGGTCGTGTCCTTCGCTGGTACGAGCGTCTGTAGTTCCTCTATGCTGTACGTCTGTCCTAGCAGGAACGTCGTAAACTGCCTCGCATACGTCGTAAAGGACGTCGTCAACTCGGACGCCTGTTGATCCGCCTTCCGCGTCGTCCGCTTTATCTGCCCGCTGGCCCTCACTTCTTGAATCGCAGCTAAGTATTTCAGGAATATTGTCGGCGTCTCCACGTCCGTCAGCAACTGCGGTTTGCCCAGGGGGCGGTCCCTCAGCCCGAAATCGTTCAGTAGCAGGTTCAGCTGGTCCCAAATTTTCGGGTCGTGTGACTGGAAGTCCAACACCCTCTCCTTCAGGCACTTGAGTGCTAATATCAGGGACGGAATTGGACTTGACGGCGTCGGAAATACTTTGGATGGATTGCTCTGGATCTCGTGGTATAGGTGATGGAGACTCAAGTTGAGGTGATCGTCCATTCACTGGGCTTTTCTTTTGAAAGAAGCTTAAAAGAGTACTCGAGAGGAGACTAGCCTTTGATTCGCTTTTCGTAGGTGATTTTGGAGGAGCAAGACGAGAAAAGAACTTAGCATAGACCGATCGTGGACGTTGAGTGGCTGCGGCAGTAGACTTAGCACGTGTACCAGTTTGTTTATTGGTGGGTTTAACGAACGGAGCGACTTCCTCATAAGCAGGATTCGACCGTAATTTACGTAACTGAGTATTATCTGTCTGCACTTTAGGTTTCAAAACAGAGGAAGCAGATTTCGTAACGGCCTCAGTGTCTGCTTCTGACGCTTTACAGCCCTGAAACTTATCTAACGTGGACGAAGAACGACCTGGTAGTTTCTCAAAATCAATTAACTTAGCAACTGTTTCGTCGGTTATTTGAACCACTGGCGTTAGGGGAACAAGGGGGGTGCTTACAGGCGTGCGAGGTATCCTATGTCCGCCAGAAATAACATCATCCGTCATTGTGGTTGAGTTCGAGAACCGCTGCCACCATAATGTAAAGCATCTTCCCGTGTGGGAAGATGAACTTTACGGAATTAAGACAATAAAATGATATTGAACTCAGAGGCGTTTTTACCCACAATGACGTCTGTGTTTATTATAGCTAAGATACAAGAATTAAAAAGATAAGAGAGCAACAGATAAGAAGGAACATTTGAGGAAACAGTTAAAAGAAAGAACAAATAACCACGGGTCTTACCGTGAACTCACGAGTGAAAGAATGGAAGAGAAACGACACAAGGCGAACTTGGAATTCGGCCTCTACACAAGCGGTACACGACAAGAGTTCAGACACTTTAGAGTGGACAACAATGTCCGGAAAACTTGGGACGAGAACGAGATTTTACTCAAGGTTTAAGTATGGAAACATTAACTAAGACACAATACTACTCAATAAGGCAAGGAAGATAGGCTTAAGGCAACTACTTGTCTCGGCTGCAACTACTTGTCTGATCTTCATCAATAGCTGGGTTCATCACGAAACTTTGCATCTTGCAAAAGTGGCGTGATTGGGCGGAGCTTGTGTAACTCACGCGTGCAGCCAATCAGAGGATGCCGTTCGATGTGGCGTGGTGTTGGGGCGTATCATCTGCGTGAGTCAGCTGCAGGTGTTCATTTGGGTCAGCTGCACTGCGTACATAGTGTTGCAATTGTCGTGCCCAGACTTGTATTCACTACTGAAGCAAAAGTGAGAAAAAGTTAAAGTAGTATATTCGGCTTCGTTACAGCAGCGATTGTCCCTTAGACAATGTAAACAAACTGCCAAAAGAGGAGGGGGAGGTCCCCACACACGTAAACAAACGCACAAATAAAACAAATATGGGGGAAAATGGAACGAAAACAACTAAACCATACAAAATAAACACTCAAAAACATAAATATAACAACAAAAAATATAAAGAAACAACAGAAAACTCACAATTTGATGAAAATAAAGGAGGACACAAAAAGACGTCTGCATCTAGGTACTAACGAAACCCGACAAAGGACAAACTGAAAACAATTTGTGTCGGTAAAAAAGTTCGGACATTACGGCGTGTTTACGGGAAGTTCAATGCGGGTTTCTCGAAAATTTCAATCACATTTATTTTTTTGTTTCTTACCGTTGAACCTATGGTCTATTGGCTACTTAAAGAGCGAAGTGTTTAATACGATCTTAAAAATCAATACTTAATGTGTTTGGGGTGAGTTTCGATCACAAGCTACCAAGCCTGAAAAATTGATGTCTCGTTTTGGCAGCTCATTGTTTTGGTTATTGAAACATACATTTCGCTATATTTATTTATTGCACCTTCTTCGGTATCTTAAGCCATTCAATTCAGAATTAAAAACTGAATCGAACGAATAAATTAGTTTTGAAAAATAAGACTGATCAGATTAACATAAATGTCCAATGGTTTTTGTCCGAAATTAGCAGATCGGCTTTACACACATTCCCCATAAGAAAGAGTGTTAACCCAAACGGTGTCCCAATTTGCTCTTTTGCCCCAAATAATTATACTAATACGCATTTATTATATTTTTTTTTAGTTTTTGGTTTTATTAGTTTTTTTCTTTTTGTTTATGTTGTTTGTGTAGAAAATAAACAGAGCGGTAAGGTGGAGAAAGTTTTCAGATCTTTCAGGACATGATAGCTAACCTTAGTTTTTTATCTTTAGAGGAACGTATCCGTCCGACATTTGCTGGTAAAAATATAATGTGAATAATCATAATATAACGCTAAATTCTCATAGTGAACACTCTTTAATTAATTCATTCGCGCTGTGTTTCTTATCTTAGATTGAAAACCATGCTCTAGAAGACAAATGATTTCCGTTGGTAAACTTTTTAAAATAACGTTTTAACTGCGCTGCCCATTCATTGGAGGTGGGACCATAAGCTAGGAAACATCGTTAACCACAAGGATTATATTGGTTGCAGATAGAGCCATGCCACGTCAAAAAATCGTTAAATAAATTTTATTTCCTGGTAGATTTAGGAATAAATCAATTTGGAAAAGGTAAGAAACAATCATCAAAATAGCAAATGACAGCAATCTTCTGTTCTACCTTATTCTGTACATTTTTTCGCGTGTCTCAGTAGGCAATTGGAATTCTAAGCTAGGATTCCAATTAAGTAAAATAGTATTAGTGAACACAAGGTTCACCGTGTTGTTAAGGCGCCGGACTTAATTGCTGTCTCTGTACAGGGACGTAAGTTCGATCCTTATACCTGGTAACCATAAGTTTTCTACAAAAGACGACTAACGCTAAATTGCATCTATATCCTGGTATATTCGATTTCTGTTATTAAAATCTGTCGCACCCATGTGCTGTTAATACTTTACATAATAATTTGATTGCTAAAGATATATCAATTGATTAGCCTAGATGTTAAGGCACCAGACTTAAGTTTTCGTTTCTTCATAGATACGTAAGTTGGATTTTCACACGTTGATCTTAAATGTATTGTTTAACGGTTGTGTACAACTGGAAAGAAAGAAAATTTCTTTGTAGCAGCTATTACTGCTACTGTTACTGATTTTTAGTGTACCAGGTTGGCCCAGTGGTTATGGCGCCAGACTTCTGGTCTTTGTCTAGAGTCGTGAGTTCGTTCAACACACCTGGTAACCACTAGTTTGTAGTCACGAGAATGGTAAATGACAGCAATCTTCTCTTGTATCGTAGTCTGTTTATTTTTTTTAGTGTTTCATTGAACGATTGGAATTTTAAGATGGGACTCCAATTAAGTGAAATAATGTTATTTTAAAACAAGGTTGGCCGAGTGGTTAAGGAGCCAGACTTAAGTTCTGGTCTCTGTATAGAGACGTGAGTTCGATCCTACCACCTGGTAATAAAGAGTTCACAGTCAAGAAAATAGCAAATGACAGCAAAATTCTTTTCTTTCGTAGTCGGTTCAATCTTCGGAGTGAGCTGGGAGGGCGATTGGAAGTCAGCTGGGTTACGGGAATATGTACTATTCATTGTACGAATCTGTCTTATCGGATTGCAGGCTGGATATGCAAAATACTTGCTGCAAGATGTCCACCAAGTATGGATGAAGGTGCATACTTGAGTTACCGCAAATTATTTAATTGCATTTGTTATTTTTTTAACAGCCCCTTGTGCCATCCACATTCATTATGTTATTAGTCTAAAGAAATCTGAACCTGAAAATAGTTTGATCTTCAATGTTTTTTTATCCCACCTTTATTGCATTTGACGGTGCGGCAAAAAATCCTCAAGGTGTTCCGTTCCACCGCTAACGAGTCGTTCCTGGTGTCCAATAAAATACCAACTCGATAGGCAGGTTCATCCCCAAATATTGAAACAGTTTGAAATAGAACTCTACTAGTTTCAGCGATATGTTACCTGCACACTAAGGTTATTGTATACAATATGGTATAGAGATTACCACATACAGTCGGGACAGTCGGGACTACAAAATCAAATGACATTTTTCTCACTCACATAGACCGCATTTGGGAGAATGCGAAGAAAATCCTGCAATCCTGTACCATGAAATTTGGCATATAGAATCGGCTAGTAGAACTGGGGATATTTCGATCTGCAGTCGAATACCACTGAGCTATACCCCCATAATGAAACAATGAATAGTCAAGAAAAAAAAATTACTGTTAGAAAATAGAATATTTCGTTATTTGATGAATATCCGACAGGTAGCATTGCGATGGTCAGCTTACCTCATCTTTTATGGCATTGGCGTTTCCTGTTCGCTTTAACTATTCAGTCATCTTTCTCTTTCGCGTTAGTATACAGTATTAGAATAGAGAGTATTTGCTCCAAAATGGCAAGTTAATCTGATATGATGCTTGTTGTAGACGCTTCAGTAGCTGTGACAAGACTGTGAATTCCTGGTCGCGGGCTATTCTTAATTACAGGGATTGCTAGTTTACCATTTACTACATCTTCCTTTATCGTGGACTACGATTTCAAGTTAAAATTTGATGAGCATGAGCAGGAGGTGCACATGTATCACAAGCATGAGGTGAAAATATGATAACACTATGAGGTTAGCATAGTTCCTTGTAGGACGTTAGAGATGGTTGGGGAAATATATGGTAGTAAGTGACAGATGCAACGGACAGATATGGGATGAGAAAATTTAGGCGAGTGAGAGCATCGGTATGTGAGACACTTGGCGTGGAGCGGGTGTTGACGAGGTAGGGCCGTCCGGAACGCGTGATTCCACGCGTGTCCGATGTCTATTGGCCAGGACGGTTCTGTGACGAAGTGGCGACTGCGGGAGCGACCGGTGAAAACCCGTGAAATGGACTCTCGTCAGTCAGGTGGGTTGTATACTTCTGTGGTAGTAACCATCCATCTTGTGGCAAAGCTGGAAAAGCCTGGGACACTACGGCCTGCGGAGATGGTTTAGCCGAATACTGTAAAAACGGTGAAGAATGTGGAGGAGCTGGGCTGCGTTCTCGCTGTGCATTGATCGCTCGGTGGGCTCTCTTGAAGTTTCGCCCATCTCGGGTGTAGATTACATACGAATGGGGATCTGCAAATACCTTTGTAACATTACCCAGAATCCACTTTCTGGAAACGGGAACTCGGATCGACTGCCCGACGGACAAAACGGAACCACGGGTGGTGGCGAAACTGCCATGGTTGCATGACGCTGCTGCATTGCTTTTCTGTACCTGCTGCCAGACGGTAGGCCCACTACCGACCCTGGGCTTGAGTGCGGAGGGGGTGTAAGGAAATGCGCAACGGAAGTGGCGGCCTTGTAGGAGGACTGCGGGTGAGGGAAGAGTTGAGAACACGTGTGTTGAGCGAATTACGTTAAGGGCATCCCACGCCGTTTTCACGTCGTCTAGCATTTTTACGTTGTTTTACCGTCTGTTCGGTTCTCTCGGCCAAACCATTTGGCTGCGGATATTTTGGGGTGTGTTGAATGCCCTTGGAGGCAGAATAGCGCCGGAACTCTGCACTCCCGTATTGGGGTCCATTGTCGGACCGTAGCACGGATGGAATCTTAAAATCGACGAATTCGTTTAGCTGCTTTTTTGCCTCTCCCCGTACCAGCAAATTATCTAAGTCGATTTCAATGCCATCTATGCCATAGAAAAATTTCTCCATGGTGCACTGGCACATCTTGGGTGCTGATCGAATGTCAAACGGCAACCCCGACAGAAACGGAATCGTCCGAAAGGGGTCGCCATGTTGCATAAGTATGACGACTCATTGGATGGAAGTATCTGGTAACTCGTGCGATGATCTCCACGTCTTACATCTCTGCGAGCTTTTTTTCGACCGGGTTTCGGAGACGGAACGCCAGGCGTCGGATTGCATATACTTCGGGGAAAACATCTGGGCTCACCTTAATGGTATGTTCAGTCGGTAGCCGTCCCAAGCCAGTAAATACATCTGCGTAGGGGGCGAGGAAAAAGCAAAAAACATTTGGCGGAGGTGGAAAAGCGGAGGCAGCAGCAAACCGGGAAAATTGCAGGGAAATGGAAAATTTCTTCAAAAATAACATTGTGCCACAGTTGGATGAAGAATTTGACGACGACGTTGATGAGGGATACCTCCAATACAATGGAACGGACATTTCCAGTCGCTGCCAACACCAGGGTCATCTGAGGCAATTACTTCTCATGTCACTTTGGCAAAAGATGGTGTGTTTTCATTGTATGATTACAGCACTTGGTCAGTTTAATGTTTTAAATTCCCTAATTTCTCATAATTATTTTCTCTGTTTTACAGTCCGAAGGCAAAAGGAAAAAAGGGCAAAAAGACAACAGGCAAGGTCTTTATAGAAGGATCACGACGCTCATCGAGGTCTCGAGCACGATTAGAGGCGCGATTAGGGGTTTCTTTTGCCTTTGTCAAAGATACTGAACAAAGTGGCTACGTTTTCTCTGAATGCTGTGTAAAAGCACAGGTACAAAGGATGATTGCAACCAATGTAGTGTTTGCGATTCATGGATCCATAAGGCCTGTTTCTTCATAATTCATATTATATTTTTCTGTTCTGTTTTCCTACAAACATTCATTGCCATTCCATAATATCACACAAAGTGTGATTAAAGAACCAATAATGGAAAATAATAAATATTTGTCGCATTAAGAATCAATTTTTCAATCCTTTGGTTCCCATTCCAACATCTTACGACAGAGCCACTGCCATCGTAATTTTTATGAATGATACAATTCGCCATTACCGATTGCATGAATATTGTCGCATAATTTTTATAAGATATGCAACATCCATGTAGAGGAAGCTTACTGTTGTGGATTCCGAACATGACAACAACTACGGGGTTTCCAGATTTGGAAGACCCCTCAGAAGACCTGCTATTATTAATGTTTAGTTTATGTTATTTTTCTGTATGCCACCAGAGGCGCTGTTTACCATAGCCTTCTTGGTGGCCGATATCGGCAATGGCCGATTCTTCTCTAATTTCCCATTTGCCCCGAGCAGACGTCTCTGTAGTAAGTTGAGTCAAATTGAATAAAGTGTCAGTGAAATCATTTTCTCCCTAACCAACGTGTAATCTAAGGTATTAAGTTTAAGTTTATCTAATAAAAGCTTTCCCCTTAGATTAGATTCGTATCATGGTCCTTCGAACCAATTTGATTTGACGAAATCGTAAACTTAGTCGTTTTGGCTGCTTAAGCACTACACTCACACACGTGTTCAGCAAGAAACACGTGTTAAGGAAATTTTTGAGCCACTATCTTAAACTAGTGTAAGGGTTTAAGTCTTTCTTTTACGTTACTAACCAACCATTTCATTCCCCACAGTCAATTTTCAAGAAATCTTGCAATGAATAGAGAGTACGGGCCACTCACTTGGGCTGATACCCAAAAGTTTAACGTAAATTAAGTTTAGAATTTCATACAATCACCCGTTACTAACTTTTCTCAATAGTACCTAAGTAAGATTCAAAGACTAGGATACTTTCATGCGCAAGTTAAATTTGGGGAACGTCCAGCACCTCTTCATTCCTGTCCTACTAGAGAATACCAACCTCTCCCACCTGGTGTTACCATAGATGACAAACTAAATCACTATGAAAAGGGATTCTTCGCCGTAGCAATCAGATATCTGCCCAGACTTGATGCCATCGGAGTTACAAACATCCAGTCAAACACCGATAGAATCAGATATCTGGAATCGTTAAAACCACCACATCTACGGCAGCAAGAACCAGTAGTTCCAGAGGAAAAGATTTATCCGGACATCCGCCTTCCATCAGGACCCTTGGTGCATCCTAAGCAAGAGTTTGGTCCAAAGTTTCATCTAGTGCCCACCAGAAGACATCACCCGTCGCGATTTCCTACGCCTCCTAGACCAACGTACCCTATACGGCAGGTCAGAAACGTTGTTGTTGCCAACTTCTTTTCTGACAAAGCTCGGGTACCAGAGAGAAGAAAAAAAAGTAAAAATACAAATTGAAGATCACGAAGAGGGCCAAGTGGTAACATTGAAGAAAAGGGAACCTGAAGGCGAGTACGTGCTCCAAATTTTAGAAGGGACTACTGAAGAGATACGAGAAAGAAGAGGGAACTACTTGAAGTCAATTAAGAATTCTTTTGCTTCATGTTTTAATTTTGACTATTGTATAATCAAGAAGAATTTTTGTGTTAAAAGAAAGGACAGCTAGCTTTTAGTAAGAGTGGAGGAAGTTTTTATAACTACTCCTTTTGTTGTGTAACTCGTGCGAAATCGCAAAAATACATTCCTTTCGTTTTCCCATCCTAAATCCATTTTCGTGTCGCTTTCTCAGAAAGTAAAAACGCCTTGGGATATCCCACAATAATTGTTTTTCAGAATCATTTTTTTCAGATAGCCTTGTAACTCAGCAACAAGATGGCCACCAAGAGATTAAACCAAGCAGCTATGGTAATGACCATCGACATTTTAGAGAAAGAGCTGCACAAGGACCTGAAAAATTATGACGAAGCATGTGATGAAGAAAGATTGCAAGAAGCCGAAATATCTTTTGAGCTGGCCGACGACAGAATGAAGAGACTCATAACCAACTATCAGTCACTCATCCCACTATTAGAAGCTGAAGCGCAAGAGAAATATCTTCAACAACATGAAGAATTCGTCAACCGATTTCACAAGATGAGCATCGACTGGAGGAGGAGGAGACCAGCTGAGAGCAGACGAAGCCCTCAACAACGAGAACCCATACTTCAAGTCGCTGCGCAGAATGAAGAGGAGACATCTCCAACTACGAAAATGGCACCTGCAACAAATGCACTAACTTTACAGCCAACTCCAAACGTTATGAATATATCACACCTGCTACCCAGGATAGAAATTAGCAAATTTGATGGTGACCTGAGCAAGTGGAGAGATTGGTGGGCGATCTTTCGAACACTAATCCACGAAAACCAAACCATGAGGCCCATTGAAAAATTTAGCAGGCTAAAATTACACATAACGGAGGAAGCTGCTGGTGCGATTTCGTATTTGGACCTGACGGAAGACAATTACAACAAGGCAATAGACATTCTAAACGGGAAATACAACAAACCGAGATCGGTAAAAGCTGACCATTACATTGCAATCACAGAACTAAAAAAAGTAGAACGTCAAGAAGACCACAAGGCCTTTCGACAACTACACGACAAGGCAATGGGTCACGCTTTAAACCTCGGTAACCTAGAGCAGTCTACAGCTCAAAACGAAGCAATTATGGAGATCATCACAAGAAAATTGCCAATGGAATTAATGTCAAGATGGCACGGAAAAACCAAACAGTCACAGAAGACATTGAAAGATCTCTTTAATTTCATTGACTCCATAGCTGAAGACTGGGAATACGTCTATTCCACAGAGAGACACGAAAAGAAGAAAACGAAACCAGAGGCACCAGAAGAAACCACAACGAGTTACATTCGCAACAACACCAACGGCAGCTGAGTTAGCAGTCACAGGGACTGCAACTGAATACCCAAGACATCCAAAGTACCTGAAACAAATGAACTTGTAAAAAAGAAAATGCTTATTTTGTAACGATAAACATCCCCCGACCAAATGTGATGTCACACTAGAGAAGAAAATTGAGCAAGTCAAAAAAGAAAAAGGTGTTGGAAGTGCCTTGGACAAAATCATACGGTGAAAGAGTGTTGGAGTATAAGCAAGTGCTACAAATGCGGAAAAGATCACCACACGGCCATCTGCAACAGGGCAGTTAATCCGAAATCGGTGACGGCAACAGTAGCTGCGTCTCCAATGTTAAAGGTAGCAGATGACGCTCCTCTTTCAATAGAAAACGCCTATTTGGTGGCGTATACGTCCAAACGGCAACAGTAATAGTGGAAGGCCCGAAAGGATGGCTGAAAGCTATTGCTTATATCGATCAAGGATCGAATGCAACCTTAATTCGAAGCGAACTCGCTCAAACTCTAGGACTACAAGAAGTCGGGAAGATCAATCTGAAGCTGCAAGCAGTGGGACACATGCATCCAGAAAAAGAACGGAGCGTAAGAAAGTTGCGACTTCGAGGACTCATCCCACAAGCCGAAGAGATTGAATTGGAAGCGATCGAGCAGCCCGAAATCGGGAAGGTTGCTGGATCAAAAAAGACAGAATTTGTCAGCGAACTCTGGAGTCAAGGATACCAACTCGCAGATGACAGAATTCTAAGCGGAAGAGCAGGACCGTGCCAAATCGACGTCTTGATCGGAGCGAATCAAGTCTGGAAGGTTCTTGGCTCAAAACAGATCGTCTCGAAAACGGGTATTCGAGCGATAGAAAGCAAATTTGGATGGTTGTTACTTGGGCAAGATGAGACAGTTACGACATCGTCTAACACGGCAATCGGCTTTCTCTTAAAAGCCAAACAAGGAACACCAGAAAATTTGGAAGCAGAAACAGACCCGAAAACTGACGAAATAGATTTCGCCAGATGGTGGAAGCTGGAAAGCTTGGATCCACTCGAGAAAATTCCACTATCCATACAGTGGAAATCCTATTCAGACACCATCGTTCAAGATGAAGATGGACATTACGTAGCACCACTCCCATGGAACGAGAACAAGATACGTCTGAGCAAGAATGAAACCATGGCAGAGGGTCAAGCAAAGGCGCTTATTAGAAGAATGGACAGAGATAAAGAAATGAAGACTTCTTATGAAGCCGAATTCGGCAAACTAAAAGTTTCTAAATTCATTTCAAGAGCAGATACATCTTTTGGTGGTATCTACACTATCCTGCCCAATCATCCGGTTGTGAGAAGAGACAAAACAACCAGCAGAGTTAGGCCTGTTTTCAACGGTTCAGCGAAACCGAAAACAGGTTTCAGCGCCAACGACTGCCTAGAAGAAGGCCCCAATCTAAACCCGGACATTCTCGACGTGATGTTACTGTTTAGGCTCAACCCAATCGCCTGGACAGCTGATATCAGACAAGCCTTCCTCATGGTGAAGCTACTGAAAGAAGACGCGGAAGCGCTACGATTCTACCTAGAAGACGAAGACGTCCCAGGATCGCTGCAACTATACAAATGGAACAGGCTTCCATTCGGACTCACATGTAGCCCGGCAGTGCTAAGGACCGTCTTAAAGAAACACTTGGAGTCCTATGAAGGCGAGCTAGCGGAAAGCAGTCAACAAATCCTACGCCACCTATATGTAGATGACTATTTGTCAAATGCGTCTACATTAGAAGAAGCAATGGCCGTAATCGGAACTGTTCTAAAGCTTTTTGCAGACGCAAAAATGGACCTAAGAAAATGGGTGACAAACAACAGTGAGCTGCGAAGATATCTACTAAAACAAAATTTAACAGAAGACTCAGCCAATTCACACTCGTGTCTGAATCTAGACCCGCAGAAAGTGCTTGGTGTAAGGTGGAATACAAGCACGGATTGCTTTTATTTCAAGTCGGATGTGATAGTAGACGCAGCTACAAAAGTGAAAATTTTAACGAAGAGATCCTTCGCCAAAATTTCAACCAAATTGTTCGACCCACTTGGATTAATTGGACCCGTCACACTACAATTCAAGCTTTTATTTCAAGAATTGTGGCAAATCAAGATTGGATGGGACGATGAAGTACCCAAAGAGACGGAGATCCAGTTCAGAGATATAGTAGAAGACCTCAAATCAATTGAGAAAATACAAGTGCCAAGAATGATTTCTTTGGCACCAAACAAACACATGCAAGAGTTGCACATATTTTGTGACGCTTCTACAAAGGCATATGGTGCAGTGGCTTACGCGAAATCGCAATATCCAAATTTCGTCCGCCTAATTTGTTGCAAGACAAGAGCAGCGCCACTTCCGAAGAATGAAGTATCGCTACCGAGACTAGAATTGCTTAGTGCCGAGCTCGGTAGCGTATTAGCTGAAAGAATTGTCAATGCAATTGACAAGGTCGAATGGAAAGTGCACCTATGGACAGACTCGATGGCAACGTTAGGGTGGATAAAAGGTGAGCCAACCCGTTGGAAACTATTTGTCAGAAACCGAGTTGAGGCAATTAGAAAAATGTCCAACCCAGAACAATGGAGACACTGCCCTGGGAAAGACAATCCAGCAGACTACGCATCAAGAGGAACCACTGTCAAGAAACTGATTGCGGCTTCTTTTTGGTGGGGAGGTCCGTCCTGGCTGATTTACAACGAAAAAGAATGGCCGCAACAAGGAAACCTGACATCAGAAGAAATACAGTCGATGGAGATTGAGACAAGATCCAAGAAAAGAATCGAAAGTCTTGCAGTTAGCAGCACACTGGATTGGTTCGACGTATTAGCAGCAAGAGCAAGCAGTTATCTGCGGTTTTTACGAACAATTGCCTGGATGTTTAGGCTTTTCAGAAAGGAGTCGCTCGGTAAAGCAATTGAAACGGTCAGAGGAAAGGAAATACCATGCCTTTCTGTCCGCGAAATCGCCACCGCCGAAAACTTTATTTTGAAGTTTATTCAAAAAAGGGCATTTCCAGAAATCTACGAATCACTTCAAGATGGAAAGCCGCTTGGCAACATGCTATGCAACCTAGAAACCCTAAGACCTATTTGGGATGCGCAAGACAAACTAATTCGAGTGACTGGACGAGTTGGTCCAGCTCTAAAGGAACTGCTGATAGACCCGCCGATTCTTCTCCCAGCAAGCGAGAAGATTGTGGACATGATGATCCAGTATCATCATGTCAAACGGAAACATGCCGGTGTCCAAAACACTCTGACGTTCTTACGAAATCGGTTTTGGATAATTCGTGCCCGCCAACGGATAAAAAGTGTAATCAAACAGTGCGTGAAGTGTCAAAAGGTGCAATCGCGTCCCTTCAACGAAGAAACAGCTTCAATGCCCTTGGATCGTACCAAGAGAGCACAACCCTTTGAAGTTATCGGGATTGACTACTTCGGACCGATGTATGTCTTAGAAGAAGTCATCCTAATAGAAAAGGACAGTGAAGGGAACGATGTCGAGAAAACTCGTATAGGAGAGAAAAAAGTGCATGCGTGTTTGTTTACTTGTGCCGTCACAAGAGCTGTGCACTTGGAGCTCGTGACCGACTTAACCGCCCAGACTTTCATGCACGCGTTGAGAAGAATGATGTCACGTAGAGAGGATTGCAAAATCATCTACAGTGACAACGCGTCAACATTCACATGTGCGGCAAAACTGATATCAGAAGATCCTACCCTAGCTAACTGGTTGTCAAGCAAGGGTATTACATGGAAGTTCTCCCCCAGTCTAGCTCCATGGTGGGGCGGGTTTTGGGAGAGAATGGTGCGCTCCGTGAAAGAACCATTAAGGAAAGTGCTGGGGAAAATGAAAGTGAGCTACGACCAGCTTCATACTATTATGGTCGAAATCGAAGCTATCGTGAACTCACGTCCTCTCACTTATGTGTCTGGAGACGCACAATCGTTTGAAGTGTTATCTCCGCAAAAACTGCTGACTGGAAGGCAACCTGGTGCCACAACAGAGTCACCCGACTCTACGAAAATGAGCCGAGACGAACTTATCGAATTGGATAAGAAAAGACGCGAGAACGCACTAACATGGTGGAGGCTTTGGCAAGACTCGTACCTGTCCGACCTCAAGGGATTTTACTGTCGCAAGGGCAAGGGTACAAGAATTCCACGTGTTGGCGAAGTCGTCTTACTAAAAGAGCCTAACATTAAGCGAGTTTCATGGCCGACGGCCATTGTAATTTTTAGGCCGATCGACACACCAGTACGAAGCTGAAATCGGCGTAAAGGAGAAAACTACTTCCAAGAAGAAGAAGCCAAGAAGAAATTGGAATTACGATCGAACATGACAACAAATGAAATATTTTAGAGGCATCCAGAATTTTTATAGCAGACGTCTCTGTAGTTGATATCACAAGTCTGTCATTCTGTGTCATAGAATGTTTAAAAGTATCTCACAAAATGAAACAATTAGGCAAAGCAATCTGTTCATATTCTACAATTTGAGTTGAACCATCAATCTTCGGGTTGACAATCCAAAGTCCTACGACTATACCACCGCTTACATATTGAAGCAAGAAAATATAATACTTATTACTTAATATTTAGTACGTGGCGTGCTATCCCAAATTAGCGTCATGGGAGCTAATGTAAAGAAATATAAGAATTGCTATCCCCCATTAGATAAATATTGTCACATGATTTTCACAAAATATTCAACAGCCATATAGAGAAAACTTCAAAGAATCTATTGGTCCTAATGTTTTTGATATTGTTTTAGTTTAAGGTATCTTTAGCGATTTAAAAATATCTCATAAAAAAGGGGATAGTTCAAAAATTTGGAAAAAGAAATTGTAGTGCCCAGACGGTATGGAACCATTCTCCTATAGCATCTCGAGCAACACAAAGTTGAAAAGCGTAATATGTCCTCTAGTATGTAGTCTGCTGTCCCAAATTAGCGTCATGAGACCTTATGTAAAAAACATAAAATTGCAATTACCGATTAGATGTATAATTTCGCATGATTTAAATAAAACATTCAATAGCCATGAAGAGAAAACTTAAACGAATCTTTTGATCCTAATATTATTGATAATGTAGTAGTGTAAGGTATCTATAATGATTTACAAATATCTCATAAAAAAGGGAAAAATACGGGAATGAGGAAAACGAAACTTGAAAATAGTGCCTTGACAGTATAGAACCAATATCGTTTACGGTGGCAATCATACGTCTTACAACTATGCTATGGTTGAGGAAATATTGTTAAAAAGCATAACATGTCTTGTTGTATGTAGTTTGCTGTCCCAAATTAGTGTTACGGAAGCTTGTGTAGAAAACATAAGAATTACAATCCCCCATTAGATAAATATTTTCACGTGATTTTCCTAAAACATTCAACAGCCATGTAGAGGTAACTTAAATCAATCTATTGATACCAGTATTGATGATATTGCTTTAGTTTAAGGTGTTCTTAGTGATTTCAAAATATCTCATCAAATAAGAAAAAATTGTAGTAGATGTACCATACGGTATAGAACCGTTAGCCTTTTGGTTGTCAATTCAACATCTTACGATTATGCTATGGTGCAAAATAAAATGCTAAAAGCATAAAGTGTGCATTTCAGTATGTAGAATGCTGTCCTAAATTAGCATCACGGGAGCTTATTTAAAAAATAAAAAAATTTCAATCACCGATTAGATGCATATTTTCACATGATTTTCATAAAAATATTCAATAGCCATGTAGAGAGAACTTAACTGAATCTGTTGTTCCTAATATTGTTGATATTGTAGTAGTGATTTAGAAATACCAGTGATTTAGAAATGGAAAAATGAGGATTATTAAATTTCAAAATAGTTCCTTGACAGTCATAGAACCATTACCCTTTAGGATGGTAATCAATAATAAAATGGTTAACAAAATTCATTTGATAAGCATAACATCTCTTTTTGTAATTAGGCTACTGTCCCTAATTAGCGTCATGGGTGCTTATTTAAAAACATAAGAATTTAAAGCATTAGTTATAGGTATCAGGTAACAGCCCTGTAGTGAAAATTTAAGCGAATCTATTAATAGCAATATTTGTTGATATTGCGTTTGTTAATTAAAAATAATAAATAGATATTAGCACATGAGCCGCAACGGGTTTTGAACCACAAACCTTCGAGTTAGTACTCCAATACTGTATGACTAGGCCACTGTTGTCTACTAATAAATACACAGCCTACCATCGTTGTTTGCTTTATAGTCTGCTGTCCCAATTAGTGCCATTGGTGCTTCTGTAAAAAATATGGAAATTGCAATCACAGGATAGATGAATATTGTAAGCTGGCTAAGGTGCGAACTTTCCGATTTATAAACGGAATTTAGGCGAACCCTGTGATGTCCATATTAATTGGAAAAATGTTAGTTTTGGATGATTAAAATGAATTAACTATCTCTCTTGAATAAGAAAGAAAATCGTATGGTTTAAAAAAATGAGCTGAAATGTATAAAGAATGAATTATAATCGGTCGCTATACAGGGTGGAACCACCGACTTTCAAATTTGTTTGCCAAAGCTTTATGGCTGTGCTATGAACATGTTACAATTACTTCGTATACAACTTATCCTTAGTCTGCTGTCCAGATTTGGCGTCATGGGAGCTGTTTGAAAAATATATCACATTATTTTTTGTTTTTTACCGTTGAACCTATGGTCTATTGGCTACTTAAAGAGCGAAGTGTTTAATACGATCTTAAAAATCAATACTTTATGTGTTTGGGGTGAGTTTCGATCACAAGTTACCAGGCCAGAAAAATTGATGTCTCGTTTTGACAGCTCATTGTTTTGGTTATTGAAACATACATTTCGCTATATTTTTTATTGCACCTTCTTCGGTGTCTTAAGCTATTCGATTCAGAATTAAAAACTGAATCGAACGAATAAATTAGTTTGGAAAAATAAGACTGATCAGATTAACATAAGTGTCCAATGGTTTTTGTCCGAAATTAGCAGATCGGCTTTACACACATTCCCCATAAGAAAGAGTGTTAACCCAAACGCTGTCCCAATTCGCTTTTTTACCCTATATAATAATACTAATACGAATTTATTATTTTATTTTTAGTTTTTGGTTTTATTAGTTTTTTTCTTTTTGTTTCTGTTGTTTGCGTAGAAAATAAACTGAGCGGTAAGATGGAGAAAGTTTCAGATCTTGGGATGATCAGGACATGATAGCTACCCTTAGTTTTTTATCTTTAGAGGAACGAATCCGTCGGACATTCGCTGGTAAAAATGTAATGTGAATAATCATAATATAACGCTAAATTCTTCGTATTCACTTGTTTTCATAGTGAACACTGTTTAATTAATTCATTCGTGCTGTGTTTCTTATCTTACATTGAAAACCATGCTCTATAAGACAAATGATTTCCGTTGGTAAACTTTTTAAAATAACGTTTTAACTGCGCTGCCCATTCATTGGAGGTTGGACCATAAGCTAGGAAACATCGTTAACCACAAGGATTATATTGGTTGCAGATAGAACCATGCCACGTCGAAAAATCGTTAAATGAATTTTATTTCCTGGTAGATTTAGGAATAAATCAATTTGAAAAAGGTAAGAAACAATAAAAAAAATAGCAAATGACAACAATCTTCTGTTCTCTGTTCTTAATCTGTTCATTTTTTTGCTAAGTGTCTCAGTGGACAATTGGATTTCTAAGCTAAGATTCCAATTAAGTAAAATAGTATTAGTGAACACAAGGTTCACCGTTACTTTGTTAAGGCGCCAGACTTAATTGCTGTCTCTGTATAGGGACGTAAGTTCGATCCTCATATCTGGTAAACATAAGTTTGCTACAATAGACGACTAACGCTAAATTGCATCTATATCCTGGTAAATTAACGATTGGATTTCTGTTATTAAATCTTTCGCAACCATGTGCTGATAATACTTTACACAATTATTTGATTGCTGAAGATATATTAATTGATTAGCCTAGATGTTAAGGCACCAGACTTCAGTTTTCGTTTCTTCATAGATACGTAAGTTGGATTTTCACACGTTGATCTTAAATGTATTGTTTAATGGTTGTGTACAACTGGAAAGAAAGTTTGTCAATTAATTCTTTGCCATAGCAGCTCATTACGTTATTAGTCTAATACTGAACCTGAAAATAGTTTGATCTTCAATGTTTTTTACTCCACCTTTATTGCATATGACGGTGCGGCAAAAAATCCTTAAGGTGCCAGCTAACTTAAGTTCTTGTGTCCAATAAAATACCAACTCAATTGATAGGTTCGTCCCCAAATATTGAAATAGTTCGTGAGTCATCGTTCATCACACCTGGTAACCACTAGTTTTTAGTCACGAGAATGGTAAATGACAGCAATCTTCTCTTCTATCGTAGTCTGTTCATTTTTTTTAAGATGTCTCATTGGACGATTGGCAAAAATTCTTGGCTTGGAAAATGACCAAACTTACGGAAAAATAGTTTGTTATTGACACACCCACATAGACCGCATTTGGAAGAGTGCGAAGAAACTCAAAACTCTGCAATCCTGTTCCATGAAATTTGGCATAGGGAATCGGCTAGTCACCGTCGAGTCTTAAATACAGTCGTCGCCGAAGTAACAGCCCTCTGAATGCACGGCAACTGATCCATGTTAGCCTTGAAGTGATCGTAAATGCTAAACCAGTTTCATACCTGTTCGTCCAACAAGATAGCATATTTTAAAGTCACCTGGTATTCTTCAACAACGTTCTGGGAAGCTTCCAAGAAGAAGATGTGCAGTGTGGAGTGGCAACTCGACTGAATGTGAAATTTCACCTTGTGCTTTTTTAAAAGTATGAATTGCAATACAATTATACTTTACACATGCTGTAAAAATTAAACTGTAACAAAACCTGAAAAAAAACTGTAAAAAATTAAATCATCATGTTTGAACCAATCTTTGTTTTGGAACTTATGTCTTACAAAAGCCTTCGAATCCCGTTTTCTGGGACTTTTCACCAGCAATATATTTAGTTTCCGATGCAACAAATATTTAACCTTCAACTAGGATGGGAAGCGATACTCCGAATAATTATCGGTATCGTGGTACTAAATTTTCACAAAAAAAATCGCGATAGTATTTTCAAGTATTGCACACACTACTGATACCAATACTTTTATTTTTATCAACGCAATCTAGGATTAAAAGCTATTACCAAGGTAATATTTCGATAGACCAGTCAATATTTCAGATATCCCCGTTTTTGGGACTTATGCTTTGATTTACCAATTGATCATTTTGAGTTTTTTGCAACCAATAATAAAAATACATTAACAGTATATTGTTCTTTCATTTCCTTTATTCTTTTTTCGTATTCCAAATCGTTGTTTGCTTTTCAAAGCAACATTTTTCAAAATTTGTATCGGAAAGACGATTTTCGTTGGGCTGAAAATGCTTCCTTCGGCACTGAAAAGGTTTTCGACCGAAGCCGAGAAGGCAATGGTGCGTCATATTTAATAAATATCAATTTTAATGTACCATTTGACGGATCTCCTAAGAAAAAACAACTTCACCGCAATTATCTTTAGAAGTTGAAACGCTGAGTGACAGAAAAAAAATTTCTTCCTTTTGATATGAAAAATAATAATATTCATAGCGAGACTTTTACCCGAAGCTAGTTCTTGAGCGAAACTTTAATAATTCTTTACAAGTTTTTTATAGCAGATGACTTGCCAGTCTCAACTAACCAATTCAGCTTGATGTTCATGTGAGCAAGTGCAGAGAGAACTAGTTCACCGTCTTCAAAGACACGAGAAAAAGGAGTTTCCAGTGCTGACAATAGAAGAAATATATGATTTACAATGAAAGATACCACCGTTTTCTTTTAAATCAATGGTCTTCTTTTTCAAAATAGTTGATGTTTGAAGTAGGTATCCTGTGGACACTGTCAAGTCCGATTGAAAGACATCTAGCGCTTCTACTAGTAGCGTCATGGTCGTCACATATTCCTTGGTGCAATCTTTCTCCGTATTGGATTTTGAAGCGCTCGAAAACATACTTCAAATTTTGTTTTTTATTCTTCATAAAATAGTTAACTCTTTCAACTGCATCAAAGAAAGCATTCCAGCGTGTTGCAGTAAGAATGATGAACATTAACAATTTGGCTTCAAAGACATAGGATGACTTGGAGCTCCTGCTTTGTTTGTTACAAAGAATTTCAGTTTTTCTTCTGTGGATTCCTTTAGTTTTTTTCACTTTTGGTTTCCAATTTTCAAAAGCAGGTTCAATGTGTAGCTAGCGCATCGGTGATAAGTGTGAAGAGAGTAAATATCGTTGGCGCTTCCCTTTTCCTCTTAAGTAAGCGAAGAATTTTATGGATGTGGTCGGGCTGTGATAGATACAACGTTCTTTTCTGGTGATCTGACAGAAATTCCCCTTGATGATGACGTAAATACAGGCTTCGATCAGAAGCGCTTGGACGAAGACCAAACTTCCTTTGGAAAGTGTCGAAAGTGTGATTCCATATTCGATATGCCTGTTTAAGGCGTTATAAGCATTTGTGCAAACGACAGTCCAAATCCTCCTGTCCCGCAGAACAAACCTTTCCGGTTGTTGTCAATAGATCTCTTCGTTTGACTGCCCATAGAGGAAAGCAGCCTTTACAACCAGTTAAGACAGTTTCAGATTGTGAACAGCAACAAAATACAGGATGACTCGAAGTGTGTCGTATTAAAGAACTGACGAGAAGGTCTCTCCATAGTTTATCCCGTAACGCTGAGAGAATCCTTTGGCTACCAGCCTGGCTTTGTAGCGTGGGGATGAACCTTGTACATTGGGCTTTGAATACCCATCGTGCCTTAATAGGTGTACGACCAGGTGGTAGTCGAGAGAGGGACCAGGTTTTGTTCAGCATGAGATACTGATATGCTGTCGTTTGGTAGAGTTGCATTGGGTTCCTTCTCCAGAACTGGGATATCTACTTGGATTGAGACGTCTGACGGAATAGGCGCGTATGGTGGCTCAGGATCAATGTCAATTACCCCTGCAACCTGGGGCATTACATCTTCTCTTGTATTATTTGGGGACCTGTTTTTGGTCTTCTTTGGGTGTAGGTACTAAGAATTTTATAAAATAGTATGGGGTAGTATAGTATAATAAATAGTATAATCTAGTGTGGGGTGAAGTTGCTCGTCGAATATGATTTCCCGGCTGATTTTTTTCCTTCTAGTGGCAGGGTGCCAGAAACGGTATGCCTTTTGGGTAAGGGAGTATCCTACGAAGAAGCATTTGAGGCCCTTGGAGTCTAGCTTGCTGCCGTCAGCTTTCGGAATATGAATATATGCTGTGATTCCAAACATGCGCAAGTGTGGTATGTTCGGTTTTGTGTGGTGCCACATTTGGTATGAAGAGATCTGCTGTCTCGGACTCCTGCTTCATAAAGTAGACTGTGTGCCATCCACTGAAGTTATCATTGAAAATTATGAAGAAACGCAAACCGCTTCTTGTCTGTACGCGCATAGGGCCACATACGTCTGAATGAATTTGTTGTCCGACTTCATAGGCTCTTGTCCTACCGACACGAAAAGGGGATCTCTGCCTTTTTCCGGATATACAACAAAGACAGGGCTGCGTTGGAGTGATGTCGATGGCTGGTAGTATGAAGCCATCTACTGCATGATTTGATGACATGTTATAGATTAAAATAGAGAGTTTTTGTTATAAGATGACAAGTTAATCTGATCTGATGCTTCGTCATGTAAATTAAAATAAGCAACATCGATACGACAGTAATTGAATTTCTTGTTAAACAAGGAAATCGTTTCTCATTTAAAGGAAGTAATTCTCCTTCGGTGTGCGCATTTTCAATTGATTTAGCTTAGGATGATTATTTAATTAATTTATATCCAGATATCTCGATATAATTTCATGCCCTTTATAAACTCAATCTATGAAATGGCACCAATTCCTCTTATGTTTGAAGGGGGCACCCAGGTTTGAACTGGGGACCCTACGATCTGCAGTCGTATGCTCTACCACTGAGCTATACCCCCATTACACAACAATGGTCAGAAAAACAAGTTACTGTTAGAAAGTTAAAAATAAATAACAAATTTCGTTATGTGATGAGTATTCGACAGGCAGCATTGCGATGGTCAGCCTACCTCATCTTTTATGACATTGCGATGGTCAGCTTTCTACCTCATCTTTTATGACATTGGCGTTTTCTGTTCTAAGTCTTTAACTATTCAGTCACCTTGTTCTCTTTCGCGTTAGAATACAGTATTAGAATAGAGAGTATTTGTTCCAAAATGGCAAGTTAATCTGATTTGATGCTAATTCTTGTAAATTAAAATAGACAACATCCACACGACAGTAATCGAATTTCTTGTTAAACAAGTCAGAAAAACAAGTTACTGTTCTCATTTAAATAACAAATTTCGTTATTATGAATTCGACAGGCAGCATTCCGATGGTCAGCCTACCTCATCTTTTATGACATTGGCGTTTTCTGTTCGCTTTAACTATTCAGTCACCTTTCTCTTTCGCGTTAGAATTAGAGAGTATTTGTTCCAAAATTAATCTGATTTGTTAAACAAAAGGAAAATCTGTTTCTCATTTAAAGGAAGTAATTGAATTCTTGTTAAACCGTTTTCAGTGTCTCCTTCATGCGCATTTTCAATTGATTTAGCTTAGGATGATTATTTAATTAATTTATATCCAGATATCTCGATATAATTTCATGCCCTTTATAAACTCAATCTATGAAATGGCACCATATCCTCTTATGTTTGAAGGGGGCACCCAGGTTTGAACTGGGGACCCTACGATCTGCAGTCGTATGCTCTACCACTGAGCTATACCCCCATTACACAACAATGGTCAGAAAAACAATTTACTGTTAGAAAGTTAAAAATAAATAACAAATTTCGTTATGTGATGAGCATTTGATACCAATGCATGTTATGTTTCCAGGTTCCGCTTCAGTAGCTGTGACAAGACTGTGTATTCTTGGTCGCGGGGTATTCTTAGTTACAGGGATTGCTAGTTTACCATTTACTACATCTTCCTTTATCGTGGGCTACGATTTCAACTTAAAACTTGATGAGCATGAGCAGGAGGTGCACATGTATCACAAGCATGAGGTGAAAATATGATAACACTATGAGGTTAGCATAGTTCCTCGTAGGACGTTAGAGGTGGTTGGTGAAATATGACAGATGCAACGGACAGATATGGGGTGAGAAAATTTAGGCGAGTGAGAGCATCGGTATGTGAGACACATAGCGTGTAACCGGATGTAACGTGCGGGTGTTGATGAGGTAGGGTCGTCCGAAACGCGTGATTCCACGCGCGGTCGATGTCTCTTGGCCTCTTGACGAAGTGGCGACTGCGGGAGCGACCGGTGAAAACCAGTGAAATGGACTCTCGTCAGTCGGGTGGGTTGTATACTTCTGTGGTAGTAACCATCCAACTTGGGGCAAAGCTGGAAAAGTCTGGGACACTACGTCCTGCGGAGGTGGTTTAGCCGAATACTATAAAAACGGTGAAGAATGTGGAGGAGCTGGGCTGCGTTCTCGCTGTGCATTGATCGCTCAGCGGGTTCTCCTGAAGTTTCCCCATCTAGGGTGTGGACTACATACGAATGGGGATCTGCATATACCTTTTTAAAATTACCCGGAATCCAATCTCTGGAAACGCGAACTCGGACCGTCTGCCCGACGGACAAAACGGAACCACGGATGGTTGGGAAACTGCCATGGTTGAATGACGCTGCTGCATTGCTTTTGTGTAACTGCTGTCAGACGGTAGGCGCACTAACGACCCTGGGCTGGAGTGCTGAGGTGGTGTAAGGAAGAGCGCCACTAAAGTGGCGGCCTTGTAGGAGGACGGCGGGTGAAGAGTTATTTCACCGTCTTACGGTTCTCTCGGCCAACGCATTTGACTGCGGATATTTTGGGGTGTGTTGAATGCCCTTGGAGGCAGAATAGCGGCGGAACTCTGCACTCCTGTATTGGTGTCCATTGTGGGACCGTAGCACGGATGGAATCTCAAAATCGGCGAAAATCCGATCGAGCTCTGCGATGACTGCAGACGAGACCGTTGACTTTAGTGGGACAAAACATGGCCATTTTCTGTAGTAGTCAACGACGAGCAAGTAGGGGACTCCTTTGAATTCAAACAGGTCTGACCCCACAACCTGGAAAGGATGCAGCGAGGCCTCAACAGGTTTCAGTGGCTGGGCAGGATTTTGGTTTGCATTTTCTTTGCAGGTTGAACACGACGCCACCATGTTTCGGACTTGGTTAATGTAGCCTGGTCAGTACACAACCGATTTTGCGCGTTCGACACATTTGACTTCTCTGAAGTGGCCAAGGTGGATTTTCCGTGAGTTTTCCTGCTGCAATGATTTCCGGACCACCACCGTTTCCCCTCGAAGAAGAGGCCATCGCATTCTGACAACTCGTGCCGAACGTTCGAAAAGGGTTAGTTCGTTATTGGACAATTTCTATTGTGTTCGGGTCATCCTTTGAAAAGCATGTCTTTCACCACTTGTGGGGCGGGATCAGTGGCAGCGGCGCTGGCGTAACGGGTTCTGGTGTCCGTAGCGGGCATGGCCGACGTAATCACCAAATGTAAGCGCTCATCACTTGATTGTGATTGGTCTTCCGTGTGGATAATGGAACTGGAGGCACGGCTGAGGGCATCGGAAAGGAGAGGTCACGTCCTGGTTTGCAGATAAAAACTAAGTCGTGCCGTTCAAGTTAAAGGAGGATGCGCTGGATGCGGAGCGAGCATGATGCCATTGGTTTGTTGAGGAGGCTTGCTAGGGGCTTGTGGTCGTTTTCAACGACCACTGCCTGTCCATACACGTATTGGCGAAAACGGTCCAGTCCAAACTGAATAGCAAGGAGTTCCTTTTCGATCTGCACGTAACGTTTCTGTGTTTCCGTCAGGGTTACGGATGCATTGGCGACGGGCTGGTTGTCTTGTAATCATACTGCTCCAAGGACGGTGGGGGAGGCATCGACGGATTTAACCAGAGGAAGATCGGGATCGAAAGGCGCAGCACTGGCAATTAGGCAAACGACGCATGGCATGTTTAGTATTGCTTCCACCTTGGTTGGTTCAGCCATTAATTGACCTTCTTTGACGATGTGGCCAAGCCAGGGTATCTCCTGCAGGAAGAAATGACACTTTTTAATGTTTAGACGTAGATTAACATCGTGACAGCGACGAAGGACAGCTACCAGGCGTTCATTTATTTGCTTTTTTGCCTCTCCCCGTACCAGCAAATCATCTAAGTCGATTTCAATGCCATCTATGCCATAGAAAAATTTCTCCATGGTGCACTGGCACATCTTGGGTGCTGATCGAATGTCAAACGGTAACCCCGACAGAAACGGAATCGTCCGAAAGGGGTCGCCATGTTGCATAAGTATGACGACTCATTGGATGGAAGTATCTGGTAACTCGTGCGATGATCTCCACGTCTTCCATCTCTGCGAGCTTTTTTTCGACCGGGTTTCGGAGACGGAACGCCAGGCGTCGGATTGCATATACTTCGGGGAAAACATCTGGGCTCACCTTAATGGTATGTTCAGTCGGTAGCCGTCCCAAGCCAGTAAATACATCTGCGTAGGGGGCGAGGAAAAAGCAAAAAACATTTGGCGGAGGTGGAAAAGCGGAGGAGCGGCAGCAAACCGGGAAAATTGCAGGGAAATGGAAAATTTCTTCAAAAATAACAATGTGCCACAGTTGGATGAAGAATTTGACGACGACGTTGATGAGGGATACCTCCAATACAATGGAACGGACATTTCCAGTCGCTGCCAACACCAGGGTCATCTGAGGCAATTACTTCTCATGTCACTTTGACAAAAGATGGTGTGTTTTCATTGTATGATTATAGCACTTGGTCAGTTTAATGTTTTAAATTCCCTAATTCCTCATAATTATTTTTTCTGTTTTACAGTCCGAAGGCAAAAGGAAAAAAGGGCAAAAAGACAACAGGCAAGGTCTTTATAGAAGGATCACGACGCTGATCGAGGTCTCGAGCACGATTAGAGGCGCGATTAGGGGTTTCTTTTGCCTTTGTCAAAGATACTGAACAAAGTGGCTACGTTTTCTCTGAATGCTGTGTAAAAGCACAGGTACAAAGGATGATTGCAATCAATGTAGTGTTTGCGATTCATGGATCCATAAGGCCTGTTTCTTCATAATTCATATATATTATATTTTTCTGAGGTTTTCCTACAAACATTCATTGCGATTCCATAATATCACACAAAGTGTGATTAAAAAACCAATAATGGAAAATAATAAATATTTGTCGCATTAAGAATCAATTTTTCAATCCTTTGGTTCCCATTCCAACATCTTACGACAGAGCCACTGCCATCGTAATTTTTATGAATGATACAATTCGCCATTACCGATTACATGAATATTGTCGCATAATTTTTATAAGATATGCAACATCCATGTAGAGGAAGCTTACACAAGTCTGTCATTCTGTGTCATAGAATGTTTAAAAGTATCTCACAAAATGAAACAATTAGGCAAAGCAATCTGTTCATATTCTACAATTTGAGTTGAACCATCAATCTTCGGGTTGACAATCCAAAGTCCTACGACTATACCACCGCTTACATATTGAAGCAAGAAAATATAATACTTATTACTTAATATTTAGTACGTGGCGTGCTATCCCAAATTAGCGTCATGGGAGCTAATGTAAAGAAATATAAGAATTGCTATCCCCCATTAGATAAATATTGTCACATGATTTTCACAAAATATTCAACAGCCATATAGAGAAAACTTCAAAGAATCTATTGGTCCTAATGTTTTTGATATTGTTTTAGTTTAAGGTATCTTTAGCGATTTAAAAATATCTCATAAAAAAGGGGATAGTTCAAAAATTTGGAAAAAGAAATTGTAGTGCCCAGACGGTATGGAACCATTCTCCTATAGCATCTCGAACAACACAAAGTTGAAAAGCGTAATATGTCCTCTAGTATGTAGTCTGCTGTCCCAAATTAGCGTCATGAGACCTTATGTAAAAAACATAAAATTGCAATTACCGATTAGATGTATAATTTCGCATGATTTAAATAAAACATTCAATAGCCATGAAGAGAAAACTTAAACGAATCTTTTGATCCTAATATTATTGATAATGTAGTAGTGTAAGGTATCTATAATGATTTACAAATATCTCACAAAAAAGGGAAAAATGAGGGAATGAGGAAAACGAAACTTGAAAATAGTGCCTTGACAGTATAGAACCAATATCGTTTACGGTGGCAATCATACGTCTTACAACTATGCTATGGTTGAGGAAATATTGTTAAAAAGCATAACATGTCTTGTTGTATGTAGTTTGCTGTCCCAAATTAGTGTTACGGAAGCTTGTGTAGAAAACATAAGAATTACAATCCCCCATTAGATAAATATTTTCACGTGATTTTCCTAAAATATTCAACAGCCATGTAGAGGTAACTTAAATCAATCTATTGATACCAGTATTGATGATATTGCTTTAGTTTAAGGTGTTCTTAGTGATTTCAAAATATCTCATCAAATAAGAAAAAATTGAAGTAGATGTACCATACGGTATAGAACCGTTAGCCTTTTGGTTGTCAATTCAACATCTTACGATTATGCTATGGTGCAAAATAAAATGCTAAAAGCATAAAGTGTGCATTTCAGTATGTAGAATGCTGTCCTAAATTAGCATCACGGGAGCTTATTTAAAAAATAAAAAAATTGCAATCACCGATTAGATGCATATTTTCACATGATTTTCATAAAAATATTCAATAGCCATGTAGAGAGAACTTAACTGAATCTGTTGTTCCTAATATTGTTGATATTGTAGTAGTGATTTAGAAATACCTCAACAAAAATGGAAAAATGAGGATTATTAAATTTAAAAATAGTTCCTTGACAGTCATAGAACCATTACCCTTTAGGATGGTAATCAATAATAAAATGGTTAACAAAATTCATTTGATAAGCATAACATCTCTTTTTGTAATTAGTCTACTGTCCCTAATTAGCGTCATGGGGGCTTATTTAAAAACATAAGAATTTAAAGCATTAGTTATAGGTATCAGGTAACAGCCCTGTAGTGAAAATTTAAGCGAATCTATTAATAGCAATATTTGTTGATATTGCGTTTGTTAATTAAAAATAATAAATAGATATTAGCACATGACGACACCATTGATACAACGGGTTTTGAACCACAAACCTTCGAGATAGAAGAAGGCGACAAACACAAAACCACCTTCATCTGTGAATTTGGACAATACGAATTTAATAGAATGCCATTTGGATTAACAAATGCGCCAAGCACTTTTCAACGAGCAATGAATAACATCTTGAAATCAGTATTGTTCAAATTCGTAAAGCCCACCCACTGACAGCGCTAACGAGAAAATCAGCCAAGTGGAAATGGGGAGAGGAACAAAGGGACGCCTTTGATTGTATCAAGAACTGTCTCATAACTAGACCTATCCAAGGTTATCCAGATTTCACGCGCGAATTTATCAACTACACAGATGCTTCAGGAGACGGAATAGGAGCAGTCTTGGCTCAGATGCAGACTCTACTCCAATCAGCGGATTCAGCGGAGTCCGACGTACAGAAACCCCGTGAATCAGACGGCGCGGAAGTCGTCATAGCGTATAGCTCTAAACATCTGAACGACCGCGAGGCCAAGTGGTCAACCACAGAGAAAGATGCTTACGCAACCATCCACGCAATCGATGTGTTTAGGACATATCTATACGGACGCAGATTCACCGTATTTACCGACCATAGACCTTTAGAATGGTTAATGAGCAAGATAGAACCCGCAGGAAGATTAGCTAGATGGGCACTCAAACTTTAAGAATTTGACATCGTCATTGGGTACCGACCTGGGAAGTCGCACCAAAATGCTGACACCCTAAGCCGTATTCCCATAGTGCCGCTAGCACGAGTAGAAACAAGGGCAACGGATAAAGAAACTGTCGTAAGAGAGCTTGAAAATATTCGTAAAGAAAGTGAAAGACGAAAAGGACAAATTAAGGATAGAAAGATACCAGAAACAAGAAAACCATAAGAGAGAAAATGAAAGTATTCAAAAAGAAAGCGAAAGTTTTGAGAAGGAAAGTCTTCAGAAGAAGAGCGTAAATTTCGAAAGCGAAGTTGGAAGTGAAAGAAGGTCTTGGAGAGAAGACAGATGGGGAACTACAGCAAGCAGATAAGTATTGCCAAAAATTAAAAAAGAAAAGTAAAAATAGCAGATTCACCAGCAACTTTATAATCAACGAGAAAGGTTGTTGCAAACTCCGTGCGAAAGTTTGCGACAGAGAGAGAAAAAACAAAAGGGATGTAGTTGGCTGTAACAAAAGGAACGTTTTTATTTCAGGGTTGAGAGATAAAGAGGGGAAACCGAACGCGCTTGATTTGTAGAATGAGGAGAACAGAAACGAGACAATTTGAAACGAAACTGAAACGAGACAAAGAAAATGAAACTTAGGCGACTGTCTGAGTCGGGTTTTTACTGAATACAGCAAGACAACTGTCTCGACTGGAAACTGAGATGATACTACCCCTTCCCGTAGAAAGGGAAAAAAAAAAGAAAACCAAAAAAATGGGCACACAATACATGGTAGGCCCGTGCCCCCTACAGCCCTGCCCGCGAGGGCAGCACCGTAGGTGACAGTGGGACCCACCGTTACAACAGGTGCAAGAACAAATTAACAACGACACTTCGGACGTAAGAAACAAAAGGGAACAAAATGAAATACAAAGTCTTCTTATTAGCAGCTGAAGATGGGCCATCCTAATGCGTTGGCAGGTTTGTGTATGCCTTTTTTGGCGCACACAGGATCTGGTGGTGGTCGTGTGTGTTACACAACGTGCAACGTCGGGGATGGGGGCAGTCTGCGGTTTTTGTATGCCCGGCGACGGCGGTTGGGACGAAGCAACGAAAACATCGTCGCTGGGCAAACAGGAGCTCCAATTTGTCCTTGTTTGTGAGGAGCATGAACTCCTCACACTCCGTGGTCTTCTTCCGGCATGGAGTTGGTCCCAACACGTGAGACTTCAGGAAACACAAGATGATCGGAGTATGAAGGGGGACCACGAACGTAGGACGTGTTGGGGTTGCGACCGGCGTGGCTATTGGGGCGTCGGGTTCCGACTCCCGAACTTTGCGTAACAGAGACCCGATGAATTTGCTCATCGAGTTCTCTCGCTCAGTTCGAAAGTGGAAGCGCACATTGTCAAGATCATCCGAGTACTTGGCGATCTCTTTGTCGATCTCCAAGATGGCCAGCTGGCAAGAATAAACTTTGTCTACTAGCTCATTTTTCGCACTTATCAAGTTGTTCACTGTGTCTTTCAGATTTAGCGCACACTCCTCCTCCTTTTCCCGGCTTTCTTTTATTTTCTCCTTTACTGATGCAGGCGATGGAGGTGGATAATCTGCCATTTTAAACGTTAAACGTGGAAGTCACAAGCGCACACACTCACTATAAGAAGTTGGGTCGACTGAATGTTGTCTGCTAACGTAATAGGTTAAACAGTTTCCAATTTTTCAGTGTTGCTAAACAGCAAGCGAACTGACTTTTGCCCTTTGCCCTATATTTGAACTTGAATATAGGTGGCGTTGAGGGCAAAGGTACTTATTGACTCTTCCACCAGAGTTTAAGTTGCGGTTTTCCTACGTTGTTTACATTTGTGTGTTAACGTTACGATTTTGTTTTTACAAGGGGAGCTCCATTACAATCAGTATTTACACTTTACGATACTGAAATCGAGGTTTACGCTGTTGAAAGTTCCATTTTTTTCTTCTTTTGCGCAAACTTCTTGTTCTTTGGCTGGGACCATGATACATAATTTGGCCACCGGCCGAATACATGGTTTTGGATGATTGGTAAGTTTTCCTTTTACCACTCGAACAACATTATCCATTGCACTGGGGATAACTCCCAACACTTTACCCATCGGCCACTGCCCACGCAAAGTATTTGGTTCGATTACAAGCACTAGATCTCCAACGGTGACGTTAGGCCTATTTTCTTGCCATTTTCTTCTCTCGGTTAAGTGGGGAACGTATTCACGTAGCCATCTGATCCAAAAATGCTGAAGGATGGCTTGACTTTGCTGAAACTGCTTGTTGCTTACGTTCAAGTCTTCCACGTCAGCCAATTGCAGGGGCAAGTATGGACGAGCTCCACCGTGTAGGAAGTGATTGGGCGTTAATGGATCCGGGTCTTCTGGATCCATACTCAGATGGGTTAACGGACGGGCGTTCAATAAGGCTGTCACTTCAGCAATTGCAGTTCGTAGGACTTGGTCCGTAATTAGGCAGTTCCCGATACTGGTCTTCATTGCCCGCTTGCAGGATTGTACGATCCTTTCCCAAACACCGCCGAAGTGGGGTCCATGGGGTGGAGAGAAGTGCCACTCAATCTGTTGGCAAGCCATTACTGTTTGGAGCTCCTCGTGTTTACTGATGAGTTCTTCCAAGGCTTGCCGTAACTCCTCCTCGGCGGTGACAAAATTCGTCCCATTGTCGCTGTAAACGACCTTCGGCCTTCCACGTAGGCTCGTAAAACGGGAGAAACAGAGCAGGAATTCTTCCATGCTAAGCCCGTTAGCATTTTCCAGGTGGACAGCTCGCGTCGTAAGGCAAGTGAATAGGCTGACCCAACGTTTTTCGTGTCTTCTTCCCCGACCACCAACTCTTACGGTCAAAGGACCAAAGTAATCGATCCCTGTGTACGTGAACGCGGGTAGATGAGGCGTTAAACGATGTACTGGAAGGGAAGCCATTAACGGCGGGCTGGGTTTTGCCGACGTACGTTTGCAGGGCCAGCAGTTGTTGAGGACAGATTTTACCACTTTACGTCCGGAGAGTATCCAGTAGCGAGAGCGGAGGTCCATCAACAATCTCTCCGTCTTGACGTGAATGTTTCTAACGTGATAATCCCAAATTATCCTTTTCGTTAGAAGTTGAGATGCTGGCAGAAGTATGGGGTGTTTAGCTGCATAGTCGATCGGCGCTAGAAGTATACGTCCTCCAATTCGCATCTGTCCATCTTCATCCAAGAAGGGCTTGAAGTTGCGAAGCTTGGAACGGAGGGGTAGTTCCAGGTTCTTGCGAAGGGCATAGAATTCCTCAGCAAAGGCCAATTCTTGCGCTCGTACGATGCATCTTGTCAGCGATGTTACCATTTCTTCTACTGTCAGATCTCCGACCATGGGCTTTTCTTCATGTAATCTTGCTCTGACGTTGTTGGTAAATCTTCTCCCCCAGGCCAGTACTCGTTGAAGTCGCAACAAACTGGAAAAGTGTGCGACGCATCGGTCGATGACATGGTTCTCATCTTCCGTTTTGACTGCAAAGACGCGAATCACGTTTACGTCTCGTTCCTCAGGCTCCGTGATTTCTTCCCAGGTGTACCACTCTGCCGGGTCCAAGTTCAGGAACGGAGGTCCTCGGTGGAAATAGGCCAATTCGTCGACATCTTTTGGGTCGATACCTTTACTACAAAGGTCTGCGGGGTTTGAATCTCCGGCAACATGACGCCATTGTCGGCGAGCCGTGTTTCGGAGTATCTTTCCGATGCGGTTGTTAACGAAGACTTCAAATCGGCACGTCTTAGAGTGGATCCACCGCAGCACTGTTTGCGAGTCTGTGTGGAAGGTTACTTGCCTCAAGTCAATTTCTAGCTCACGACAAATCGTGAGAGCAAGGTTGAGGCCTTCTACTGCCGCCTGTAACTCCAAACGGGGAATCGTGAGACCTTTTACAGGTGTGACGTGCGTTTTCGACATGACGAATGACACGTCGACGGAATGGTCTTCAAATACAGTGCGGAAGTAGGCTACTGCTCCGAATCCTTTGGAGCTTGCATCCGTGAAGACGTGGAGGTGCTGTTGAGTCCAACGTTCTCGTTTGAAACGGAAGCATCTCGGTACTGAGAGCGACTCCAAATTTTCCAGATGGTCGTACCAGTAATAGAAACGTTGACTCAATGTTTCCGGTACGACGTCATCCCAACCGATCCGTTCTTCGTTGGTCCAGATGTCTTGGAGTAAAGACTTCATCACGAAGATAACTGGTGCAACCAGCCCCAACGGGTCGTAGACGCTAGAGATGATGCTTAGGAAGGCTCGCTTCGTGAGTGTCACGTTGTTTGGCGGCTTCCGAATCTTGAACGTCAGCATATCTCGTTCGCTGTCCCACATTACTCCCAGCGTTCTTTCGACGGGAAGCTTCTCCAAGTCCAGATCCAGAGTTGGTGACGCTAGGCCAAAATTCTCGTAGCGCAGCTATCACTGTTCGTGATGACGACGTCCATTTAGTCAAATTGAAACCGCCTAACTGGAGAAGGGACTTCATTTGGCGGGACCGTTTGATGACCTCGTCTTCAGAGTCGAACGAGTCGAGATAATTGTCGACGTAGAAATTACGTCGAACGCTATCGGCTACGTCTGGAAACTGGATGCGGTAGTCGTCGGCCGTCCTGTTGAGGGCGAAAATGCAGCTCGTCGGGGATGATATAGCTCCAAATACGTGTACCGTCATCTGGTACGTTACCGGAGCTCAATTACTGCCAGGTGTCCGGTAGAGAAATCAGAAGGCTGCCTGGTCTTCTTCGGGGACTTTCACTTGGTGGAACATTTTCTCAATGTCCGCTCCGACTGGTACGAGGTTACGGCGGAAGCGGATGAGCACACCAAGCAGGCTAACGAGTAAGTTAGGGCCCCGAAGCAGGTTTTGGTTTATCGATGTGCCACCAAACTCAGCAGCTCCATCGAATACGACACGAACTTTGGTCGATGAGCTGGAAGGGCTCACGACCCCGTGGTGTGGCAGGTACCACGTCTTTTTTGTCTCCGTCTGGGCTTCTTGGGTCGTTAGGAGCCGGGCGTGTTTTAACCCGATGTACTCCTTGACTACTGCATCGTACTTGTGAGCAAACTCCTCGTCCCGATGAAAACGTCGTTCGAGAGCGTAGAGCCTCTTCAATGCAGCTGCCCGATCGTTAGGGAGATTTACTTCGTCGGCTTCCACATTAAGCCGACTTGGTACTGGTTTCCAATACGTTTTACTGTAGACTCGAGGATGCGTTTTCTACGTAGGTCATCCTCCGATAGAACGGGTGGTTCTATTTCTACTTCGTTGGCCTCGAGTTGCCAAAACTTCTTCACCAGCTCGTTCAGGTCTTCGGTACGTTCCTCGATGGCCAGATGAGCGATGTCCGTCTTGCGGTGGACCTGTTTGTCCACCCAGACACCAACCAAACGGCGTCTTGAAGGCGATGGGCCCAGTCGTTCCAGCCGGCGGCTTAATGGAAGCTACATGATCGTGGGCCTCTGCGACGTCGATTCCTATCAGCACGGTCACGTCCTCTTGTTGCACGGTCGGGACGTCACTAACACGTAGGTATTTCCATGACTCCAACTGTCGAGGGTTGATCGGTGAATTCGGCGTCACCTTCAAATTATCGACGGCGTAAGCGTGCTTGACTTCAAACTGGCTTTTACCATCACGAGACGTTAGGGTGAAGTTTACTACGGAAGCCGTAACGTTAGTCATGGCCCCGTCATACGAGACGACGTTGATGCGTTTTGATGACCCAACGAGTCCCAACTTTATTACTAAGTCGCTCCGAATCAGCGTGGTGTCGCTTCCGGTATCAAGGAAACCAAAAGTGTCGACCCACGTTTTGCCAACTCCAACACGAACAGGTACGATCTTGAAACGTACACGTCGTTTTACTGTTTCCAGATGGGTCAAGGTCCCAAGGAAAGCTGTCGAAGGTGGCGCTGATGGAGCAGTTGGATCCGCTAGCCTCCTCAATGGGATGAATTCGGATCCGTGAAGCAAGGTGTGGTGTCGGTTTCTAGTACAATCAGCGATAGTACAGCTGACGTCCCTGGGACATTCCTTGCGTTCGTGTTTTCCCGTAAGACATAACAGACATCTTCCGGACTTGAATACTTTCTCAGCCCTTTTCGTGGGCGTGAGAGACATGAAGACGGTGCAGGTTGAGAGATGATGGCTCCTGCCGTTACAGACAAAGCATTTCCACCGTTCCGTCTTCTCGGCATGCATCTTCCCCGATGTTGGTCGGCTCCTTGGAGGCATGGTTGCTGAAGATGTTGACGCTGCTACTTTCGAACCTTCCATCGTCGATACGTGTCCAATGGTCGACGTGTGTGGGAAGCTGGGTCTCTTGACGGGCTTCCTTTCGTCGAACTTTACACCTTTGGACGTCGACGTGGGTAGGGACTCGAATACATTTTTCCCATGCTGCTTGCTCATGGATTTTAACGTCACCCAGTCGTCTAAGTCTAGAACGTTTAGTTCTACTCCTGTCATTTTCCTTTTTTCGTTCCACTTATCCTTTAGGTAAGGCGTAAGTTTTGCTTCAAGGGCCATTAACGTTGTACGGCTATATAGCTCATGGGTATACTTCGATTTTGAGAGCGTAGCTACAGCTCCTTGTAGACGGTTTGCGAAGGTCTTGAGGCTGGCAGCATCTAGGCTCTTCAATGGCGGGACCTGTAGAAGGTCGTCGAGGTATGTCTGGTCCATGATCTCAGTTCGGCCATAGACTGCGTCCAAACGTTCCCACACCACGGAGTACATTGTTCCGTCGGTAAGACATTCACCGACTTCGTTTCGTACCTCTTCGGCTAGCAGCTCCTCCAACATGAAAAGAAGTACCGGAGAATCTTCGTATTCTTCATACAAGGCCTGGAATTTAGCCTTGAATCGCGCGTAGTTCTTCGGATTGCCGTCAAATGGCTGGATCTTGAAGTTGAGAGGTTGTAGTCGACTGCAACAGCTGCTGTGAGGACGATTAACTTGACTGTGGGGTTGAGAATGTTCGGAGTGCTCATCTTCTTCGTGATCCGTAGGGTCGCAACGGGACGTCATCGTGGTCATCGCATCTCGCCGCGGGTCTCGCAGAGATGCATCGGCGGCGACCAATCTTCTGCGATGACGGACAGCATCCTCCATTGTACGTATGGGTGACAGGGCTGGAACATCTTGACGTGCTTGTAAGACTGGCGATCGCTCAGGAAGTCGTTGATCTTGAATCGTTCGGGGTTGAACTTTCATCTCGTCTACTTCCGTTCGAAGGTCTTCGATTTTAGCGGACAAATCCACCTTAACCGCGTCAATTTTCTGATCCAAACCGTCCAACGTGTGGTGTGCTTCCCGTACTAACGTGTTGTTGGCCGCGATATCTTTGGACGTGACTCTTGAACTATCAATGAGCTTACTAAGTTGTTCGCTCATGCTCCTTAACGCCTTGTTGAGGGTTTCTGTGATGGAGGTTGTATTTGCTTCCATCTGGGCCCTTGCCGTTTCCAACTTCAATTCCAGCTTTAGTATCTGTGCTTCTTTCTCCAACTCCCCTTGGGTTGATTGTTGGAGAAGGCTGGCTGGCTTAGTGTTGGTACGCCTTTTTTCAGATAGCGTGGTACTACATGTGATGTCCGAAGATGATGTCCCAATCGAGCTAACGGACTGATTTGAGGAAGTGGCGTAGCGACTTGCGAACTTGATAACTTCAACGTGATCGGTTTCGAAGTCTACTTCCCACTTGTCACATGCTTGACGTTGCTGCTCAGTGAGGTCGGATATACTTTCTGTATATTGGTGGTGAATTGATTTGACTTCGTCGTAAATACGAATCAATTCGTCACGCCATGCTGCTACTTGCAATTTCTTCAATCTGATGGCTCCCATCTTATGGTCTTCCACAGCCTTTCTGAGTTGCGTCGTTAACTTCGTGTGGGCCGCCTTTCTCTTCCCACGTTTCTTCTTGAGATCGTTTTCGGGAAGTAATGGCCGTTCACTCTTCTGCCGTTCAGGTTTCGATGCGTCTACCATTGGGTTCGGACCGTGTTCCCAAATGTGGCCAATTTCCATATTTTCGGCTTTGGGTGCGGCTTCACTCATGACGTAGAAACGTTGTTTTAGGCTGATAGAGTCACACGTTAACGGATGTCGATGATTCACGTAGATACACCGATCTTCTTGTCAGATGGAAAACGCGTGGTGGACAGGTGGGTGCCTTCAGGCGGGTGTGGATGTCTGCCAAAGGTTTACAGGGAGAATACCCGACAATTTACAAATCAAGCGAGGGTTTTTACTAACGAGGACGGGAATTGCACGTTTTCGTCAAATCCCGGGTTTCGGTACCATTTGTTGCAAACTCCGTGCGAAAGTTTGCGACAGAGAGAGAAAAAACAAAAGGGATGTAGTTGGCTGTAACAAAAGGAACGTTTTTATTTCAGGGTTGAGAGACAAAGAGGGGAAACCGAACGCGCTTGATTTGTAGAATGAGAAGAACAGAAACGAGACAATTTGAAACGAAACTGAAACGAGACAAAGAAAATGAAACTTAGGCGACTGTCTGAGTCGGGTTTTTACTGAATACAGCAAGACAACTGTCTCGACTGGAAACTGAGACGATACTACCCCTTCCCGTAGAAAGGGAAAAAAAAGAAAACCAAAAAAATGGGCACACAATACATGGTAGGCCCATGCCCCCTACATCCCTGCTCGCGAGGGCAGCACCGTAGGTGACAAAGGTCTATTAACAGATAGACAAGGAAAATTAGTAGTCCCTATACCGTTAATCACAGAGATCTTACGAGCAAACCATGACCACATTTTAGCAGGACATTTAGGAATAGAAAAAACAATAGCCAGACTTCGAGAGCAATACTTCTTCCCACACATGCGACAAAACGTAACAGAACACAAAAATTGCCTAAAATGCGCAAAACGCAAGGCTGTGGGAGGAAGTAAACCACCATTGCAGCCTATGCCCCTAGCCGAAAGGGTGTGGGAAAGACTTGCGATGGATATTGTGGGTCCAGTTCAAGAAACCGTAAAGGGACATAGGTATAGTTTAGTCCTATCAGATTATGCCAGTCGTTTTGTTTTTTTAGTACCGATGAAAGATCAGACTGCCAAACAATTGCTAGAATCTTGGTTAATGATATTTTTAACAAATATGGATCCCCCGAGGTAGTCCTAACTGATCAAGAGACTAACTTCCTGTCGAGCTTAATCCAAGAAATTTGCAAATTATTCAAAATCAAACAAATTAGAACAACAGCATACCACCCCCAGACAGACGGATTAGTAGAACGATTCAACAGAACCCTATGTGACAAGTTAGCTTGCTACGTGACGGATGAACCTGGAAATTGGGACAAATATCTTCCATTCGTCACATTTGCTTACAACACAGCGAAGCAATCAACACTACAACAAAGCCCATTCTTCCTGTTCCTTGGAAGACAACCAGTGCTCCCAAACGACATCAAAATAGATAGACGGTACGAAACATACGAAGACACCAGTGTAATGTACTCACATCAATGGAAGAAGGCCCAGCAACTAGCGAAAGAACACCTATTTCGGGCACAGACAAAACAAAAAAGATATTACGACAAAGAAACAAAAGCAATCAAATGCAACATTGGTGACTTTGTGCTACTAAAAGCCCCACCAACTGCCGGAAAATTCATCAACAGATGGAACGGACCATTCAAAATCACCAGAAATTTCTCAGATCTCACTTACGAGATTCAAAACGCCAACAATGACAAACTAAAATCGATAGTACACGTCAACCGCCTAAAACCGTACGTCCCAGTAAACCAAGGAACATCATGTGCGACAAACCAACCGAGAAATGGAACAATACGACGAGGACCAGGAAGGCCAAGAAGACCCTTCAGTAACAACGAAAGAAGGCCTCCTCCTAAAACGCGTATAATTCGAGCAAGAGAAGAGGAGTCTCGTATTATCATCACACCAGTTCCCGGTCCTATACCAAATAATCCTGCGCGCACTAGAATGACGAATCCACGATACAACTTACGGCAACGCCACGAAGTATCGAGATTCTAAACGTCCAAATTTTCTTTTCGCAGATGGAACTGATACTATTACTCATCCAATTACTTACCATCATTCCATCCACGTATCCCATCTATTCCACCGTATGCGACTGCAAGAACGTAAAGACCAGAGGAATTTTAGATATAGAGGCACCATATTACTGCAATAACAAGGAATCAGATACAGCACACTTACCCAGAATACCCACGTTGTACACTTTAAAAACGACACAGAAACCAGCAGCTTTTTGGAAAGGCTGGACCTGCAAACAATGGGTAAAAACGAAGAAAACAACTGGATCATTTTGGATCGGATCCTTCGACACAATATATTCACAAGAAACTAAACTAATTATCCCACTGGAATGCTGGAGAATGTTGAACGACAAGAAGTGTGGCGATAACAATTTGCAGACCGGACCAGCAGGACTGAGTTTCACAGCCACCCCGACAGGCGAAGGACAATGGTATGCCATAAAATAATACCATACCCTCAACTGTGTAGCAGAACAAATCACGCTACGACAAGAAAAGCCAGATGACCCTATTGAAAGCCCTCTTAGACCACACAGCAGCCGTTAAACACCACACAGCAGGAGGGACACTTCATTCAAAATCAAAGCACAATAGTGTGGGGAGATAGGACAACAAATAACTCATTCTCACAAACATTGATTAAGGGAAGCGGATATCTGGAACTTCCAAAAATGCCGGAATACGAAAACACCAGCCGTCTCTATGACACGAATCGACAAATCGAGATATCATTCCTCAACAAACCAGATCGGAACATCCCACCACAAGGCTACAAAGTTGTCGGTATACCGCTAACATACCTAATTTTTCCAACGGAAACTACAAGGAAATTATATGAGATGTTTAAAACAACTATAACTACATGCATGCAAAATACTCACCTGGATACGTCAGTATGCAAGGATTATAGAGAACTCCAATTAGCCAGACGGAGAAGATCCATCCAGCAGGAAGTTACATTCTCGCTAAACACTCCTTTCGAAGATTCAGAAATAGGAAAACGCCTTTACAGCATTTCTTACGCCTGGGGATCTATAAGAATGGGATATCAACAAGCAGTAAAAACCAAAGAAAAGGAAAGATTCATCATGCATAACGCCACGATACACATAATCTATACACCTGGAGATACCAACCAATTAACTGCTCACTTTCGTCTCAACAACGCCGATCCACTTCCACAACAATCGGAATTCTAATACATCGTTGATCAAACAACACGATTACAAAACAGCGATACCTGTGTCACGAAAGGAGAAGCCGACCAACTGATTGTAGCCAAATGTTCAGAATATTCAAAACGATGGATCCTCGATCAACAAAATTATCAATTAATGTCACAAGAATCACATCTATGTATTACACTAGGACCAATCCAAGATATCATACTGGAAGAATGCAGAGACAACAGCGTACTACACCAATGGATCTTCGAAACTGTAAACACCAACCCTGAGATCCTCGAAAATTTTCCGGATACAACATTAGCGGAAATGCTGGAAATCCAGCACGAACAACGAAAGGCAATCACAACTACGATTAATTCACCACTATTCAGAGGAATTTTAAAAACTTATCACGGCAGCGGAAATATAATCTGGGACATGATTGCTTGGGGATTGTTGAAAAATGAGAAAGCACCGAGTGAAAAATGTCTAACTCATCATGGAATAAACAAGCAAATGACGCTGGAAGAATGCGACACTGAGTGGACAAAATGCCGAGAAGAATTAAGAACACTGGTAAGCAGTAATGACCCATTAGTATGATCATAAACTACAGTTGCCAACTGCATCAAAACAACAGAACGAGGACAAGCTTTCGAATATACATCTGATTTCACCATCAGACCATTCAACACGAATACCTGTGTTAAAGCCAATACAACAATGCTCGTTCTTCAAGAATGCGCGAACACCAGCTCAATCTGGGGCACATTTGAACACACAGACCAGCTCATGGCAACAGATAGAACCGGATTACATTCACCTTCATCAGACAGGAAGTGTCTAACACAGAGAGTAGGACGTGTGAGCCTGGGGCATTGTCACGGCTCCAGTAAAAAACAACACTTTAGCTTTGAATATCGCAACCCACATCAAATAAGGACGCTTTCAGCGGCAGCCATTATAGCGCTACACACTCAACAGTCATTGGACGGGAAAGAACTCCCATCTATACCGTCACTAATGCAAAGGGAGATCAACAACCAATCAGAGAAGAACAACACTTTGGCCACTCCCCCTGCCACGCCCACAGCAGAAAAATCCACAACAACGACAAGCACTACGACAACTACAAAGCCCACAATAAAAACAACCTTGGAAACAACGACAAACACAACGGTGAAAACCACGACAACAATTAAGCCAGCTAAAAGCACAGCAGCCAACAAACCGACAATAACACATGAAATAACAACGAAACCCAGTATAATATCAACATCAACAAAACCCTCCACAACTACAAAACCAATAATCACGTCAACAAGCACTAAACCTACCATTACTACTAGACCTACGAAAACTGTTAAAGTAACTTCAACTTTAACAACCACTACAACCACGAAGCCTACGTCAACAACAACAATGGCCACTACGACAAGCTCCACAAGAAGAGCAACAACAACAACGCGTCAACCAAGCTCAACTACATCGAGTACGACAACGGTGAAAGAAAGTTCGACGACACCACAGTCATCAACACAGACAGCCAAAATGTCCCCATTAACTACAACAGAAACAACGTTTACAGTAGAAGAAACTCAAATTCAGGCCATCGAGGAAGACAAGAATAGAAATTTGCCGCTAGCGGAGTCCCTGATAATTTCAATGGATCAGAAAACTGAAGATTCACTAATTAATGAAAACCTAGAAAGCGGCCTACCCAAAAATATTGAAGAATTCAACGATAAAATAAAATACGAAATTAATAAAATGCACGACCAATATAAAATAAGCATTGAAACAGAACATGAGAACAAACTTGCAAAAGAAATTCGGGACGTATACTGTCAACTATCAGCCATCAAAAGAACACAAGCTGTTATCTTAGCTCAAACAAACGGAATTTTAGCTGCAGCAGCAGTAGGCTTACCAATCTGCACACGACTACAAGGGTTCGGTCAAGCAATGACACTTCAACAATGTGAAGCAAAAAAAAAAATTTTTATATCAGCAAATGAAAATATATGTGGATTCCAACCGTTCTTCACTTACGAAGGAAAGAACTGAACGATCGGAATATGGGTGGTCAATTCACCTATATTCCGATTGTTTTTGGAAAACACCGTTAGTCAATTTAAATGGAAATCCACACACCTGGGAACACAAATCTACAACAGGAGATTGGATACGCCAGAAAACAAACTTTCACATGCCAAATTTAGACCTCATTAAGGAATTTGAAGAACTACATCTTAACGATTTCGATTTCGCGCTGAAAAGTCATCCAGCACATGAAACAATGGAGATGGAACAATTATATATAAAAAATGATCTGGTAGGCAGAATGCAAGAAGGAAATTCCAATTCTGTTGGAGATATTGTGATGTCAGAACAACAAGATAATCAAATAGACCACATATTCTCATGGTTCGACAAATTGAAAATAATTGGTCTATCAGCGATTGGATTTGTGCTATTCCTCGTATGTCTGCGAATCTTCATCATTTGCAACCCTATCTCGACGATTAAAAATCATATCCGCCGAAACCGGAAGCTTACAAGAAGATACGACGATGGCACAGAGGAAGAACACGAACTCGTATCAATGATACCAGTGCGAGAAACAAATTACCATTCAGACATTGCCATCAAACAACCATTCATAAGAACGTCCGCACCCGCACAGCTGTCAACTGAAAGACAAGGTCAAACGCGCCCTCCACGGCCAAGCGCACCAAATTCATTAATCTACCCATCTATCCAAGAAGCTGCCCACCCAAACGATGTACAGGAAAACATAACCCGTGCACTTACGTCGTCGGGTATTGGATGGTCTGGGAAGACCTATGTCGACCAGAAACAGACAGCAGTAAGTCAGCCAAAAAATAAAATCCCAAGGTCATTGAAATTGAAAAGAGCCATTAACAATAATCTACTAACAAGTTAGTTAATTTCGTAATAAAGTAGCAACCCCCAGCAAATAACGCACTTACCAACATTTAAAGCTTCAACAATTAAGTTGATTATCATTTTTAAATCCACCGAATCAAAAAAAAAAAATTATTAGATACTTTCCCCCATTCCACCAATTCACTCACTCACCTCTATCCAATACTCTGAAACCTTAAAGTAAAAACAAACAAACTCCAAATAACAATTTTGTATTCCCAACTAACACCTTATCTAAAAAATCAAAAATTGAACAGGCAAACGAACAAACACAAATAACAAATCCCAATTAACAGCTTGATTACAAAATCAATAACAAATCCAAATAATAATACAAAAGAAAATTATCCGTCCGTGAAATCACAATTGGGAAGAGGAACGCTATAAATAATGTAGCTGTGGATTTGCGATGCACTTGCGATGGCCGGGCGTTCATCACTCTCTTCTTGAAGATGCTCTCGCATAAAACGTGAAGATGTTGGGGTGGGATGATAAATATCATTTTACGACTCTAGCCATCAAAGAAAACGGGCGAATTTGAGTGGGTAAATGTCGCGATAGAGCGCATACCCTAAACAATTCCTTAAAAAAAAAAAAAAAAAAAAAAAAGGGGGGAATTTAAAATTTTTTATATAGAAAGCAAAACAACACTTACAAATAATAGTAATCGCTGTACGCCAGACGTTTGTACCCGAAATCCTGCGTCACCAAACCCGACATTTTAAAAGTCAGCCGAAACAAACCGAAGAAGATGCTCCGATCTTCTTCGCGGAATCTCCAGAAAAGGCTCGTAGGAGTAGAAAAAATCGCTTCATGAAGCCCAAGCAATGCCATATCGATCTGTGGTCGATAATGAAGAATGTACACGTAGTCAAACACCTCCCTGGAAAACGAAAGAACAGACATAACGACGGCACAAGCAGTGTAATCTTCATAGGAACGAAGAAAACTAACTCACAAAGAAGAATGAAAACACAATAACCCCTATAAGAAAATGACAACGACTAAAATAGGAATAAAAAAGGGAAAAGAAAAAGCAACGCGAAGAACTTTGAAAGATTTGCAAAAAAAATAAAATGCGAAATTCTTCCCAGTGTTTCAACGGCATAAATCCAACAAAGTTTCACAATTCCGAGTGTGCATCACATACCATTAACTCATCTCAAAATGGCAAATAATTTCATCACCAAAGTTTACGACTATAAAGATACCATCATTCCCAGGAAGATGGTAAAAACTGTCGGTTAAAAACGATAGCATCGATATCAGCAGCCCGAGCAGACAAGATCCAACTCCGAAGACAATCTATGATAGACTTAGAAAACGGAAAACTTTCATTAACGATGATGGGAGCCCCAATGCAGGTAATAAGAAGGTGCATCAAAAACAAATTCAAAACACAGCAGGGTTGGCCAAGACAGAAGATGGCTACATTCCTCAATGAAAGATTCGAAGAAGAACAGACGTTATTCCACACAAGCGTACGAAGATGTAGGTATGACATTACCGATCTTTTACTATCTTTCGGAGCGGATCCAGAGATACTCTATCACGGAAAAACAATTGGCCATATCGCAGCAGCCGAAAATGATCTACTGTTACTACGAATCCTGAAGCATAACAACTGCGAATTTACAGCTCGCAACTACAACGGAGAAACTCCCTTAATTTTGGCAATCTCACACGAAAACCAAGAATGTGCGAAGTTAATATGGACACCAACTAACATTAACATTACAACATCAAGCAGCAGAACCGTTTTGCATTATTTAGCCATGAGGATCTGGACACCCAAATTTGTGCAAAGAGAATCATCAATATCAACCAACAAGACGACTCAGGCAAAACCGCCTTACACGTAGCAGCCGGATTCAACCGAATCGACATGTTTGAGATTTTACTGCTACACGGAGAAGACGCAAGGATAAAAGACTCCCAAGGACGCGCGGCTGGATCAGAAACATGCAGTAAAAGAGCGCAAGCAATATTCCAAAAATGGGAACAAAAACATAACAGTAATTCCCTAACCAAGACTGGAAGAAAAGAACAACTTCAATACCGTCGCGAGAAAAACGAAAAAGTCATAATCAACAAAGCCGAAATACCAGGTCGAAAGAAGAGCAAGAATAAGAGACGAAAAGAGAGAAGACAATACGCCAGCAACTTTATTTAAATCACCTGCAATTCTTTTTCTTAAATTTTAGGTGGAGGAACCAGTTATTTTATTCACCCATAGCAACGAATGTAGTCGGTGACGGAAAATGCAAATTGGAGGACCAATTCTTCTTATCGAAGAGGGGAAGGAATATAACGAGCCCAAAAGATATCTAAAAAGGACCACCTTATACATCCCCCAAGCGTTTCACAAGTGAAAGTGAACACATCCCCTCCCATTTTACCTTCACAATTTGTGTCCTTTAGTAGTATAAATACTACATGCTTGTAACATGTAATTTGGAGTTATTTCGGCAAATCCCCTGGAAATACACGAGGTTAGGAAACTTTACACTTGCGCCAGACTTAAGTTCTGGTCTTTGTATAGAGCCGTGAGGTCGTTCATCACACCTGGTAACCACTAGTTTGTAGTCACGAGAATGGTAAGTGACAGCAATCTTCTCTTGTATCGCAGTCTGTTCATTTTTTTAGTGTCTCATTGGACGATTGGAATTCTTAGCTGGGACTCCAATTAAGTAAAATAGTGATTTTGAACACCAGGTTGGCCAAGTGGTTAAGGCGCCAGACTTAACTGCTGGTCTCTGTATAAAAGCGTGAGTTCGACCTACACACCTGGTAACAAAGAGTTCATAGTCAAGAAAATAGCAAATGACAGCAAAATTCCTTTCTTTCGTAGTCAGTTCATTCTTCAGAGTGAGCTGGGTTCCAGGAATATGTATTATTCATTGTACGAATCTATCTTATCGGATTGCATGCTGGATATGAAAAATACATGCTGCAAGATGTCCACCAAGTATGGTTGAAGGTGCATGCTTGAGTTATCGCATATTATTTGATTGCGTTTGTCATTTTATTAATAGCCCCTTGTGCCATCCACATGCATTACGTTATTAGTCTAATGAAATCCTGAACCTGAAAATAGTTTGATCTTCAATGTTTTTTTATCCCAACTTTATTAAATATGACGGTGCGGCAAAAAATCCTTAAGGTGTTCCGTACCACCGCTAACTGGTCGTTCCTGGAGTCCAATAACATACCAACTCAATTGATAGGTTCGTCCCCAAATATTGAAATAGTTCGAAATAGAACTCATCGTTTCAGCGATGTTACCTGCACACTAAGGTTACTGTATACACTATGGTATGGAGATTACCACATACAGTCGGGACTGAGTAACGCCAAAGGTACGCCATACTTCTCGACGGATTCAGCGTGCAAGAATTTCTCCTTTGCTTCTCTGTTTTACCAAAGACCAAGCAATAATGGGACCAACTTGGTCACACCCGGCAAAAACTTCGCCAGGCCTTGTAGGAAATGACCAAACTATACGGAAAATCCAGGGTATTTGTTACTAAATCGAATGACATTTTTCTCACCCACATAGACCGCAGTTGGGAGTGCGAAGAAACTCAAAACTCTGCAATCCTGAACCTGTATGAAATTTGGCATAGGGCATCGGCTAGTCACCGTCGAGTCTTAAAAACAGTCGTCGCCGAAGTAACAGCCCTTCTGAATGCACGGCAACTGATCCATCTTAGCCTGGGCCACGAAGAACCTAATCCGTTAATGCTAAACCAGTTTCTTTATAGCGGAGTTCGTCCATAAGATATTGGCATATTCTTCAAAAATTTACCAGCGCCCGGTGACCTCCCTCTGTATTCTTCAACGATACGATTTATTCGTTCTGGGATGTTTCCAAAAAGAAGATGTGCAGTGTGGAGTGGCAACTCGACTGAATGTGATATTTCACCTGGTGCTTTTTTAAAAGTATGAATTGCAATACAATTATACTTTACACATGCAGTAAAAATTAAACTGTAACAAAACCTGAAAAAAAACTGTAAAAAATGAAATACCATTTTATTGTTTGAATAATATACTTAACATCATGTTTAAACCAATCTTTGTTTTGGAACTTATGTCTTACAAAAGCATTCGAATCCCGTTTCCTGGGACATCAAAGAAAGCATTCCAGTGCGTTGCAGTAAGAATGATGAACATTAACAATTAGGGTTCAATGACATAGGATGACTTGGAGCTCCTGCGTTGTTTGTTACAAAGAATTTCAGTTTGCCTTCTGTGGATTCCTTTAGTTTTTTTTCACTTTTGGTTTCAAATATTCAAAAGAAGGTTCAATTTGTAGCTAGCGCATCGGTGATGAGTGTGACGAGAGTAAATATCCTTGGCACTTCCGTTTTCCTATTAAGTAAACGAAGAATATTATGGATGTAGTCGGGCTGTGATAGATACAACGTTGTTTTCTGGCAATCTGCCAGAAATTCCACTTGATGATGTCGTAAATACAGGCTTCGATCAGAAGCGCTTGGATGAAGACCAAATGTCCTTAGGAAAGTGTCGAAAGTGTGATTCCATATTCGATATGCCTGTTTAATGCGGTATAAGCATTTGTGCAAACGACAGTCCAAATCCTCCTGTCCCGCAGAACAAACCCTTCCGGTTGTTGTCAATAGATCTCTTCGTTTGACTGCCCGTAGAGGAAAGCGGCCTTTACATCCAGTTAAGACAGTTTCAGATTGTGAACAGCAACAAAATACAGGATGACTCGAAGTGTGTCGTATTAAAGAACTGATGAGAAGATCTCTCCATAGTTTATCCCGTAACGCTGAGAGAATCCTTTGGCTACCAGCCTGGCTTTGTAGTGTGGGGATGAACCTTGTACATTGAGCTTTAAATACCTATCGTGCCTTAATAGGTGTACGACCAGGTGGTAGTCGAGAGAGGGACCAGGTTTTGTTCAGTATGAGTGAGTTAAGCTCATCTTGTATTGCGGCTTTCCATAAACCAGCGTCGGTAGACGCCAAGGCATCTGCGTAATTTGTTGGCTCGTAGAGTTCTTCTTGGTCAGCAATTGATTATAATAATTGCCATTGGCGTTTAGGTTCGCGGATGCGCAAAGGGTAAGGCGGTGAGCGTGTTTTATTATTGGAGATACTGATATGCTGTCGTTTGGTAGAGTTGGATTGGGTTCCTTCTCCAGAACTGGGATATCTACTTGGATTGAGACGTCTGACGGAATAGGCTCGTATGGTGGCTCAGGATCAATGTCAATCCCCCCTGCAACCTGGGGCATTACATCTTCTCTTGTATTATTTGGGGACCTGTTTTTGATCTTCTTTGGGTGTAGGTACTAGAGTACTAAGAGTCTGGTAAAATAGAATGGGGTAGTAATAATGGTATAATAAATAGTATAATCTAGTGTGGGATGAAGTTGCTCGTCGAATATGATTTCCCGGCTGATTTTTTTCCTTCTAGTGGCAGGGTGCCAGGAATGGTATGCCTTTTGGGTAAGGGAGTATCCTACGAAGAAGCATTTGAGGCCCTTGGAGTCTATCTTGCTGCGGTCAGCTTTTGGAATATGAATATATGCTGTGATTCCAAACATGCGCAAGTGTGGTATGTTCGTTTTTGTGTGGTGCCACATTTGGTATGAAGAGATTTGCTGTCTCGGACTTCCGCTTCATAAAGTAAACTGTGTGCCATCCACTGAAGTCATCAGTGAAAATTATGAAGAAACGCAAATCGCTTCTTCTCTGTACGTGCATAGGGCCACATACGTCTGAATGAATTTGTTGTCCGACTTCATAGGCTCTTGTCCTACCGACACGAAAAGACGAACTCTTCCTTTTTCCGGATATACAACCAAGACAGGACTGCGTTGGAGTGATGTCGTTGGCTGGTAGTAGTTTTTAGATTACAATAGAGATTTTTTTTAATAAAATGGCAAGATAATCTGATTTGATGCTTGGTCATGTAAAATATACAACATCGATACGACATTAATTGAATTTCTTGTTAAACAAGGAAATCTTTTCTCATTTTAAGGAAGTAATTCTCCTTCAGCGTGCGCATTTTCAATTAACTTCGCTGATGATGGTTATTTAACTAATTTATGTACAAATATCCCGGAATAATTGCGTGCCCTTTCAATACTCAATCTATGAAATGACACCAATGCCTTTTATGTTTCAAGGGGGCACCCAGGTTTGAAATGGCGACATTTCGATCTGCAGTCGTATGCTCTACCACTGAGCTATACCCCCATTACACAACAACGGTCAGAAAAATAAATTACTGTTCGAACATTAAAAATAAATAACAAATTTCGTTATTTGATGAGCATTCGACAGGCAGCATTGCGATGGTCAGCTTACCTCATCTTTCATGGCATTGGCGTTTGCTGTTCGCTTTAACTATTCAGTCACCTTTCTCTTTCGCGTTAGTATACAATATTAGAATAGATAGTATTTGCTCCAAAATGGGAAGTTAATCTGATATGATTCTTGTTGTCGACGCAACAGTAGCTGTGACAAGACTATGTATTCTTTGTCGCGGGGTATTCTTAGTTACAGGGATTGCTAGTTTACCATTTACTACATCTTCCTTTATCGTGGACTACGATTTCAACTTAAAACTTGATGAGCATGAGCAGGGTGTGCACATGTATCACAAGCATGAGGTGAAAATATGATAACACTATGAGGTTAGCATAGTTCCTTGTAAGACTTTAGAGATGGTTGGGGAAATATCTGGTAGTAAGTGACAGATGCAACCGACAGATATTGGGTGAGAAAATTTAGGCGAGTGAGAGCTTCGGTATGTGAGACACATAAGGTTTTAGCGGAAGTAACGAGGGGGTGTTGACGACGTAGGGCCGTCCGGAACACGTGATTCCACGCGTGTCCGATGTCTCTTGGCCAGGGCGGTTCTGTGACAAAGTGGCGACTGCGGGAGCGACCGGTGAAAACCCGTGAAATGGACTCTCGTCAGTCAGGTGGGTTGTATACTTCTGTGGTAGAAACGATCCATCTTGTGGCAAAGCTGGAAAAGTCTGGGACACTACGGCCTGCGGAGGTGGCATAGCCGAATACTGTAAAAGCGGTGAAGAATGTGGAGGAGTTGGGCTGCGTTCTCGTTGTGCATTGATCGCTCGGCGGGTTCTCATGAAGTTTCACTCATCTCGGGTGTGGACTACATACGAATGGGTATCTGCAAATACCTTTGTAACATTACCCGGAATCCACTTTCTGGCAACGCTAACTCGGACCGACTGCCCGACGGACAAAACGGAACCACGGGTGGTGGGGAAACTGCCATGGTTGAATGACGCTGCTGCATTGCTTTTCTGTACCTGCTGCAAGACGGTAGGCGCACTAACGACCCTGGGCTGGAGTGCGGAGTGGGTTTAAGTAAATGCGCAACGGAAGTGGCGGCCTTTTAGGAGGACTGCGGGTGAGGGAAGAGTTGAGAACACGGGTGTTGAGCGAATTACGTTAAGGGCATCCCACGCCGTTTTCACGTCGTCTAGTATTTTTTTCGAGGCGTTGTTTCACCGTCTGTACGGTTCTCTCGGCCAACCCATTTGACTGCGGGTATTTTGGGGTGTGTTGAATGCCCTTGGAGGCCCAATAGCGCCGGAACTCTGCACTCCCGTATTGGGGTCCATTGTCGGACCGTAGCACGGATGGAATCTCAAAATCGACGAAAATCCGATAGAGCTCTGCGATGATTGCAGACGAGACCGTTGACTGAAGCGGGACAAAATATGGCCATTTTCTGTAGTAGTCGACGATGAGCAAGTAGGGGACACCTTTGAATTCAAACAGTCTGAGCCCACGACCTGGAAAGCATGCAGCGGGGCCTCAACAGGTTGCAGTGGCTGGGCAGCATTTTGGTTTTGATTTTCTTCTCAGGTTGAACACGACGCCACCATGTTTCGGACGATTTTGCGCGTTCGACACTTTTGATTTCTCCGAAGTGGCCAACGTGGATTTTCCGTGAGATTTCCTGCAGCAATGATTTCCGGACCATCACCGTTTCCCCTCGAAGAAAAGGCCATCGCATTCTGACAACTCATGCCGAACGTTCGAAATGGGTTAGTTCGTTATTGGACAATTTCTCTAGTGTTCGGGCCATCCTTTGAAAATCATGTCTCTCACCACTTGTAGGGCGGGATCAGTGGCAGCGGCGGCGGCGTAACGGGTTCTGGTGTCCCTAGCGGGCATGGCCGACGTAATCACCAAATGTAGGTGCTCATCACTTGATTGTGATTGGTCTTCCGTGGGGATAATGGAACTGGAGGCACGGCTGAGGGCATCGGAAAAGAGAGGTCACGTCCTGGTTTATAGATAAAAACTAAGTCGTGTCGTTCAAGTTAAAGGAGGATGCGCTGGATGCGGAGTGAGCATGATGCCATTGGTTTGTTGAGGAGGCCTGCTAGGGGTTTTTGGCCTGTCCATACACGTATTGGCGAAAACGGTCCAGTCAAAACTGAATAACAAGGAGTTCCTTTTCGATCTGCACGTAACGTTTCTGTGTTTCCGTCAGGGTTACGGATGCATAGGCGACAGGCTTGTTGTATTGTAATAATACTGCTCCAAGGACGGTGGGGGAGGCATAGACGGATTCAACCAGAGGAAGATCGGGAGTGCACAGGCGCAGCACTGGCAATCAGGCAAACGCCGCATGGCATGTTTAGTATTGCTTCCACCTTGGTTGGTTCAGCCATTAATTGACTTTCTTTGACGATGTGGTCAAGCCAGGGTACTTCCTGCAGGAAGAAATGACACTTTTTAATGTTTAGACGTAGATGAAAATCGTGAAAGCGACGAAGGACAGCTACCAGGCGTTCACCGAAAAATTTCTCCATGGTGCACTGGCACACCTCGGGTGCTGATCCAATGTCAAACGGCAGCCGATGGAAATGGAATCGTCCGAAAGAGATCGCCATGTTGCATAAGTATGACGACTCGTTGGATGGAGGTATCTTATAAAATCCTGAGGTTGAGTCTAACACACCGAAGAAACGCGCCTTTCCGATCCGTCCAACAGCTCTTCGACAGATGAAATGTTGCCGTTTGATGGTTTTGTTTAATGCGGTGAGGTCGATACAAATCTAGACATCATTTCCCGGTTTACGACGACCACCGTTGGTCTAAACCACTCTGTGGGTTCGGTAACTCGTGCGATGATCCCCACGTCTTCCATTTCTGTGAGCTTTTTCTCGACCGGGTTTCGGAGACGGAACGCCAGGCGTCGGACTGCATATACTTCGGGGTAAACATCTCACCTTAATGGTATGTTCAGTCGATAGCCGTCCCAAGCCAGTAAATACATCTGCGTAGGGGGCGAGGAAAAAGCAAAAAACATTTGGCGGAGGTGGAAAAGCGGAGGCGGCAGCAAACCGGGAAAATTGCAGGGAAATGGAGAATTTCTTCAAAACTAACAATGCGCCACAGTTGGATAAAGAATTTGACGACGACGTCCTAATATTTTTGATGAGGGATACCTCCAATACAATGGAACGGACATTTCCAGTCGCTGCCAACACCAGGGTCATCTGAGGCAATTACTTCTCATGTCACTTTGACAAAAGATGGTGTGTTTTCATTGTATGATTATAGCAATTGGTCAGTTTAATGTTTTAAATTCCCTAATTGCTCACAATTATTTTTTCTGTTTTACAGTCCGAAGGCAAAAGGAAAAAAAGACAACAGGCAAGGTCTTTATAGAAGGATCCCGACGCTCATCGAGGTCTCGAGCACGATTAGAGGCACGATTAGAGGATTCTTTTTCTTTTGTCGAAGATACTGAACAAAGTGGCTACAAAGGATGATTGTACCAATGTAGTGTTTGCGATCCATGGATCCATAGGGCCTGTTTCTTCATAATTCATATTATTATTTTTCTGTGGTTTTCCTACAAACATTCATTGCGATTCCATAATATCACACAAAGTGTGATTAAAAAATCAATAATGGAAAATAATAAATATTTGTCGCATTAAGAATCAATTTTTCAATCCTTTGGTTCACATTCCAACATCTTACGACAGAGCCACTGCCATCGTAATTTTTTTGAATGATACAATTCGCCATTACCGATTACATGAATATTGTCGCATAATTTTTATAAGATATGCAACATCCATGTAGAGGAAGCTTACACAAGTCTGTCATTCTGTGTCATAGAATATTTAAAAGTATCTCACAAAATGAAACAATTCGGCAAAGCAATCTGTTCATATTCTACAATTTCAGTTGAACCATCTTCTTCGGGTTGACAATCCAAAGTCCTACGACTATACCACCGCTTACATATTGAAGCAATAAAATATAATACTTATTACTTAATATTTAGTACGTGGCGTGCTGTCCCAAATAAGCGTCATGGGAGCTAATGTAAAGAAATATAGCATTGCTATCCCCCATTAGATAAATATTGTCACATGATTTTTACAAAATATTCAACAGCTATGAAGAGAAAACTTCAAAGAATCTTTTGGTCCTAATATTTTTGATATTGTTTTAGTTTAAGGTATCTTTAGCGATTTAAAAATATCTCATAAAAAAGGGGATAGTTAAAAAATTTGGAAAAAGAAATGATAGTGCCCAGACAGTATGGAACCATTCTCCTATAGCTTGGCAATCCAATTTCTTTCGAGTATACCATCTCGAACAACACAAAGTTGAAAAGCCTAATATGTCATCTAGTATGTAGTCTGCTGTCTCAAATTAGCGTCATGAGACCTTATGTAAAAAACATAAAAATTGCAATTACCGATTAGATGCATATTTTCGCATGATTTTCATAAAACATTCAATAGCCATGTTGAGAAAACTTAAACGAATCTATTGATCCTAATATTATTCATAATGTAGTAGTGCAAGGTATCTATAATGATTTACAAATATCTCACAAAAAAGGGAAAAATGAGGGAATGAGGAAAACGAAATTTGAAAATAGTGCCTTGACAGTACAGAACGATTATCGTTTACGATGGCAATCGTACGTCTTACAACTATGCCATTGTTGAGTAAATATTGTTAAAAAGCATAACATGTCTTGTTGTACAGTATATAGTTTGCTGTCCCAAATTGGCGTCATGGAAACTTGTGTAGAAAACATAAGAATTACAATCCCCCATTAGATAAATATTTTCACGTGATTTTCATAAAATATTCAACAGCCATGTAGAGGTAACTTAAACCAATCTATTGATACCAGTATTGATGATATTGCTTTAGTTTAAGATGTTCTTAGTGATTTCAAAATATCTCATCAAATAAGAAAAAATTCAAAAATAAGGAAACTGAAGTATATGTATAGTACCCATACGGTATAGAACCGTTAGCCTTTTGGTTGTCAATTCAACATCTTACGATAATGCTATGGTGGAAGAAAAATTATTTTCAGTATGTAGAATGCTGTCCTAAATTAGCATCACGGGAGCTTGTTTAAAAAATAAAAAATTACAATCACCGATTAGATGCATATTTTCACATGATTTTCATAAAAATATTCAATAGCCATGTAGAGAAAACTTAACTGCATCTATTCTCCTAATATTGTTGATATTGTAGTAGTGATTTAGAAATACTTCACTAAAAAGGGAAAAATGAGGATAAAAAAATTTAAAAATAGTTCCTTGACAGCATAGAACCATTACCCTTTAGGATAGTAATCAATAATAAAATGGTTTACAAAATTCATTTGATAAGCATAACATGTCTTTTTGTAATTAGTCTACTGTCCCTAATTAACGTCACGGGGGCTTATAGAAAACATAAGAATTTAAAGCATTAGTTAGAGGTATATTGTCACATGATTTTCATAAAATATTTAACATCCCTGTAGTGAATGTTTAAGCGAATCTATTAATACCAATATTTGTTGATATTGCGTTTGTTAATTAAAATAATAAATAGATATTAGCACATGAGCCGCAACGGGTTTTGAACCACAAGCTTTCGAGTTAGTATTCCAATACTGTATGACTAGGGCACTGTTGTCTACTAATAAATACACAGCCTACCATCGTTGTTTGCTTTATAGTCTGCTGTCCCAATTAGTGCCATTGGTGCTTCTGTAAAAACTATGGAAATTGCAATCACAGATAGATGAATATAGTAAGCTGGCTAAGATGCGAACATTCCGATTTATAAACGGAATTTAGGCGAACCCTGTGATGTCCATATTAATTGGGAAAATATTAGTTTTGGATGATTAAAATGAATTAACTATCTCTCTTGAATAAGAAAGAAAATCGAATGGTTAAAAAAATGAGCTGAAATGTATAAAGCATGAATTATAATCGATCGCTATACAGGGTGGAACCACCGACTTTCAAATTTAAAAAAAAATAAAATTATCTTTTATTATCGAGTGATATTCATGATTTCATTACATTAAAATCAAACAAAAGAACAGTTTTTTTTCCTAAGATGCAGACGTTTTTGGGGCAGACTATAAGAAATTTGGCAACGTTGCACTTATTACAAAAACAAAAACAAACAAATGTAAAGCATTTTATGGTTGGATAATAACAATAAACAAAAGTAAACAAAACTATTTGACATTGAGATAGAGATAACAATAAGCAAATGTAAAACAAAAAAAACTTACATATTTAGGTAGAGAATTAGTGAGGAATGAAAAAAAAAATATGAGCTAAAATGTGAGACTTAATATAAAACAAGAGAGGGGAATTATCTAAGGAGGACAAAGTGTTTTCCATAGGCTCTCCACTTCTTCTTGACGTGGTATCCTTAGGTAGGTTCTTGCTTTCCAGGTGATGAAGAGGTATGCAGCCATAAGAGTAAATGTTTGTCGGAGATTACCTATCGGCCCAAAATGGCCACGAATCAAATCTTCTTTTCTCGAACTGCAGCCCATTCGACGCATAGTTCCTTCCAACCAGCCCCAAACGTTGAGGCGTGCAGGACACTGGAACATGAGATGCTCATCGGTTTGGAACATGAGATGCTCAGAAGTCGCTGGTTCGATCTCTCTGATTTCGGGGTGTTGGCAAATTATGTATCACCTCCAGGATCCAATCGGTATTTGGACCATTGGATTCCGCTGCACTAGGACGGATGAGGCGAAGAGTTGCTTGATTTGATGCAGGGGTTCCTGAAGGTAAAAGGGCCTCTTCATAGTTGCTACGGGTAGGGTGTTGCCTTTGTAGAGTGGTAACAAGGTCCGGAGAGGGAAGGACATCCAATAACGAAGTAGAGAGCTTTCTGGACTACTGGGGCCTACAAGGATTCTATACAGGGGGCACAAGAAAAGGGAACGGTAAAAGAGTTGTGTGTGAACCATTACCAGTCCCCCTTGAATGACAGATCGATCGAGATCGAAGTTCCAACTTTCTTCGGCCTTCTACTTTTCTATTTTACCCATCCATAGGAACTTCCGAACAGCCTTTGAAATCTGGTCAGCCATACTTTGGTTGCATGGTAGTACATGAGCAATGAACACAGTTCTGGATAGAGCCTTTGACTTGATGAAAATCACCCTCTGGTAGAGGTTAAACCGTTGACAGGCATTCTCTCGCAGAATACCATTTATTAGAGCTCCAAATCCCAAGTCCCAGAGCTTTCGTTTTCTCTTTATTCATCCTTGCCTTTGTCCACTGGCAGAACAATTCAAGGACTTGTCCTGCCCTGGTAAGATCTTTGTCACAAGAAATGGAAATGGTGACGTCATCAACAAAGGCTCTGGCAGTGAGTTTTTCATTAAATAATGATACGCCCTGGAGAACTTTAGATAAGCCCACAAGTAATGGCTCAATGTATAGGACAAAGAGATGGACGGATAGAGGGCATCCCTGGCGAATCGACTGAGTAACATTAATTACTCCAGCCACCTCCGGTCCGTTGAGGATTGACATTCCCGTTACAGAATACATAGTCTGTAACCAAAGGACGAAAGTGGTGGGATAGACCATGACATCCAGAATCCTCTTGAGGACTTCCCTGTTAACCAGGTCGTAGGCCTTTTCAAAGTCAACTCCAACAATGGCAGCGCCCATACCCCGAATCGACCCATACCCCACCTTTTTTATGAGGCCCTATGGTAGATGACAGTCTGCCTCAAACGTCTCGCTAAAACAGATGCCATGACTTTGTAGTCACAGTTCAAGAGAGAAAATTGGCCGAATATTAGAAATCCCGCAAAGCCCTGAAGACTTGGGAATTAGCCTGATCGCCGCTTGTCCCTGCGATGACGTCAGAGTTTCCCTTTCAAGGATATGATTAAACATATCCAAGGAATGGGGTGCGATCACGTCCCAAAATTCTACGAAAAACTCGTAAGGAATGCTGTAAAGCATCTTCCCGTGTGGGAAGACTGACTTTACTGTATTAAGACAAGATGAAATAAAAACGAGCTCGGAGGCGTATGTCCCACAATGATGGATTTATTATCCTAGATTAAGTATACTACAAGAAGCAAGACATAAGAGAAATAAAGATACAGTAGGGAAACTAAAGAGAGAGAAGAGAGAGACAATTATAACCAAGTCTTACCGTGATATCACGAGTAGGTAGCGGAAAGAAATTGACACGCAAGCGAACGAGATAAACCTCATGCTCACGAAGTCAATTCACAATCAAATAGATTGAACAAGTGTTTAAGAAAAGGACAAATGCACTGTCCAAGACTAACTAAGTTTTCACAGACGCAAATTAAGGCAAGTTAAGCAAATAAGATTCACAGTAAAAGTACAATTTACTGCGCAATACTACTAACCAAAGAATAAGAGCAACAAGAATAAACTCAGGCGACTACCTTACTCAGATGCAAGTTCTTGTCTGATCTTTCCCATATTTTGGGTTCACGATAATCTTCGCATATTGGTAAATTAGTGAGTTGCTGTGCGAGTATTTGCCACCAATCAAAGATGTTTAAAATGGCGTGATAATGGTGCGATGATGGGTGTCGCCCGTGCCGCCAATCAAAGTTGAAATGAAGATGTTTTATAAGTGGCGTGATGCTGATGACACATGGATGCGTCAGTTAGCTAGCAGGTGTTCATCTAGGTCACCAGTGTTGAATATATATGTTGTTGCAATAGACATGTTTTTATACTAATCACTTATTAAAGATACTACAGAAAGGGCATATAAGTTGAAGATGTATATTGGCTTCGTTACATCACTCCCGGCGGCGTTAGATTACGTCCCGTAATCAGACTGCATGCATGGGAATGGATTCGGAAGCTGGTTGCCGCGATTTGGAGGTGGGACGGCAGCATACGACCCAAATGACGGTGAAAAGGCCGCAACTATAGCAAATGCGTAAGAAAAGAAGCACTAAAGGGCATAATATGCCGATGAAGAAATAGTTCTTGATAGTCTCCCACCAAGATGTATAACTTCCGACATTAGAAGCCGTTACAAAAATATTTGTCGCACTAGGTCTTTGACGTAAGGAATATTCCTATGGCGGGTGTTCGTTGATCGCGGCAGCAATATCGGCCATGATGTTCATGTGATTAAGCATGTTGTCGGTATATGCCGGATTACTTTGATGCACGTAATCGAAAAACTCGACGTTTTCGTAGGGAAAAGAGTGTGTGAGCGTCTGCTCAGGCAACACAATTGTGGCTTCAATCAGCTACCAGGTGTTGTTGCGGAAAGCATAAGGTTTATCGTTAAAGTTTACAAATTCATTTGTCCAATAGCAAGGGGAATATTTTACAAGTTCCCAGCCATCGAGGTTAATTGTATAATTTTGAAATTTTGGTTACGGTCCGCAAGAAGTCAAAACAGTATCGAATGTGACATTTAAGGCTTTACACTGGATCAGTACAGCCGTTTTACCGAAAGCTTGTAATTTTGTGCACTTGGGTAATTGTAGTTGTGAGGCTGCTAACCATCCATTATATTGAGCAGTTGTAACGGCTCTTTCATGTTTGGCTTTGCGACCATCGCACTGTAATAATTGAATTTTGCTTGCCAATTCGTTTTCATGATCGGTCAGTTGATCTCGAATATATTGAATATTCGCCGGTATGTTTAAATCTTCAGCGCTAGATGGCGCCGGAGGCTCCGATGTTGTTGGTGAATTTTTCATGATGGTCGCCGTTGTGACAAAGAGTTGTGATTGGCCAAGGATTTCAAGGGAAGAAGTCCTATTGGAGCAATTTTTCTGCACTGAAAAACAACGCGATGACGGCAACAAATGAAAGTCTAGTTGATTTCGGTCGTCTTGAAGTCAGAAAATTTGTTTTTCCCCAGGTAATTGTATCAACTTGCCGATACCTTCTTCGACAAGCCGGGTAATTGCTTTAGTTTTCTGTGTGTAGGTTTTGTCCCAAATCAGAGTTAAATGATTATGTGACAAATTTCCTGATGCAGCAGAAGCAGTTCCGATAGGTGTTGAAAAATCCGCATTCTCCATTTGTTGGAAAAGTTGAATTTTATCGAGAACACAGTTTAATATTTCGGAATCGATTGTTTGCAACCAATATCCAGAAATATGGGGTTCAACGTCGAACACAAATTTTCCATCCGTAAAAGTCATTCGTTGATTGTCGCACCTTTTATTGTTAATCATTTCGTTGCACTCGGCAGGTGTTGTATCGATGGAAATTTTATCTGGCACGATCACTGTTTGTCCGAAAAATTTCATTGTAATGCGTCTTATATTTTTCCAGCGCGCACTAATATATCCAGGAAACTTGATCACTATATTCGGCGACTTCACTATATACGGCATATTTTACACTGATGGCACGATTTTTGGAAGATTTCGGCTGACAATTCGCGTCGGAGAATTGAATAATTCCCATTTTCGACGGCTCCGAACAATCGCACACGGTTGTTTCAAATGCTCGCGAGTGTAATCCGTGAAGGCACAATAGCAGCAGAAATGGAAATAGAGACATTTCTAAATACGGAAGAATATATTAAAAAAACATACAAGAATAAAAGAGAACAATGTAACTGACAAACATATAACTTTGTCATGTGGGTGTTATAAAATGGAAGCAAACACGAGAAGAAAAATTAGTAAGAAAACGAAAGTGAAAAATAGTCTACGGCTTTTGAAAGGTCAACTTATTTTTCCGTCGGCTTTTCCTAGTTAGCAACGGCAAAAAGGGAAGAAAAATATTGGGCACTGGAATATAACTGTGTTTTCGGGGGGAAGAAAATTTTATCCATCATAATAACTAGTATCGTTGGAAAGAGGAGAAGATATGCTTAATTATCGAAAAGAGAAAACAATAAAATATAATATAGGTTAGCGGGGAGGACGAGAAGAAAAACGTTTAAAAGCTTACGGCGGAAAAAGTTTTTGCCGTGAAAGGTCACGCGCACTGTTCGAATTTTTTCCTAAGTTCTAACAAGATGGTAGGGATAGCGCATAAACGAAAAAGTATTCTACGGCACACAAAGAAAAATGCAGTTAACGGAAACAATCGGTATGTTACCCAATCTTTTACGCCAGCTGTAAAATATTAGCTAATAGCTCAATGGTAGCGCTCTCAGCTGTGATGCCAAAGGATCTGAGGTTCAAATCCCCAGTTTGACTACATAACTCATCATTCGCAAGGTAGCTGATAAAGTAAGCTACACGAAGGCGTTCATATAAATTTAGCAAATATATATGATGAAACAGAAAGATGCGAAAGTAAGATTTTTTCCGTCACTAAGTCCAACTTAGTGAGAAAGAAGGAAAGAAAGAGAATGGAAGGAAGAAACAGAGATAAAGAATGTGATATATGAGAAGAAATGGAAATTATCCCTCAGGGCGTGAAACAAGGCCATATGCTCCAGACATATTGTGTTGAGAACGAGACATGTTACTTGCCCTGTGGCAAAACGTAGAGGCAATATTAACGCGTATAAATGGGGGAGTATACTGTCTATGAAAAAGAAGGAATAGAAGGTAAAAACTCCACCTGGCGCGAGAAAGATCAAGAATAAGAATAAGGGAAATGGAAAAATGCGAGAATGCATTTTCGGCAACTTGTGGCATTTACTTGAAAGAAGCCTGTCGCAGATAACGTGTGTCAAATTGGTAGACAAAATTTGTACTTTTTATTAATAAGGCGGGTGTTAAATTGTTTCCTAACCTGACAGACGGACAAGTTATGGTGTAGCATATACTTATTGATCTTCTCGGCTAAGGTAATGAGGTTCTTTAACCTTTATTTTATTTTGTTTGTTTTTATAACGGTTCCCTCCCTATTTCCTAGTGTTTATCTGAAGAGATGGGACTATTTCGCTGCGGCCTATTTGTATTAACATGTAACATGGAAGGAAAACAGGTTACATATAATAGGTAATGACTACATGAGATGGTTAGAAAATTTTGTGGTTGATATTTTCTTCTGTTTTTTTTTCTTTCTTCAGTATGCCGGCGGGTAACGGTGTTCGTTGCAGTGGAGGCAGAGATCGTCATCGGCCCAGCTCTCTGCTGCCCATCCGAAAAGCGGTGGATGCCTGTTAGCTGGATCCAAGTCCAGAATTTCTTTAAAGCGCTCCGTCGCTTTCCTCCATTTTCCTAGTTCGATACATAGAACCAATCCTCGAGTCAGCGTGCGCGTGACATCGTCTAGTTCCGCTTGTAGATCCTGGATTCGTCTTGAAAGGCTTCCACCAGGTCGGGCTCCGGTGCTGCTGCGGCTGCGACTGGCACGGCAGCTTCTTGGGGTGGCGCAATTGCGGCGTCGGGATTGAGTTGCGGTTCCTCGGCGGCGGGAACCTGTGGCTGATTGTGCCGACACACCCGTTTCGCGGCGGGTCCTCCTGCGCGCGTTCTGGTTTTCTGCCATTGAAGATATTTCTTTGGGTGTTTTTTCTTTGAAAGCGTCTCTTAGCTGTGGATAGCTGTGAGTGTAGGTCTGCAAGAAGATGTGTTCTGACTTTTATAGTCAAGAAGATCCTCACCCGTTGTTCACAACTTTTTTTTTGAGTTTGGTTTATGTTTTCAACATCTTCATTATTCCTTGGTGTCAGTTGAATTGTTTGTTAATGTCTCTATTTTCGCTTATTTTGCGTAAAAAGAAACAGCGATTGGTTTGTTTCTTTGTTTCTCACCGTTCGAATTGTGGTTCGTTCCTTTCCGCCACTTGCTTGGTTTATTGGATTATTTTAGTGTGTTAAAGGTAATAGAGAAAAAGAAAAAAAGTGAAGGAAGACAACAGTACAGATGAGTTAGTGGTTATACAGTTTTAAAGCTGTTATGCAGTGTAAGTATTTATAGACTTGTCGTTATTATCTTGGTTTTGATTTTGGTTGAACGGCTCATGCGTATCGCACGCGACGGCGACTCGGGAGCACCGCGTTAAATACTCGTTACCACCTCAACTATTAAAAATCCTACGGTAAGTTTTTCGGATTATCATTCACGAAGTTTGATTAACTTCATGGTAATAACGATTACCTGATGTCACGAAATATTAATTTTTCGTCTTTTATCAAAATTGTTTTTCCTTCCAAACGGATGGGATTTTTGTGTGGCATCGGGCGTCGGCCAAGTGGCTCAGTCGGTATAGCCTCTGCCTACGACTCGGAGAAGTCTCGAGTTCTAGACTCGCCAACATCTTTTCTTCTTTCTTTTCCTTGGTGAGTGTTTAACGCTCCAATTGCTTTATTTTTTCTTTTGCCATGGCGCATATTCTGCCTTGGGCATTTATTTCCCGATGTTTTATTTTTTCGTCAAATGGGTGTTTTCAACACAGCCATTTCTCATTTGTTTGGTTGTTCTCCTTGTTGAAAACCCAAAAATTTGTTGTTGCATATTTCTACTATGTTTATTCGATTGATTTGATAAACATAAGAAGGGAAAAGCACAAGCGCGTTCTAAACTATGGAACAAACATATTGACTACATTATTAGGGAAAAACAGAAGTTTTCTTCCGTTTCCTTTTTATTTTCTTCTTTTCTTTTTCTTCCGCCTTACAATTGGTCATACCAATCGCGCCTTGGCCTTTTGTTAGCTGAGTCCCACAGCTCTGACGGCCAGTTGTATAGTGGCGGATGGCGGTTAGCTGGATCTAAGTCCAATATCCTTTTCAAGGTGTTGACTGCGCTGCCCCAATCTTCGGAGAAGAGGTCGGCGTTAAGTCTTGTGGTGAGTTTGTTGGTTTTTTCTTCAAGACGGCGCTCGTAGTTGCGATAGGTCAGATCCCAGGAGTCTTGGCTAGTCTGGTCTGGGGATCGAGGTGTTTGGTTGACCAACCCGACAGTGTTGTCTGTCGTCGTGGGTTCCCAGATAAGATCGGTAGTGGGCTCCGTTGTTGACACCACTTCGTTAGCTTGCACCTCGTCACCAGTCCCTTCGACGGTGACTTGTTCGTGTTAACGGTAGTTTTGTTTTCCATCTTTCTTTGATGATGCTTTGGAGTGTGTATAAAAATCTTGTTAGAGTTGTGACTACAACGAGTTGTCGGAAAGATGTGGCTCTTTTCGATCTACTCACTGTTATATACTTTCGAGTTTTTTTTTTGTTTTTCTCTGAAACGCGATCAACAGACTTGCATGCGGATGAGTTATCAGATTTAATATCTGAAGCGCATTGGCAATTGTCTATTCCTTTGCGGGCGTTTGGTTGCGTTTTGTGGTGTCGTTGTTGCCGACGGAACGACATCCGGCGCTATCTGCTGCGTTTCATGATTATCATTGAAATCATCTTCGACAATTGGTGTGAGATTGAGGTGATGGTCAATTCCCAGCCTCGTTGTTTCTAACTCCACGGTGTCCGACACCATGTTTTGAATTTCCACTGTTTCGGCTTCCATATTCTCCACATCCACGCTATCTGGATGTCCTTTTTCTGGTTCCGCATTTTCTACTTCACTTGTCTCTTGCTCCATTTGTTCGTCACTTTCCATTGTTTGGGTCGAGATCGATTTACGGAATCGATTCTCGAATGTTGAAAGCGACTCGATAGGGGGACAATGTTCATCTTTCCATAACATTGTTTCATATAGGGTTTTAAACGGTTAACGTGCGTACGTGTACAGATATATGAATTGTCGGCTATGTCGACGGTATTATTGGAATATACTTTTACTATTCTATAAGGGCCTTTATATTTGGAAGTAAATTTCCTACTATCGCCCTCTTTTACAACTCTAATATCTAATAAGACTCTATATCCTACCAAATATTGTTTATATTCGCCCTTTTATTATATTGCTCCCTTTGACGTTTTCTGGCTTTTTCGCTCTCCTCACGGACGCGTTGGAAACTATAGCGCAAGCGTTCGGCTAAGTTACCTACGTAATCGGATGCGGATTTAAATGTTCTTGGGGACGCGTCAAGAAATTCATTGATGGGTAAATTAGGGTCTCGACCATGTAATAAGTAATAAGGGGTGTCCAGTGTAGAAGAATGGACAGAACTACGATAAGCAAATAAAACATCATCCAGGAAATCTTCCCAATTTGCATGCTCTCCGTCTTTCAATTTTTTCCTCAACATTGTTGTTAATGTTCTATTAAACCTTTCTGTTTCTCCGTTACTGGCTGGATTATAAGCGGTTGTTAGTCGTTGCTCAATTTTCAATTTTTTACAAAAGTAACGAAATAATTTCGACGTGAAATTGGTTCCGCGATCTGAAAGAATAGCTTTAGGCATACCGTGTCTAACTATAATTGTTTTGTATACACATTCTGCTGTTGTCTGCGCAGTCTGATCCTTTAAACCAACAGCTTCCACCCATCGGCTAAAATAATCTGTGATAACTAAAATGTAACTGTTACCATTGGGCGAAACTGGTGTGATAGGGCCTAGAAAATCCATGCCTATAACTTGAAAAGGGACCTTTGCAATTTCATGAGGATGCAATAACGCTCTGTAATTTGACGAAGTGTTGGCAATGCATACCTCACAAGCCTGACAGTATTCTTTGATGTCTTTTCGCATGGTAGGCCAATAATAATGATTCTTTACTTTTAGATAGGTTTTGTAAAAGGCTAAATGACCATTCAACGGTGAATCATGTAGTTCTTTGAGCACTAGATAGCGTAACGATGCAGGCAAGACCAACTGATGGTTAGTTACGTTTCTTCTGCTATCGGAAGATGGCAGCACGTGCCGGTAAAGCGTACCGTCCATAACTTCAAAATAATCAATTTCTTTTCTTCTTCTTCTTTATCAGCGTTTTGGTGAATACGTCCCGGTCTGTACTTTAATTCATAATTTGTTGCGGCCAACAGTATAGCCCATCTTCCTAATCTCCCATTGTTATCTTTCTGATTTTTAAGCCATTGAAGTGGACGATGATCACTAATGATCTCAAAAGGTTGGTCTACAAGGTAATGTCGAAAATGCTTAATCGCATCGATAACCGCAAGTGCCTCTTTTTCAGTCGTACTGTATTTAGCTTCTGCCTTCGTTAGCTGTCTACTGGTATACGCGATTGGGTGCTCGTGACCATTTTGAATTTGGGACAGTACCGCTCCAATGCCATAATCGCATGCATCGGTGAAAAGGAAAAATTTCTCGTTGAAATTGGGGTTAGCAAGCACTGGTGGAGTCACTAGAGATGTACGCAAGGTTTCGAAAGCAATATTTTCTTCGTTTCCCCAATTAAAAGGTTTCCTGCTAAGATCTTTATGGGTTAATCTAGTCAATGGTTTAGCGATTGATCCAAAATTTTGAATAAATCTTCTGTAATACCCAGCTAGACCCAGAAATGATATGACTTCATCTACTGAAGCGGGCGTTTTATAATTAAGTATTTTCTCAATTTTACTTGGATCAGGTTTGATACCATCAGTCGAGATGACATGGCCTGAATAATTAACTGAACTTTTAATGAACTGGCATTTTTTAAGTTTTAATTTTAGATTGGCATTTTTCAATAACTCAAAGATATCGCGAATATCCTTCAAGTGATCGTCAAAAGTGTCCGAAAAGATGATTACGTCATCCAAGTAAACTAACGCCTTACTTCCCAAAACGTCTTTCAGTACATAATTCATTAGTCTTTGAAATGTCGCAGGTGCATTGCACAATCCAAATGCCATACGTTTAAATTCGTAAAGGTTATTTTCTACTACAAATGCTGTTTTTTCAATAGCCGGCTCATCAACTTGAATTTGCCAATAACCTGAAGCTAAATCAAGAGTGGTGAAAAATTTCTTCCCATACAATTTGTCCAATGTTTCATCTATCCTCGGCATAGGGAATGAATCCTTTTTCGTAATACTATTTAATTTCCTATAGTCCACGCAAAATCTTACTTCTCCACCCTTCTCTTCCACTAAAACCACAGGTGAAGCCCATGGCGAATGTGAATATTGGATCACATTAGCATCCAACATTTCCTGTACTTTATCTTCCAATATTTTTCTTTGATTCGTAAATTCCAATATTTTTCTGTAACTCGATAAGGGCGTTGTCGAATAGGGCCTCTTCCTTGTGTATCAATTGTATGTTTAATGAGATTAGTGTTCCCTAATTCTGAATCTTTTGCTGCGAACAAGTCGTGAAAATCATTTAATAGTTTTGAGAGCGGAGCTTGAAATTCAGCGTCGACTTCTGAAATCAAAACGGGCTCACTTGTAATAGTAGGCTTTTCCTCTAATTTACTTAAAACAATTTTCCCAATTACGTTATGAATAATCTCGATTACGCCTAATGTAGTGTTCCTAGGAAGTATGACTTGATTTAACGCATGATTCTCGACCATAATTTGATATTTCCCATCTTTAGCTACGTTTCCAATGAATTCCTCAATAAAACTACCGTTCGGCAAATCCTCTGCTGGGGTAAACATAAATGTGGTATTAGGGGGGACATACGGAAATGAACCTTTCATTTGCGTTGCAACTACTAGCGAAGTCTGACGAAATAACGTCGTCTTTTTGACCGTCGTAACTGCCATGTCTGGTACCCTAGAGATGGCTGATCCCTGCTCATCCCTTGCTAAATAAATGCTCCTGGCTTCTCCGTCAAGCCAAGAACCGTGTTTCTGGATTCCATCCCATCCAAGGATACAGTCTTCAGAAACACCATTTGTAATAATAAACTATTGTCTTAAAACTGACTCTCCGTATCGTACGGGCAATGTAACTCTTCCCAGCGTTTGTAACTTTTTCTTCCCTACATCATACAAATCGAAATCAAGCTGACTGCAGATCGCTTGACCTCTCGGGGGTAACTTCTGAAATACTCTTTCGTGAATTATACTTTTAGACGCGCCTGTATCAAATAATGCTTGTTGCGGTATCTGAAAATATTTTAATGGAATTCTAGGGGTCGATTCATTTGTTATAGTTGTTAATTTTGCGACTTGTCGGGATTTTAACTGAGGCTCCCTATCAACTGACCCGAAGTTACAGTTGATATCTATTGGTTTCCCTGACGCTGAGGGGAACCTGGAATATTCGGCCTATTGGAGCTCCTGAACTTAGGACAGTTATTCGATTTGTGTCCGATTTCACGACAAGAATAACAAATTGGAGGCTGTGCTTGTTCTAAATTATGCCGTTGGAATTTACGGCATTCCGATTGTGTATGCTCACGAAAGCCGCAGAAATTGCAAGTTATTCCATTTTTAGTAGGCCGATTTCTTGAATCAATTAAAGGTCTGGAAAACGAGGACGTGGACTGTGTAGGTCTATTAGAGAATCCCGCATTTTGGTAAGAATTGGCGTTATTATTGGGTCGATGAGGAGGAGGTCTCCAATTTCTGTCTTGATTGCCGCTATTGGTTTGGAACGAAACTTGTTTCTTATAAGGGTTGCCTGTTGGAGAAGAAGAATAATCTTTCTTGTCCCTTTGGAGCTGTTTGACTGCTTGCGTGAGTTCCTGAAGAACATCTCTAATGTCTTCCCAGTTTTCTTTCGGGCTCTCCGCATTTTTATTCCCTTGACTAATATTAGCAACGACATTATTGACTATTTCCTTCTGGTCGATTAACATTTGCTTGAGTTCCGTCAAATCTGAATGTTTCGTGTCACACGATCCATCGATTGTCCTAACAAACTCATGTTTTTCCCGATCTGTCTCTAAAGCTTCCAAACGAACGGCATAAATACGCGTTGATGCTACAAGCTCGATAAAATCGCGAAATTCTTTATAACGTACTTTGGCCTGTATTTTGGAATCCAACCCCTCGATAAATTTTTGTATAAGGATTATCGTGAACGATTTCTCTGCATAACCCGCTGGATACGCCTTCTTAAAAATCTCGTGCAAGCGGTGCGCACAGTCGACAATTTTTTCGCCTGGTTTGCGTTTAGCCTTATTGAATTTTTTTATATATACATCGACGTTTTCATCCCAATGAAAGTGATCAAGTAACGCTTCTTTAATAGACGCATAATCATGCGGATGCTGCCTGATAATGTTTTGAAGTACTGAAAAAGCCTTATCTTTTATTTTAGCTCGCAGCATCTGAATAATCTTTTCTTCTGACCATGCTGCCCCATCAACTATGCTTTCAAAAGATTCTAGCCAAGAGTCAAAGCGAGAAATTGGACTTCCCGAAAAAGATGGAAGCAATTGTAGGCGCAAAAAAGTGTGTTGGTTGGTCTGAAAATCATTCAAGTCGTTGACTGTGGCAGCCCGTGAAGGAGAACAAGATTTGGCCATGTCGGGATCAAATATGGGAAGATTTAACGTCTTTCGGCGTGGATCCGGAGGGTGTCCTGAAATGCTGTTCGTAATTGCCTCAGTTGCACTATCAGATCTTCCTGCCGGCTGGATAGCTGGGCTTGAGGAGGGTGTTAAGTGCGTGACTGGCTGGAAGGCCGGTTTCTTTGACGTGCTCGCTTTCTCCTCGGAATGCGTTCCGACAGCGGCGATTCCTGCGGACTCGGCGTGGTTTGCTGTTCTTCCTGGGTCCTCGGAATGTATGACAGCAACTGTCTCAATTCGTTGGTAGCCGGGATGAGTGTTTCCCTGATTTCCTTCGTTATTCGCTGCTCTTCCGGTTGCACCGTGTCCGGAAGCTGTTGAATTTTGACTGAAGCGATGTCAGTTCCGGCAATAATCCCTCCAAACTGCTTATGGACTGAACTTTTCTTAGGTAAGGGACCAGGTGGAGAATGTCCTTGAGGAACTTCAGCTGGTACTCCCGCAGGGTGTCCTTTAGGTAGGTTGAGAACTGCGATATCTCGATTGTTAAGAGGCAATATGTCCTGTCCTCGAGGTTGTTGAGCAAGCTTTCTCTGGGTGCAAAGTTGAACAGGTTCTTGTCCTTCGCTAGCGTGAATGTCAGCAACTCGACGATGTTGTAAGTCTGTCCTAGTAGGTATATCGTAGACTCCCTCGCATAGGTTGTGAAGATTGCTGTCAGCGTGGCGACTTGGTGCTCCGCCAACTGTGCCGTTGTCCTGGTTCGTCCAATTGCTATCGTTTCCAGAATTGCTCCCAAGGCTTTCAGGAGTGTCTTCGGGTTTTTCCAATCCGTTGTCACGTTGGCTTGGTATTGGTACCGCAGCCGGATTGTTTGCATCAACGATCGTAGTTGTCCCCAAATTAATGGATTGGTTGACTGGAAATCCAATTCCCTCTCCTTGAGATACTTGAGCGTGAGTAGCAGGGCCGGTAACTGACTCGTTGGTGCCGGGAATATTCTCGATTGGTTGGTCGTGATCTCGTGGTATAGGTGATGGAAACTCACTTTGGGTTGACCGTCCATTCACTGGGCTTTTCTTTTGGAAAAAGCTTAAAAGAGTGCTCGAGAGAAAACTAGTCTTTGATGTGTTTCCCACAGGCGATTTTATGGGAGAAAAACGAGAAGCTAACCTTGCATAAACAGACGGTGTGGGCTGAGTAGGTGTAACGGAAGCTTTGCTACGGCCCCAATTTTTCTTAGTGGGAGTTTTAACTAATGGGGCTACGGCCTCATACGCGGTGTTAGAGCTCAATTTCTTCAACTGGGTGTTATCTGTCTGTACTTTAGGAATTAAAACGGAAGAGGTAGATGGTTTAATGGCTTCTGTTTCTTTATCTGAAGTCTGACTGCCTTGAGATGAATGCGGAACGGTCGCGGTAGAAGCTGACAATTTTTCAAAACTAATCAACTTAGCAATCGTTTCGTCATTGATTTGCACTACGGGTGTTACAGGAATAAGCGGAGTGTTCAAAGGTGTACGAGAAAGGTTATGCCCACCTGACATAACATCGTCCATCATTGTGGTAGAGCTCTGAAAAACGCTGCCACCATTATGTAAAGCATCTTCCCGTGTGGGAAGACTGACTTTATTGTATTAAGACAAAATGAAATAATAACGAGCACGGAGGCGTATTTCCCACAATGATGGATTTATTATCCTAGATTAAGCATACTACAAGAAGCAAGACATAAGAGAAATAAAGATACAGTAGGCAAACTAAAGAGAGAGAAGAGAGATACAATTATAACCAAGTCTAACCGTGATAACACGAGTAGGTAGCGGAAAGAAATCGACACGCAAGCGAACGAGATAAACCTCACGCTCACGAAGTCAATTCACAATCAAATAGATTAAACAAGTGTTTAAGAAAAGGACAAATGCACTGTCCAAGACTAACTAAGTTTTCACAGACGCAAATTAAGGCAGGTTAAGCAAATAAGATTCACAGTAAAACTACAATTTACTGCGCAATACTACTAACCAAAGGATAAGAGCAACAAGAATAAACTCAGGCGACTACCTTACTCAGATGCAAGTTCTTGTCAGATGTTTCCCATATTTTGGGTTCACGATTACTCTTCGTATATTGGCAAATTGGTGAGTTGCTGTGCGAGTATTTGCCACCAATCAAAGATGTTTAAAATGGCGTGATAATGGTGTGATGATGGGCGTCGCCCGTGCCGCCAATCAAAGATGTTTTATAAGTGGCGTGATGCTGATGACACATGGATGCGTCAGTTAGCTAGCAGGTGTTCATCTAGGTCACCCGTGTTGAATATATATGTTGTTGCAATAGACATGTTTTTATACTAATCACTTATTAAGGATACTACAGAAAGGGCATATAAGTTGAAGATGTATATTGGCTTCGTTACAATGCCATCGGTGCCAGGGGATTTGTTTGACTTCATTGCTATTAGTGCAGCTCTAATATCAAGAAGGGAAATTGGTGCTGTTAGGTTTGGGGTTGGCTTAAAGCAATCTCTTACTCCCTCAAGGAAATCAGTCTCTGCCCGTGTGTCAGGAGAAGGTTGAGTTTTAAAAATTTTTGTAAAGTGGGAAACAATTTCTGCTGAAATATCCTCCTTGGTCGATAAGCAAGTGCCATTAGGGGCAATGATGTTATCAATTCGACAAATACTGTAGTTTATTCTGGCTCTATTAACATGAAAAATATTTACTTCCTCTACTTGTGGCCCTTCCAAGCAGCGGGAACGAATCCCATACCCTTTAAGTGTGCTCTCCTCCCAAGACTTGTGGATTTCCTCATCTGGTGAAAGGCAACCCAATCAAAGGTGTCTGCTTCGGCCAACTCCTGAATGCAAGACTGGTAGAAAAACTTGGTTTCTCTAATCAGTCTAGCTCTTTGCCTAGAATAATCTACCGAAATACGCGTGACACCTGGTTTCAGGACACTCTCCCACCAATTGGCTACATTACTTTTCCTAAGAGGATGATTAGCGGATTCGTGTAAGAAATGAATAACATATATCTGATAACCTTCTTCTGACAATATTGAGGTATTTAGTTTCCACAACCCGACAGACGGTCTGCTACCATTTGGGAGATCGAGATTGCAAGTAAGCGTGCATTGTACTGACTGATGGTCGCTAATGGATAAAGATTGCAAACAAATGTTTGAAAAGTTATCTGCAAAGGATCGAGTAGCATAAATCCTATCAAGTCTAGAAGAACCGGAATGGTAATGAAAAGTGTGACCCTGTTCACCATCATTTAGCTTCTTCCAGACGTCTACCAGATCGAGACCGGTAACCATCTCCGTTAAACCATAGCTAACGACACTACTTGGGACAGGGAGGGATTGGATATTTGCCCTATCATGGATGTCGTCAAGGCAGTTAACATCGCCCATCAACAAGAAGGGCAGTCGAGTGGTAACTGAGTAGGCAGGAACGGTTTGACGAAGAAAGTTGTTTCTCTCGTTCTTAGCTTGCTTACCAGACGGGGCATAGATATTAATAAACGTAAAACATTTTATATCAATAGAGGTAAGCCTTCCGTCTGGTTCAACAAGCAATCGAGAATATTCCAGACCATGCCTAATGAGGATGGCTGTTCCGTTTTTGTTGGGACCGACGTTTGCTAGCAAGTGGTAACAGCTTTCAATTATTGGACAAGAATGAAAGGCTACCTCTTGAAGTCCCACAATATCTAGATTACCGTCCCTGCAAAATTTAAAAGGATTTGACGTCGCTCGACTGACCTGATACCTCCTATGTTGATGGAAGAGATTTTTAGTTCTGCAGTCATTTGTGAGGTTTTTTGGTTTCAGGAGGGGTTGAAGCAGGTTTAGAATTCTTGGTCGTCAAGGTGGGTTTGAAACGTTTGTTTCGTGGAACAGTGGGAATTCTCAGGGGGTCTTTTGATTTGTCACTTTCCATGGTCTCGATTTCCCCCATGTTGGGTTCCATCGATTCCATGATAATAGTCATTGGTTCATGGGTTTCGGTGTCAAGGGGTGACATTTGGGTTTCCGGGATATTTTCAGTTGGGTTTTCTATATTAGGTATTTCTATAGGAGGGGTCGGAGTTTCACATTCCATCGTTTCAGTTTCCATATTTGGAGTCCCTTTCGAGAGTGAATCTTGCAATTCACTCTCAAAAGGAACATTGGAAACCATGGAATGTTCAACTACGGGAAATATGACGGGATTTTCTCTAACGGTCCTTTTTTGTCATTTTGGGAACAGGTTTTTGGGCAATAGCGGGTTCGTTGTTTCGTTTCAATGTTGGACAGTTGTCGCTAAAATGGGTCTCTTCGTCACAAAGTCTGCAGGTAGGCTTTTGTCCATCATGCTTTACCATGGCACGATAACTGCCAATTGTGAGATATGATGGAATGTTTTTCGTCAAAGTCATTCGTACGATCATCCAAGTGGAAAGGACAGGGTATAAAACTTCATCCTCTACCACTCGATAGCGTTCCCACCGAGCGTCAATTATGTTCCCATATCCCTTAAGACGTGTCTGAACTACTCCCAAGTCTAAGTTCTGTGGAATTCCTGCAATTTGAACAAATTTCTCTTGAATATTGCTATCCCTAATGACTACATTAACTTCTTTCCTCTCCAATTCAGTCCTGACGATACCACTGTGTCGGGACAAAAAACTTGAGGTGTATGCCTCTGAGGTAAACGTAATTCTAGCGACCTGGTTTCTCGTATCTAGACCAGCAACAAGGCCTAAGAGATCTTCTAGCTCAACCTTCAAACTACCCACAAACCCATGAACTGTACGCATAGTCAATCTCGGGAATTGAACCCCAAAATCAATATCAGCACTATTACGCCACTTGGCAGCCATTGTCCCCTAGACAATGTAAACAAACTACCAAAAGAGGGAGGGAGGTCCCCACACACGTAAACAAACGCACAAATAAAACAAATATGGGGGAAAACGGAACGAAAACAGCTAAACTATACGAAATAAACACTCAAAAACACAAATATAACAACAAAAAATATAAATAAACAACAGAAAACTCACAATTTGATGAAAATAAAGGAGGACATAAAAAGACGTCTGCATCTAGGTACTAACGGAACCCGACAAAGGACAAATTGAAAACAATTTGTTTCGGTTTAAAATTTCGGACATTACCGCGTGTTTACGGGAAGTTCAATGTGGGTTTCTCGAAAATTTCAAACACATTTATTTTTTTGTTTTTTACCGTTGAACCTACGGCCTATTGGCTACTTAAAGAGCGAAGTGTTTAATACGATCTTAAAAATCAACACTTAATGCGTTTGGGGTGAGTTTCGATCACAAGTTACCAAGCCTGAAAAATTGATGGCTCGTTTTGACAGCTCATTGTTTTGGTTATTGAAACATACATTTCGCTATATTTTTTTGTTGCACCTTCTTCGGTATCTTAAGCCATTCAATTCAGAATTAAAAACTGAATCGAACGAATAAATTAGTTTTGAAAAATAAGACTGATCAGATTAACATAAATGTCCAATGGTTTTTGTCCCAAATTAGCAGATCGGCTTTACACACATTCCCCATAAGAAAGAGTGTTAACCCAAACGGTGTCCCAATTTTCTCTTTTGCCCTAAATAATTATACTAATACGCATTTATTATTTTTTTTTTTAGTTTTTGTTTTTATTAGTTTTTTTCTTTTTGTTTATGTTGTTTGCGTAGAAAATAAACAGAGCGGTAAGGTGAAGAAAGTTTTCAGATCTTTCAGGACATGATAGCTAACCTTAGTTTTTTATCTTTAGAGGAACGAATCCGTCCGACATTCGCTGGAAAAAATATAATGTGAATAATCATAATATAACGCTAAATTCTTCGTATTCACATGTTTTCATAGTGAACACTCTTTAATTAATTCATTCGCGCTGTGTTTCTTATCTTAGATTGAAAACCATGCTCTAGAAGACAAATGATTTCCGTTGGTAAACTTGGTGGGTGGGACAATAAGCTAGGAAAAATCGTTAACCACAAGGATTATATTGGTTGCAGATAGAACCATGCCACGTCGAAAAATCGTTAAATGAATTTTATTTCCTGGTAGATTTAGGAATAAATCAATTTGAAAAAAGTAAGAAAAAATCAAGAAAATAGCCAATGACAGCAATCTTCTGTTCTACCTTAGTCTGTTCGTTTTTTGCGTGTCTCAGTGGACAATTGGAATTCTAAGCTAGGATTCCAATTAAGTAAAATAGTATTAGTGAACACAAGGTTCACCGTGTTGTTAAGTGCGCCAGACTTAATTTCTGTCTCTGTATAGGGACGTAAGTTCGATCCTCATACCTGGTAACCATAAGTTTCCTACAATAGACGACTTACGCTTAATTGCATCTATATCCTGGTAAGTTGGATTTGTGTTATTAAAATCTATCGCAACCAAGTGCTGATAATACTTTACACAATTATTTGATTGCTAAAGATTTATTAATTGATTAGCCTAGATGTTAAGGCACCAGACTTAAGTTTTCGTTTCTTCATAGATACATGCTGCAAGATGTCCACCAATTATGGTTGAAATTGCATGCTTGAGTTATCATTAATTATTTGATTGCGTTTGTCATTTTTTTAATAGCCCCTTGTGCCATCGACATTCATTACGTTATTAGTCTAATGAAATCCTGAACCTGTAAATAGTTTGATCTTCAATGTTTTTCTTATCCCACCTTTATTGCATATGATGGTGCGGCAGAAAATCCTTAAGGTGTTCCGTTCCACCGCTAATGGGTCGTTCCTGATGTCCAACTAAATACCAACTCAATTAGCAGGTTCATCCCCAAATATTGAAATAGTTTGAAATAGAACTCATCGTTTAAGCGATATGTTACCTGCACACTAAGGTTACTGTATACACTATGGTATAGAGATTACCACATACAGTCGGGACTGAGTATCGCCAAAGGTACGCCATACTGCTCGACGGATTCAGCGTGCAAGAATGTCTCCTTTGCTTCTCTTTTTTACCAAAGACCAAGCGATAATGGGACCAACTTGGTCATAGCCGGTAAAAACTTCGCCAGGCCTTGTAGGAAATGACCAAACTATACGGAAAAATCCAGGGTGTTTGTTACAAAATCGAATGACATATTTCTCTCCCATATTGACCGCATTTGGGAGAGTGCGAAGAAAATCCTGCAATCCTGTACCCATAAAATTTGGGATAGGGAATCGGCTAGTCACCGTCGAGTCTTAAAAACAGTCGTCACCGAAGTAACAGCCCTTCTGAATGCACGGCAACTGATCCATCTTAGCCTGGGCCCCGAAGACTCTGATCCGTTAATGCTAAACCAGTTTCTTTATAGCGGAGTTCGTCCATAAGATATTCGCATATTCTTCAAAAATTTACCAGCGCCCGGTAACTCGACTGCATGTGATAATTCACCTGGTGCTTTTTTAAAAGTAAGAATTGCAATACAATTATGCTTTACATATGCTGTAAAAATTAAACTGTAACAAAACCTGAAAAAAACTGTAAAAAATTAAATACCATTTTATTGTTTGAATAATATACTTAACATCATGTTTGAACCAATCTTTGTTTTGGAACTCATGTCTTACAAAAGCCTTCGAATCGTTTCCTTGCACTTTTAACCAACAAAATATTTAGTTTCCGATGCAACAAATATTTAAACTTCAACTGGGATGGGAAGCGATACTTTGAAGAAGTATCGGTATCGTGGTACCAAATTTTCGAAAAAAAATCGCGATACTATTTTGAAGTATTGCACACATTACGGATACCAATACTTTTATTTTTATGAACGCAATCTAGCATTGGAAGCTATTACCAAGGTAATATTAAGATAGACCTGTCAATATTTCGGATATCCCCGTTTTTTGGGACTTATGCTTTGATTTACCAATTGATCAGTTTTAGTTTTTTGCAACCAATAATAAAAATACATTAACAGTATATTGTTCTTTCATTTCCTTTATTCTTTTTTTATATTGCAAATCATTGTTTGCTTTTCAAAGCAATATGTCTTCAAAATTTGTACCGGAAAGACGATTTTCGTTGGGCTAAAAATGATTGCTTCGGCACTAAAAAGCTTTTCGACCGAAGCCGAGAAGGCAATGGTGCGTCATATTTAATAAATATCAGCTTTAATGAATAATATTTAGTCAAGCTTAAAATACCATTTGACGGATCTCATATCAAAATAAAAACTTTACCGCAATTATCTTTAGAAGTTGAAACGCTGAGTGACAAAAAAAAATTTCTTCTTTTTGATAGAACAAATATATGATTTACAATGAAAGATACCACCGTTTTCTTTTAAAACATTGGTCTTCTTTTTCAAAATAGCTGATGTTTGAAATAGGTATCCTGTGGACACTTTCAAGTCCGATGAAAAGACATCTACCGCTTCTACTAGTGGCCTCATGGTCGTTACATATTCCTTGATACAATCTTTCTCCGTATTGGATTTTGAAGCGGTCGAAAACTTACTTCAAATCTTGTTTTTTATTCTTTATCAAATAGTTAACTCTTTCAACTGCATCAAAGAAAGCATTCCAGCGCGTTGCAGTAAGAATGATCAACATTAACAATTTCGCTTCAGTGACACAGGATGACTTGGAGCTCCTGCTTTGTTTGTTACAAAGAATTTCAGTTTTCCTTCTATGGATTCCTTTAGTTTTTTTTTTCACTTTTCGTTTCATATTTTCAAAAGCAGGTTCAATGTGTAGCTAGCGCATCGGTGATGAGTGTGAAGAGAGTAAATATCTTTGCCGCTTCTCTTTTCCTATTAAGTAAGCGAAGAATTTTATGGATGTAGTCGGTCTGTGATCGTCAACACGTTCTTTTCTGGCGATCTGCCAGAAATTCCCCTTGATGATGACGTAAATACAGGCTTCGATCAGAAGTGGTTGGACGAAGACCAAATTTCCTTAGGAAAGTGTCGAAAGTGTGATTCCATATTCGATATGCCTTTTTAATGCGGTATAAGCATTTGGGCAAACGACAGTCCAAATGCTCCTGTCCCGCAGAACAAACCCTTCCGGTTGTTGTCAATAGATCTCTTCGTTTGACTGCCCGTAGAGGAAAGCAGCCTGCACATTCAGTTAAGACGGATGTTTCAGATTGTGAACAGCAACAAAATACAGGAGGACTCGAAGTGTGTCGTATTAAGGAACTGACGAGAAGGTATCTTCATAGCTTATCCCGTAACGCTGAGAGAATCCTTTTGCTACCAGCCTGGCTTTGTAGCGTGGGGATGAACCTTGTAGATTGGGCTTTGAATATCCATCGTGCCTTAACAGGTGTACGACCAGGTGGTAGTGGAGAGAGGGACCATCTTGCATTGCGGCTTTTCATAAACCAGCGTCGGTAGAGGCCAAGGCATCAGCGTAATTTGTTGGTTCGTAGAGTTCTTCTTGGTCAGCGATTGATTATAATGATTGCCATTGGCGTTTAGGTTCGCGGATGCGCAAAGGGTAAGGCGGTGAGCGTGTTTTATTGTTGGAGATACTGATATGCTGTCGTTTGGTAGAGTTGGATTGGGTTCCTTCTCCAGTACTGGGATATCTTCTTGGATTGAAAAGTCTGACGGAATGGGCTCGTGTGGTGGCTCAGAATCAATGTCAATTCCCCTTACAGCCTGGGGCATGACATCTTCTCTTGTATTATTTGGGGACCTGTTTTTGGTCTTCTTTGAGTGTAAGTACTAAGACTTTTATAAATAGTCAGGTAAATTGCCCTTCTCAGCGCTGCGCAGAAAATCTAGTGTAGGGTGAAGTTGCTCGTCGAATATGATTTCCCGGCTGATTTTTTTCCTTCTAGTGGCCGGGTGCCAGAAACGGTATGCCTTTTGGGTAAGGGAGTATCCTACGAAGAAGCATTTGAGGCCCTTGGAGTCTAGCTTGCTGCTGTCAGCTTTTGGAAAATGAATATATGCTGTGATTCCAAAAATGCGCAAGTGTTGTATGTTCGGTTTTGTGTGGTGCCACATTTGGTATGGAGTAACTATTGATGTAAACAAGTGCTGGTAAATTCTCCACCGTTATCGGAAAGAAGTGTGTGCACAACGTGACCGGTTTCATTGCGGGGTAGACTTACGTATTCTATGAAGAGATCTGCTGCCTCGGACTTCTGCTTCATAAAGTAGACTGTGTGCCATCTACTGAAATGTGAAAACTATGAAGAAATGCAAACCGCTTCGTGTTTGTACGTGCATAGGGCCACATACGTCTGAATGATCACTGTCTTTTTCCGGATATACAATCAAGACAGGGCTGCGTTGGAGTGATGTCGTTGACTGGTAGTATGAAGCCATCTACTACATGATTGGTTGACAGTTCTTAGATTACAATAGAGAGTTCTTGTTATAAGATGGCATGTTAATCTGATTTGATGATTGGTCATGTAAATTAAAATAAACAACATCGATACGACAGTAATTGAATTTCTTGTTAATCAGGGAAATCGTTTCTCATTTAAAGGAAATATTCTCCTTCAGCGTGCGTATTTTCAATTAACATCGCTTAGGATGATTATTTAACTGATTTATATCCAAATATCTCGGAATAATTGTATGCCCTTTCTAAAGTCAATCTATGAAATGATACCAATGCCTCTTATGTTTCAAGGGGGCACCCAGGTTTGAACTGGGGATATTTCGATATGCATTTCGATATGCGATGTTCATCTATGTCTAAACATTAAAAAGTGTCATTTCTTCCTGCAGGAAGTACCCTGGCTTGGTCAAATCGTCCAAATCGTCCGTAACCCTGACGGAAACACAGATACGTTACGTGCAGATCGAAAAGGAACTCCTTGCTATTCAGTTTGGACTGGACCGTTTTCGCCAATACGTGTATGGACAGGTAGTGGTCGTTGAAAACGACCACAAACCCCTAGCAGGCGTCCTCAACAAACCAATGACATCATGCTCACTCTTCATCCAGCGCATCCTCCTTTAACTTGATCGACACGACTTAGTTTTTATCTACAAACCAGGACGTGACCTCTCTTTTCCGATGCCCTCAGCCGTGCCTCCAGTTCCATTATCCACACGGAAGACCAATCACAATCAAGTGATCAGCATCTACATTTGGTGATTACGGCCATGCCCGCTACAGACACTAGAACCCGTTACGCCGCTGCCGCTGCCATTGATCCCGCCACTTTGGAACAAATACTCTCTATTCTAATACTTTATTCTAAAGCGAAAGAGAAAGATGACTGAATAATTAAAGAGTACAGGAAACTCCAATGCCATAAAAGATCAGTTAACCTGACCATCGCAATGCTGCCTGTCGAATGCTCATCAAATAACGAAATTTGTTATTTATTTTTAATTTTCTAACAGGGATTTATTTTTCTGACCATCGTTGTGTAATGGGGGTATAGCCTCCTTGAAACAAAAGAGGCAATGGTATCATTTCATAGATTGAGTTTAGAAAGGGCATGCAATTATTTCGAGAAATTTGGATATAACTTAGTTAAATAATCATCCTAAACTAAGTCAATTGAAAATGCACACACTGAAGGAGAATTACTTCCTTTAAATGAGAAACGATTTCCTTCTTTAACAAAAAATTCGATTACTATCGTATCGAGGTTATTTTTTTAAATTTACATGACCAAGCATCAAATCAGATTAACTTTCCATTTTATAACAAAAACTTTTTATTGTAATCTAAGAAATGTCATCCAATCATGCAGTAGATGGCTTCATACTACCAGCCAACGACATCACTCCAACGCAGCCCTGTCTTGGTTGTATATCCGGAAAAAGGCAGAGATCCCCTTTTCGTGTCGGTAGGACAAGAGCCTATGAAGTGGGACAACAAATTCAGTCAGACGTATGTGGCCCTATGCACGTACAGAGAAGAAGCGATTTGCATTTCTTCATAATTTTCCCTGATGACTTCAGTGGATGGCACACAGTTTACTTTATGAAGCGGAATTCCGAGACAGCAGATCTCTTCATAGTATACGCAAGACTACTCCGCAATGAAACCGGTCACATTGTCCACACACTTGAGTCCGATAACGGTGGAGAATTTACCAGCCACTTGTTTACATCAATAGTTACTCCATACCAAATGTGGCACCACACAAAACCGAACACACCACACTTGCGCATTTTTGGAATCACAGCATACATTCATATTCCAAAAGATGACCACAGCAAGCTAGACTCCAAGGGCCCCATATGCTTCTTCGTAGGATACTCCCTTACCCAAAAGGTATACAGGTTCTGACACCCTGCCACTAGAAGGAAAAAATCAGCAGGGAAATCATATTCGACGAGCAACTTCACCCACACTAGATTTCCACCGCAGCGCTTAGAAGGGAAATTCTTCTGACTATTTTATAAAACTCTTAGTACCTACACTCAAAGAAGACCAAAAACATGTCCGCAAATAATACAAGAGAAGATGTAATACCCCAGGTTGTAGGGGGAATTGACATTGATCCTGAGCCACCACACGAGCCCATTCCGTCAGACGTCTCAATCCAAAAAGATATCCCAGTTCTGGAAAAGGAACCCAATCCAACTCTACCAAACGACAGCATATCAGTATCCCCAACAATAAAAACACGCTCACTGCCTTACCCTTTGCGAATCCGCGCATGTTGGGTTCACAATCTGAAACTGTCTTAACTGGATGTGAAGGCTGCTTTCCTCTACGGGCAGTCAAACGAAGAGATCTATTGACAACAACCGGAAGGGTTTGTTTTGCGGGACAGGAGGATTTGGACTGTCGTTTGCACAAATGCTTATACCACATTAAACAGGCATGTCGAATATGGAATCACACTTTCGATACTTTCCTAAGGACATTTGGTCTTCGTCCAAGCACTTTTGATCGAAGCCTGTATTTACGTCATCATCAAGGGGAATTTCTGACAGATCGCCAGAAAACAACGTTGTATCTATCACAGCCCGACTACATCCATAAACTTATTCGTTTACTTAATAGGAAAAGGGAAGCGCCCACGATATTACTCTCTTCACACTCATCACCGATGCGCTAGCTACACATTGAACCTGCTTTTGAAAATTGGAAAGCAAAAGTGAAAAAAACTAAAGGAATCCACAGAAGGAAAACTGAAATTCTTTGTAACAAACAAAGCAGGAGCTCCATGTCATCCTATTTCATTGAAGCCAAATTGTTAATGTTCATCATTCTTACTGCAACGCGCTGGAACGCTTTCTTTGATGCAGTTGAAAGAGTTAACTATTTTATAAAGAATAAAAAACAAGGTTTGAAGTATGTTTTCGAGCGCTTCAAAATCAAATACGAAGAATGATTGCATCAAGGAATATGTGACGACCATGAGGCCACTAGTAGAAGCGCTAGAAGTCTTTCCATCGGAATTGAAAGTGTCCACAGGATACCTACTTCAAACATCAACTATTTTGAAAAAGAAGACCATTGTTTTAAAAGAAAACGGGGGTATCTTTCATTGTAAATCATATTTTTCTTGTATTGTTAGCACTGGAATCTCCTTTTTCTCGTTTCTTTCAAGAGGATGAACTAGTTCTAATTCTCTCTGCACCTACTCACATGAAAATCAAGCTGGATTGGTTAGCTGAGACTGGCAAGTAATCTGCTATAAAAAACTTAAGAAGAATTATTAAAGTTTCGCTCAAGAACTAGCTTCGGGTAAAAGTGTCGTCATGTATATTAGGTTGCCACCATCATGTATATTAGGTTTCGGCACTTTTTTCGGCACTTTGAATTTTGGTGTTTTCGGCACCAATTTTTTCCGTTTCGGCACTTCGATTGTCTTTTTCGGCACCACCACCAGAGGTGGTCCTAAGTATTGGTATTACAATGTATGTTTTCTTAGCCACTTTTGTCCGTTTCGGCACTATTTTTGTCTGTTTCGGCACCGCCCCCAAAATTCGTAAACAATAAATTCCACTAGGTGTCGTGTTATAATATATTGTGAAATTTTGCTCACTTTGTTCTTAGACGCTTTGTTAGCAAGTTTATTAAAGTTTATTTGAAGTTTATTAAGTATATCATGGAAAGACCCACTAGATCGAGGAAACAGCCCAGCCGATTGGCAGATTATTAGGTTAGTGGTGATTCTGGGTGGGTTGTGCGAGGCAGAGGTAGACGTGGTGGACGTGGGCTGGCTGTTCCTAATCAACCGATCCGGCCAAATGCATTGACAATCCAAGGTCAAACAGGTAATAGAATTTTGTTACATTGTTGATTCGTTTTGTTAAAATCAAATTTGGCTTAGGACCATTAACTTTAAATGAACTGACACCAGAGGAAGCCGCTCAATACCTGGAAGCCGCTCAACGACATTCATCAAGGGGATCTATCCCTGTAATGGTTGAAGAACCTAATATCATACCTACACCGGATGATGAAAGTGAAGATGGAAATGAAGAAGAGAATGAAAGAAATAGCGTGGAGAGTGAAAGAGAAATCGAAGAAGAGAGTGAGCAAAGTGATATAAGAGGAACTGAAGAAGAGAATGAAGGAAATAGCGAGAAGAGTGAAAGAGAGAGTGAGCAAAGTACCCCACCCACACAAAGTCGTCGGCGTTGTCGTCGCGCGATAGGAACGCCTTCTCCAGGACGTCGTTGGGAGGAACGTCGTCGAGCCCATAATCATTCAGCCGAGAGGCAATCTTTGTCCAGGAGTCAAAGCGAAGAATCAAACGCCGATATTACCAAGAGTGATCTATCATTAGGCGAAGAAACACTCGCTCCTGTGACTGAGGGGTCTTCTCAGCAACGTAAACGTCAGCGGGCTACACACATGCGCTGGAAACTTCTATTTAAAGCAGGAAAGAAGTAATAAATACTTGTTCTTTTACGTTTTTTTTCTAACGTGCTATTTTTAAATCTAGGTTAAGTAATATCCTTGTTGACCGCAAACATGGATACAAGTTTGGTGTCTGGAAGGTGCTGAGTAATGGTATTCTTTATCGGTGTAATCATCGACCACAGCAGAATCCTTGCAAATGCACAGTTTTGCAATCAGGTACATACATCGTCTTTTTAAAGATTTCTTGTATTATTTAATGCTTATTCTGATTTCAGGCAATGCAATCATCCAGCGAGGAGTGCACATTACTTCCTGCCCAAAACAAGAAAATATATATGAGTCGCTAGTCATTTACAGGGACGCTAAGCGTGAAGGATTGAAAAATAAGGGGAAATCTGCTAAGGCCATTACCGACCCCATCATCGCTAAGCACTTTGCATCAAATAGGAGAATGAAACTTGTGAATAGAACACAAGTCTGTAAATCAGTCAGCATGGCTAGGTATTTAAATACATTTCTTGCCTAAGTATTTATTTAAAAAATTCCAAACTTTGTTTAGAGCGAAGACTCGTCCAAAAAATCCAAAAACACTGGATTTTTCATTTGAGGACGATGGAATTCCGGATGAGCTAAACCTTCATGACGTAGTAACCGCTAAGCGCAGACACATAGTCTGTTTCACTAACAAACAGGCGCGGCTATTAAAAAATGCTAAAAGATGGTACATGGATGGAACATTTAGCATCATCAAAAAACCATTTATGCAGATGTCGACGATACACGCTTTCATTCGATATGGAAACGAAAAGAAAATGGTTCCATTATGTTTTGTCCTCATGTCTAGTAGGACTCAAAAGGACTACATACGTGTGCTGAAACACATAAAAACTGTAATTCTTGGTAACAGGTATAACTATACATTTTTTATGACTATGAATGTAGTAATTACGAGACATTATTTATTTGTACAGTTACGCCATGAAAGAATGTGTCGTTGATTTTGAGAAGTCAGTGTGGCTGGCTATTGAAAAAGAGTTTGGTATTGATGTTAAAATATTTGGATGTGGCTTCCATTGGACCCAGTGTATTTTTCGCCGCATAAAATCATTGGGTAAAATAAGACAGACAAATTAATAAGTAAAATTTTGAAATATATTAATGAATATTATAGGTTTAATAAGAGCATATCGTACAGACATGCGAATTCGTGGGATTTGCAAGTGAGTGTGAATATTTTTATATTTATTGTGGAACTTAACAGATGTATTTACTAACTATTGCAGGAAAATGATGTCTCTCCATCTCCTTCCACATGGAAAAATCCCTACTGCCTTTGATTTGCAAGTGAGTGTGAATATTTTTATATTTATTGTGGAACTTAACAGATGTATTTACTAACGCAAATTGGAAAAATCCCTACTGCCTTTAAGATTGTCTGGGAAATTGAAAACAGGGAAAACCGAACTATGATGCGAAAACTGTACAACTACATGGAAAATACCTGGATCGACAGCTTGCTTTGGCCTCCTAAAGTTTGGTCGGTCTTCATGCAAGAGGTATTAAAAGAAAAATGTAATTTAAAACATTCAAATGATTACATTCACTCTAACATGCTTTAGGTGAGAACCACTAATGACGTTGAAGGCTGGCACACACATCTAGCAAATCACGCTGGACTTAGCATTAGCAGTAAAGGCCTCAACCTGTATATTCTCCTCGAAGTTCTCTACGAGGAGGCTATACAGGTTGATATATACACAAAGATGATTGAACAGGGTCAACAACTGAGAAGACAGCGAAAAACTTTCAAAGAATTAAATTTAAAACTGTTTGGCTTGTGGAACGACTATTCCAAACAAAAGATAACGACCGCAGAACTTTTAGAACAATGTGCAGATATTTACACAAAGTTCAACGCAATTAAATATGCAAAAACGGCGAACGATGCTCGTCTCTTTGAGTTAGAGACAGAATAGAAATTAAGTGTATGAACAAAATTGTATTGGATTGCTCAAAAAAAAAGAAATACAAAGAGAACACTGTGTTCACCAAAAAATATTCAAAAATTTCACCAAACCCAAATCGGTTCGGGTGTTTACCGAAAAAAATGACACATTCCATAGTGAACACTACCCCGAACCGTGCCACCAAAAAAAATCAACATTCCAGAGTTGTTCAAATAATAAATACAACAAGTACTCACAAATAAAATAAAGCTCACAAATGAAATCCAATTTGAAGAAATATCAGCAAACACCACGCGAATAAAAAAAGAAAAAAAAATCAAGAGCTCCGCTCTGTTACTACGCAACCACGCGACTGACAATTTCACGACAGACAGCATAAGCATAAGTCGAGTGGTGGTGGTGGCGCTGACTTCCAGAACCCATACAGCTAGCGCCACTAGTGGCCTGAACAAAGTGTAAAGTCGACAGGCCTGTAAAGTACCGAAAATTTTCAGGCCACTGGCCTGAATGTCTGGCATCCCTATATGACTTGCAACATAATTTTTTTTGTGCCGAAACGGACACAGATGGTGCCGAAAGAGACACAATTGGTGCCAAAACGGAGAATATTAATGCCGAAACGGAAAGATTTTTTAATAAACGAATATTTTTTAATAACGAGATTTTAAATACAAGGGGGGACCAAGCGTTTTATATGGGTGCCGAAAACGCCAAAATCGAAAGTGCCGAAAAAAGTGCCGAAACGGGTGGACACCGTATATTATTATTGTTCATATCAAAAGGAAGAAATTTTTTTTTCTGAGAATCAGCATTTCAACTTCTAAAGATAATTGCGGTGAAGTTGTTGTTTTCTTAGGAGATCCGTCAAATGGTATTTTGAGCTTGACTAAATATTATTCATTAAAATTGATATTTATTAAATATGACGCACCATTGCCTTCTCGGCTTCGGTCGAAAAGATTTTTAGTGCCGAAGGAATCATTTATAGTCTAACGAAAATCATCTTTCCGATAAAAATTTTGGAGAAATGTTGCTTTGAAAAGCAAACAATGATTTGCGATATGAAAAAACAATAAAGGAGATGAAAGAACAATATACTGTTAATGTATTTATTATTGGTTGCAAAAAACTAAAAATGATCAACTGGTAAATAAAAGCATAAGTCTGAAAAACGGGGATATCTGAAATATTGACTGGTCTATCGGAATATTACCTTGGTAATAGAATTCAATCCTAGATTGCGTTGATAAAAATAAAAGTATCGGTATCAGTAATGTGTGCAATACTTCAAAATAGAATCGCGATTTTTTTTTCGAAAATTCGGTACCACGATACCGATACTTCTTCAAAGTATCGCTTCCCATCCTAATTGAAGGTTAAATATTTGTTGTATCGGAAACTAAATATACTGTTTGTGAAAAGTCCAAGGAAACGGGATTCGAAGGCCTTTGTGAACGATGTTCGAAGACATGAGTTCGAAAACAAAGATTGGTTCAAACATGATGTTATGTATATTATTGAAAAAATAAAATGGTATTTCATTTTAGGTTTTGTTACAGTATAATGTTTACAGCATGTGTCAAGTATAATTGTATTGCAATTCATACATTATTGTATTGCATTCATACTTTTAAAAAAGCACCAGGTGAAATATCACATTCAGTCGAGTTGCCACTCCACACTGCACATCTTCTTCTTGGATACTTTCCAGAACGCGTAAATCGTATCGTTGAAGAATAGAGAGGCATGTCATCGGGCGGTGGTAAATTTTTGAAGAATATGCCAATATCTTATGGACGAACTCCGCTATACAAAAACCTGGTTTAGCATTCACGGATCAGGGCCTTCCGGGTCCATGCTAAGATGGATCAGTTGCAGTGCATTCAGAAGGGCTGTTTCATTAATCATGGGCGACGACTGCTCTTAAGACTCGACGGTGACTAGCCGATTCCCTATGCCAAATTTCATGGTACAGGATTGCAGGATTTTCTTCGCACTCTCCCAAATGCGGTCTATGTGAGTGAGAAAAATGTCATTCGAAGTCCCGACTGTATGTGGTAATCTCTATACCATAGTGTATCCAGTAACCTTAGCGTGCAGGTAACATATCGCTGAAACTATGAGTTCTATTTCAAACTATTTCAATATTTGGGAATGAACCTGCCAATTGAGTTGGTATTTTATGGACACCAGGAACGAACCGTTAGCGGTGGAACAGATTTTTTCCCGCACCGTCAAATGCAATAAAGGTGGGATAAAAAAATATTGAAGATCAAACTATTTTCAGGTTCAGGATTCCATTAGACTAATAACGTAATGAATGTGGATGGCACAAGGGGTTATTAAAAAAAATAACACATGCAATTAAATAATTTGCGGTAACTCAAGCATGCACCTTCATCCATACTTGATGGACATCTTGCAGCAAGTATTTTGCATATCCAGCCTGCAATCCGATAAGATAGATTCGTACAATGAATAGCACATATTCCTGGAACCCAGCTGACTTCCAATCGCCCTCCCAGCTCACTCCGAAGATTGAACCGATTACGAAAGAAAAGATTTTTGCTTTCATTTGTTATTTTCCTGACTGTAAACATGTTGTTACCAGGTGTGAGGATCGAACTCACGTATCTAGACAGAGAGCAGAACTTAAGTCTGGCGCCTTAACCACTCGGCCAACCTGGTACACTTAAAATCAGTAACAGTAGCAGTAATAGCTGCTACAAAGAAATTTTCTTTCTTTCCAGTTATAAACAACCGTTAAACAATACATTTAAGATCAACGTGTGAAAATCCAACTTACGTATCTATGAAGAAACGAAAACTTAAGTCTGGTGCCTTAACATCTAGGCTAATCAATTAATATATCTTTAGCAATCAAATAATTGTGTAAAGTATTACCAGCACATGGTTGCCACAGATTTTAATAACAGAAATCGAATTTACCAGGATATAGATGCAATTTAGCGTTAGTCGTCTATTGTAGCAAACTTATGGTTACCAGGTATGAGGATCGAACTTACGTCCCTATACAGAGACAGAAATTAAGTCTGGCGCCTTAACAACACGGTGAACCTTGTGTTCACTAATGGTGATTTCCAATGGCTGCCCTACAGAGTAGGGTTAGGGCAGTCAGAAACCTAGCCATGACTTCATGCACTAGCCGGGGCAATGCCAGGTTTTGAGTCCATTGGAATACAATTTTTGTCTCGGTGCAAGCAGACGATTTAAAAGAAAATTCTTGTAAACAAAAAATGACAGGTATTCAAAATGTTGATATTGTAGGAGATTTGTTATTACCATTAATTGTTGAAAGTTCATCGTCTTCCGACGAATCGGATCTCGAATTAATCGAATTCGACAATTTCACATCTGACAGTGATAGTGAATTCATTGTTTTAAGAGCATTTTTTCATCGAAAAGAAAAAATTGAAAGACCTAAAGTAGTCAACTTCATCACATATGTGGTAAAGAATTATTCCCCTGGTGAGGTATGTACTTATGTTATATCAAGCAAACGACAACGCCTTTATTTAATAATACGAATTACTTTATATTTTTAGTTTCAAAGAAACTTTAGAATGCAAGTTGAAACCTGCGAATCAATTATCGAAGACTTCAAAAACTCAAACTTCTTCTCAAATACAACAAACCATGGAGGAGTTGAAAAAATAACTGCAGAACTATCAATCCTCTCCTTTTTATGGTAAAAAATAAAATTCAACCTGTTGATTGAAATCGCATAACACCTAACACCATTTACAGGTACGCTGGCAATAAAAAGCACCATAAGATCTGTGGCAGGCCGTTTTGGCATAGGAGAGTCTTCATTTCACAGAGTAATGGGAAGAGTAATGGATTACTTTAATAATATTGCTCCCCGTTTAATTTCATTCCCAGCAACCCAAAGAGAAAAAGAAAATATTGCAAATGAATTTGAAAAGGTGCATCTTTATTCGCTTGACCTTACTAACCCACCATTTCTTAATCATTACATCATTATTATAATAGGTCGGAGGTATACCTGGTATCTTAGGAACTATTGATGGATCATATATGCCACTTAGGACACCAGCTGGATCGATGGCGTCATCTTATGTAAATCGGCACAAACAGACCTCGATGACCCTTCAAGGAATTGTTAGCTACGACAAATCATTCATCGACGTTTTCACAGGTAATTGATCTGTAGCGAATTTATCATTTTATGTCATTATTGTTACCTGTTATTTGAAATTATTTAAGGGGTTTCAAGCAGGATGCACGATTCCACAATTTACAAGTCATCGTTTATATACCCAAAACTTGAAGAGCTTTGTGGTGAAAATTATCACATTATTGGTGATGGTGCGTACCCCATTTCTTCTTGGCTTCAGACTGCATACAGAAGCCCAGAGTCTGATGCAGAAAAATTCTATAATAAACGCTTCAACAAAACAAGAGTAATTGTTGAAAACGCGTTTGGACTTTTAAAGTACCGCTTCCGACAGCTTGTGCGGATCGATTTTCATACAGCTGACACTGGATCAAAATTCATTGTGTCCTGCTGCGTTCTGCATAATTTATGTCTCAGTAGAAATGACACATTGACGGATACACTAACCGCTGAAAACGAAGAGAATGCCGAGATAGCAAACGATGAAGACGAAGATCCGGCCCCGTGCACTTTAGGCAATGCAGAAAATCGCGAAATTTCAAAAATTATCGGAGAACACAAACGAAGATGTATGTCTGATAATTTGTACATCAAATTTCGACAGAACCTCTGTAATTAATATGATGAATAAATCAACGAATGAAACTAATAGTAATAATAAATTTAATTAACAATTTAACAAGTAAACGTTTCTTTATTGCTGTTTTTTAACACATACATTACATAGGAAATAAATAACATGACAACAAACATTGAAACTGAAAGCAAAATTAACTGAGTTGAAATGGCAGGAGAACAGGTTATTTGACTATTTGAATTCTGTGTTTTTTTAATACTGCTGACTTAAGGAAATGTGTGGCTGTTGAACACAAGCTGCAATTGTTATTGAGCACCACCAGTTGGCTTGGTCGGCAATTTCCCGGAAAGAAATGCAAGAAGGAGGGCATTCTTTTCTTCTAGCGCCTTCAGTTTTTGTTCCCGGAACATTTTGCGGCTTTCATGTTCCGCCTTCAGGATTTCTACTTGCTGGCGCTGGACAGCAAGTAGCTCTTCTTGACGAGTAACTCGCTTTTGTTCTTTTTCTTTCAGGAACGTGATGATATCATCTTTAGTGGTTTTTTGACGTTTTACGGTGGACGGTGAGCCATCTCCCGAAGAACATTTGCTACTTCTGCCATCGGAGTCGGCTTCCGTGTTAGCCGAGCTGCTTGAGCTCTAGGCGCTCCCGGCAATTGGCAGTGTTACGTTCGGTTTTGGATAAACCACCGCCCCTTGTCCACGCAATACAGCTGGGATCATGCCGTCGTCCTTCGCTCCGAGTTTTTCGAACTCCTCATCAAACTCGGTGCGGTGCAGCACTTCACCACTTGTTCCATTTTTTCTGATTGCAGTGGTATGCCGCTTTTTCACAGTTTTAAATCTAATGATAAAAAATGGTGTTAACGATAATAAATGACATGCGCAAAGTAGTATTTTTACCTGTTTTCAACATTATCAGGAGTGAAATGAGAAGCTAAATACTTCTCATTTAACTGCTTAGCCAGCTGGACCCACACCATCTTCTTGGTTTTGAATTTTTTCATGGGCCCAACCTGCTGGAAAAGTGCAGCATACATTCTTAGCATCTCTTTGGTTTGGGCTTCGTCCTTCCACTCGAACCTGCCGCTGTCCGCTTTTGATTTGTTTGGGATTTCGTTGGAATTTGTTTTTAGTGCTTTTCCCTTGTTGTAAGTAGACATAGCTACTCTGGAAGTATCCCCAACCTGATCGAACAAAGTTCCCACTAAAAAAAGATCAGTTATAGTAAGTGAAAGGTAATGTACGAGAGACTGATTAGATATAGTGTATAAATTCTAACAATATATAACTTCACGCCTGCTCACCTGAGTCATCCTCCATATTATATACAGCATAGGTAGGGGACACAGGACTATTTACACTTCCTATCTCTGGTTCGATGGTTTTTTCAGGGATGGCTACATAACCAACACGAACAGCCTCAGCATAACTTACCTGATTGTCCTTGTTAAACAAATCAGGATCAGTAGAGACTGTAATTATATTACAGTCTATAAGCTGTTGAAACTGGAGATTTTAAATGGAAACATTTCCTTAAAAAATAATGAGACAAGAATTAAAAATTTTTATTTTATAGCTACATTAAAAAAATACCTGCAGAATCTTTTCCCAAAAAACCAACTGTCCTCTCCTCTTCATTTATGGATAATGTTGCATCGTTATCGCGATATAATTTAACAAATTCACAAGCATTTTCACTTTCACTATCATCACTCATTTTGAAAAAAAAAAGTAAACAAATAACAATCACAACAAAAACCATGTGACAGTTCGAAAAAATTCGTCTGCTGAGAGTGCCCCGTTCAGGGTTTGAAAAACTGAAAAAAAGTCAGTTTTTGCGAGCGCCCGAAAGGGCAGTTTTAGGGCAACTCAAAAATTTGGGGCAGCCATTGGAACACAAAAACCCAGGGTTGCTCTGAAAAAAAGTTGCCCCCTCAGCCCATTGGAACATACTTGGGGCAAAAAATTGCCCTAGGTCAACTCTAGGGCACCCAATGGAAATCGCCATAATACTATTTTACTTAATTGGAATCCTAGCTTAGAATTCCAATTGCCCACTGAGACACGCAAAAAAAGGAATAGACTAAGGTAGAACAGAAGATTGCTGCTATCTGCAGCCAATATAATCCTTGTGGTTAACGATGTTTCCTAGCTTATGGTCCAACCTCCAATGAATGGGCAGCGCCGATAAAACGTTATTTTAAAAAGCTTACCTACGGAAATCATTTGTCTTATACAGCAGGGTTTTCAATCTAAGATAAGAAACACAGCACGAATGAATTAATTAAAGAGTGTTCACTATGAGAATTTAGCGTTAGATTATGATTATTCAAATTATATTTTTACCAGCGAATGTCGGACGGATTCGTTCCTCTAAAGATAAAAAACTAAGGTTAGCTATCATGTCCTGAAAGATCTAAAAACTTTCTCCACCTTACCGCTCTGTTTATTTTCTACGCAAACAACATAAACAAAAATAAAAAAACTAATAAAACCAAAAACTAAAAAAAAAATAATAAATGCGTATTAGTATAATTATTTAGGGCAAAAGAGCAAATTGGGACACCGTTTGGGTTAACACTCTTTCTTATGGGGAATGTGTGTAAAGCCGATCTGCCAATTTCGGACAAAAACCATTGGACATTTATGTTAATCTGATCAGTCTTATTTTTCAAAACTAATTTATTCGTTCGATTCAATTTTTAATTCTGAATTGAATGGCTTAAGATACCGAAGAAGGTGCAATAAAAAAATATAGCGAAATGTATGTTTCAATAACCAAAACAATGAGCTGTCAAAACGAGACATCAATTTTTCAGGCTTGGTAGCTTGTGATCGAAACTCACCCCAAACACATAAAGTATTAATTTTTAAGATCGTATTAAACACTTCGCTCTTTAAGTAGCCAATAGACCATAGGTTCAACGGTAAGAAAAAAAAATAAATGTGATTGAAATTTTCGAGAAACCCGCATTGAACTTCCCGTAAACACGCCGTGATGTCCGAACTTTTTAACCGAAACAAATTGTTTTCAATTTGTCCTTTGTCGGGTTCCGTTAGTACCTAGATGCAGACGTCTTTTTGTGTCCTCCTTTATTTTCATCAAATTGTGAGTTTTCTGTTGTTTCTTTATATTTTTTGCTGTTATATTTGTGTTTTTGAGTGTTTATTTTGTATGGTTTAGTTGTTTTCGTTCCGTTTTCCCCCATTTTTGTTTTATTTGTGCGTTTGTATACGTGTGTGGGGACCTCCCCCTCCTCTTTTGGCAGTTTGTTTACATTGTCTAAGGGACAATGGCTGCCAAGTGGCTTGATAGTGCCGATATTGATTTTGGGTTCAATTCCCGAGATTGACTATGCGTACAGTTCATGGGTTTGTGCGTAGTTTGAAGGTTGAGCTAGAAGATCTCTTAGGCCTTGTTGCTGGTCTAGATACGAGAAACCAGGTCGCTAGAATTACGTTTACCTCAGAGGCATACACCTCAAGTTTTTTGTCCCGACACAGTGGTATCGTCAGGACTGAATTGGAGGGGAAAGAAGTTAATGTAGTCATTAGGGATAGCAATATTCAAGAGAATTTTTTTCGAATTGCAGGAGTTCCGCAGAACTTAGACTTGGGAGTAGTTCAGACACGTCTTAAAGGATATGGGAAAATAATTGACGCTCGGTGGGAACGCTATCGAGTGGTAGAGGATGAAGTTTTATACCCTGTCCTTTCCACTTGGATGATCGTACGAATGACTTTGACGAAAAACATTCCATCATACATCACAATTGGCAGTTATCGTGCCATGGTAAAGCATGATGGAAAAAAGCCTACCTGCAGACTTTGTGACGAAGAGACCCATTTTAGCGACAACTGTCCAACATTGAACGAAACAACGAACCCGCTATTGCCCAAAAACCTGTTCCCAAAATGACAAAAAGCCCGTTAGAGAAAATCCCGTCATATTTCCCGTAGTTGAACATTCCATGGTTTTCAACGTTCCTTTTGAGAGTGAATTGCAAGATTCACTCTCGAAAGGGACTCCAAATATGAAAACTGAAACCATGGAATGTGAAACTCCGACCCCGCCTATAGAAATACCTAATATAGAAAACCCACCTGAAAATATCCCGGAAACCCAAATGTCACCCCTTGACACCGAAACCCATGAACCAATGACTATTATCATGGAATCGATGGAACCCAACATGGGGGAAATCGAGACCATGGAAAGTGACAAATCAAAAGACCCCCTGAGAATTCCTACTGTTCCACGAAACAAACGTTTCAAACCCACCTTGACGACCCAGAATTCTAAACCTGCTTCAACCCCTCCTGAAACCAAAAAACCTCACAAATGACTGCAGAACTAAAAATCGCTTCCATCAACATAGGAGGTATCAGATCAGTCGAGCGACGTCAAATCCTTTTAAATTTTTGCAGGGACGGTAATCTAGATATCGTGGGACTTCGAGAGGTAGCCTTTCATTCTTGTCCAATAATTGAAAGCTGTTACCACTTGCTAGCAAACGTCGGTCCCAACAAAAACGGAACAGCCATCCTCATTAGGCATGGTCTGGAATATTTTCGATTGCTTCTTGAACCAGACGGAAGGCTTATCTCTATTGACGTAAAATGTTTTACGTTTATTAATATCTATGCCCCGTCTGGTAAGCAAGCTAAGAACGAGAGAAACAACTTTCTTCGTCAAACCTTTCCTGCCTACTCAGTTACCACTCGACTGCCCTTCTTGTTGATGGGTGATTTTAACTGCGTTGACGACATCCAGAATAGGGCAAATATCCAATCCCTCCCTGTCCCAAGTAGTGTCGTTAGCTATGCTTTAACGGAGATGGTTACCGGTCTCGATCTGGTAGACGTCTGGAAGAAGCTAAATCATGGTGAACCGGGTCACACTTTTCATTACTTTTCCGGTTCTTCTAGACTTGATAGGATTTATGCTACTCGATCCTTTGCAGATAACTTTTCAAACATTTGTTTGCAATCTTTATCGATTAGCGACCATCAGACAGTACAATGCACACTAACTTGCAATCTCGATCTCCCAAATGGTAGCAGACCGTCTGTCGGGTTGTGGAAACTAAATACCTCAATATTGTCAGAAGAAGGTTATCAGAGATATGACGCTAATCATCCTTTTAGGAAAAGTAATGTAGCAAATTGGTGGGAGAGTGTCCTGAAACCAGGTGTCAGGCGTATTTCGGTAGATTATTTTAGGCAAAGAGCTAGACTGATTAGAGGAACAAAGTTTTTGCATTCAGGAGTTGGCCGAAGCAGACACCTTTGATTGGGTTGCCTTTCACCAGTTGAGGAAATTCTCAAAGTCTTGGGAGGAGAGCACACATAAAGGGTATGGGATTCGTTCCCGCTGCTTCGAAGGGCCACAAGTAGAGGAAGCAAATATTTTTCATGTTAATAGAGCCAGAATAAACTACAGTAAATGTCGCATTGATAAAATCGTTGCCCCTAATGGCACTTGCTTATCGACCAAGGAGGATATTTCAGCAGAGATTGTTTCCCACTTTACAAAAAATTTTAAAACTCAACCTTCTCCTGACACACGGGCACAGACTGATTTCCTTGAGGGAGTAAGAGATTGCTTTAAGCCAACCCCAAACCTAACAGCACCAATTTCCCTTCTTGGCATTCCTTATGAGTTTTACGTAGAATTTTGGGACGTGATCGCACCCCATTTCTGGGATATGTTTAATGATATCCTTGAAAGGGAAACTCTGGCGTCATCGCAGGGACAAGCGGCGATCAGGCTAATTCCCAAGTCTTCAGGGCTTGGCGGGATTTCTAATATTCGGCCAATTTCTCTCTTGAATTGTGACTACAAAGTCATGGCATCTGTTTTAACGAGACGTTTGAGGTAGACACTGTCATCTACCATAGGGCCTCGTCAAAAAGGTGGGGTACCTGGTAGATTGATTTTTGATAATTTAGTCTTTATAGAGATGTCATCCAATACGTTGAGGACCGGGGATGCCATGACTCTTCCAACTTTTCGATTCGGGGTATGGGCGCTGCCATTGTTGGAGTTGACTTTGAAAAGGCCTACGACCTGGTTAACAGGAAAGTCCTCTGGAGGATTCTGGATGTCATGGGCTATCCCACCACTTTCGTCCGTTGGTTACAGATTATGTATTCTGTAACGGGAATGTCAATCCTCAACGGACCGGAGGTGGCTGGAGTGATTAATGATACTCAGTCGATTCACCAGGGATGCCCCCTATCCGTCCATCTCTTTGTCCTATACATTGAGCCATTACTTGTGTGCTTATCTAAAGTTCTCCAGGGCGTATCATTATTTAATGAAAAACTCACTGCCAGAGCCTTTGTTAATGACGTCACCATTTTCATTTCTTGTGACGAAGATCTTCACAGGGTAGGACAAGTCCTTGACTTGTTCCGCCAGTGGACAAAGGCAAGGATGAATAAAGAGAAAACGAAAGCTCTGAGACTTGGGACTTGGAGCTCTAGATTGATTTGGCCTCTTGAGTGGCTTGTGTCAGCATCAACAATGTCCCTGTTAGGAATTAAATTCTCCCACTCTATAGCCGAGACAGCTGATAGGGTCTGGAATGATGCATTCGGCCCTCTAAATGGTATTCTGCGAGAGAATGCCGGTCGAAGGTTTAACCTCTACCAGAGGTTGATTTTCATCAAGTCAAAGGCTCTATCCAGAACTGTGTTCATTGCTCATGTACAGTATGTTCCAAAAAAATCCGACTACCCTCCTTTAAAAAAATGCCCCCTATCAACGTATAGCTAAGTTATTTACTAGTTTAGGGGGGTTATGTCAGAATATGGGAAAATGCGGAAAAAAATGCAGTAGACGTTACCATAGAAACGAGACATGAATTAGCCAGTGTCTTGAATCGCGAAGAGGTGAGAGAAATTGCCGTTAGGCAAAGCCAAAAATTTTTACAAATCTACTACAAAATGTATTTGCACTAGGCTACGGGAGACAGACTTTGGGATGGGAAGTCTCGTTTCCATGGTAACAAATTTAACGAATCATGGCATACGCGCCTTTTTAACAATATTTGTTCTTATGCGTTAATAATACTAGAGTCAATAGATTGGTTTAAGTTACCTCTGCATGGTTGTTGAATATTTTATGAAAATCACGTGAAAATATTCATCTAATGGGGGATTGTAATTCTTATGTTTTCTACACAAGCTTCCATGACGCTAATTTGGAACAGCAAACTACATACAACAAGACATGTTATGCTTTTTAACAATATTTCCTCAACCATCGCATAGTTGTAACACGTACAATTGCCACCGTAAACGATAATGGTTCTGTACTGTCAAGGCACTATTTTCAAATTTCGTTTTCCTCATTCCCTCATTTTTCCCTTTTTTGTGAGATATTTGTAAATCATTATAGATACCTTGCACTACTACATTATGAATAATATTAGGATCAATAGATTCGTTTAAGTTTTCTCTACATGGCTATTGAATGTTTTATGAAAATCATGCGAAAATATGCATCTAATAAGTAATTGCAATTTTAATGTTTTTTACATAAGGTCTCATGAAGCTAATTTGGGACAGCAGACTACATACTAGATGACATATTAGGCTTTTCAACTTTGTGTTGTTCGAGATGGCATACTCGAAAGAAATTGGATTGCCAAGCTATAGGAGAATGGTTCCATACTGTCTGGGCACTATAATTTTTTTTTCCAAATTTTTGAACTATCCCCTTTTTTATGAGATATCTTTAAATCGCTAAAGATACCTTAAATTAAAACAATATAAAAAATATTAGGACCAATAGATTCCTTGAAGTTTTCTCTATATGGCTGTTGAATATTTTGCGAAAATCATGTGACAATATTTATCTAATGGGGGATAGCAATTATTATATTTCTTTACATTACCTCCCATGACGCTAATTTGGGACAGCACGCCACGCACTAAATATTAAGTAATAAGTATTATATTTTATTGCTTCAATATGTAAGCGGTGGTATAGTCGTAAAATTATGGATTGTCAACCCGAAGATTGATGGTTCAACTCACATTGTAGAATATGAGCAGATTGCTTTGCCTAATTGTTTCATTTTGTGAGATACTTTTAAACATTCTATGACACAGAATGACAGACTTGTGTAAGCTTCCTCTACATGGATGTTGCATATCTTAAAAAAATTATGCGATAATATTCATTTAATCGGTAATGGCGAATTGTATCATTCATAAGAATTACGATGGCAGTGGCTCTGTCGTAAGATGTTGGAATGGGAACCAAAGGATTGAAAAATTGATTCTTAATGCGATAAATATTTACTATTTTCCATTATTGGTTTTTTAATCACACTTTGTGTGATATTATGAAATCGCAATGAATGTTTGTAGGAAAACCTCAGAAAAATATAATATGAATTATGAAGAAACAGGCCTTATGGATCCATGAATCGCAAACACTACATTGGTTGAAATCATCCTTTGTACCTGTGCTTTTACACAGCATTCAGAGAACACGTAGCCACTTTTTTCAGTATCTTTGACAAAGGTAAAAGAAACCTCTAATCGTGCTTCTAATTGTGCTCGAGACCTCGATGAGCGTCGTGATCCTTCTATAAAGACCTTGCCTGTTGTTTTTTTGCCCTTTTTTTCTTTTGCCTTCGGACTGTAAAACAGAAAAAATAAATATGAGCAATTAGGGAATTTAAAACATTAAACTGACCAAGTGCTATAATCATACAATGAAAACACACCATCTTTTGTCAAAGTGACATGAGAAGTAATTGCCTCAGATGACCCTGGTGTTGGCAGCGACTGGAAATGTCCGTTCCATTGTATTGGAGGTATCCCTCATCAACGTCGTCGTCAAATTCTTCATCCAACTGTGGCGCATTGTTACTTTTGAAGAAATTTTCCATTTCCCTGCAATTTTCCCGGTTTGCTGCTGCCTCCGCTTTTCCACCTCCGCCAAATGTTTTTTGCTTTTTCCTCGCCCCCTACGCAGATGTATTTACTGGATTAGGACGGCTACCGACTGAACATACCATTAAGGTGAGCCCAGAAGTTTTCCCCAAAGTATATGCAGACCGACGCCTGGCGTTCCGTCTCCGAAACCCAGTCGAGAAAAAGCTCGCAGAGATGTAAGACGTGGGAATCATCGCACGAGTTACCGAACCCACAGAGTGGGTCAGTGCAATGGTGGTCGTCGTCAAACAGGGAAACGATGTCCAGATTTGTATCGACCTCACCGCATTAAACAAAGCCATCAAGAGGCAACATTCATCCGTCGAAGAGCTGTTGGACGGATCGGAAAGGCGCGTTTCTTCGCTGTGTTAGACGCAACCTCAGGATTTTATCAGATACCTCCATCCAATGAGCCGTCATACTTATGCAACATGGCGACCCCTTTCGGACGATTCCGTTTCCGTCGGATGCCGTTTGACATTCGATCATCACCCGATGAGTGCCAGTGGACCATGGAGAAATTTTTCGGTGACATAGATGGCATTGAAATCGACTTAGATGATTTGCTGGTACGGTGAGAGACAAAAAAGCAGCTAAATGAACGCCTGGTAGCTGTCCTTCATAAAAACATTAACATACAACATACAACTAACATTAAAAAGGGTCATTTCTTCCTCCAGGAAGTACCCTGGCCTGGCCACATCGTCAAAGAAGGTCAATTAATGGCTGAACCAACCAAGGTGGAAGCAATACTAAACATGCCATGCGTCGTTTGCCTAATTGCCAGTGCTGCGCCTGTGCGATCCCGATTTTCCTCTGGTTGAATCCGTCGATTCCTACCCCACCGTCCTTAGAGCAGTATTATTACAAGACAACCAGCGCGTCGCCAATGCACCCGTAACCCTGACGGAAACACAGAAACGTTACGTGCAGATCGAAAAGAAACTCCTTGCTATTCAGTTTGGACTGGACCGTTTTCGCCAATACGTGTATGGACAGGCAGTGGTCGTTGAAAACGACCACAAACCCCTAGCAGGCTTCTTCAACAAACCAATGGCATCATGCTCACTCCGCATCCAGCGCATCCTCCTTTAACTTGAACGGCACGACTTAGTTTTTATCTACAAACCAAGACGTGACCTCTCTTTTCCGATGCCCTCAGCCGTGCCTCCAGTTCCATTATCCACACGGAAGAGCAATCACAATCAAGTGATGAGCACCTACGTTTGGTTATTACGTCGGCTATGCCCGCTACGGACACCAGAACCCGTTACGCCGCCGCCGCTGCCCCTGATCCCGCCCTACAAGTGGTGAGAGACATGGTATCCAAAGGATGGCCCGAACACAAGAGAAATTGTCTAATAACGAACTAACCCTTTTCGAACGTTCGGCACGAGTTGTCAGAATACGATGGCCTTTTCTTCGAGGGTAAATGGTGGTGGACCGGAAATTTCACGGCAGCAGGAAATTTCACGGCAAATCCACGTTGGCCACTTTCGAGAAGTCAAATATGTCGAACGCGCAAAATCGGTTGTGTACTGACCAGGCTACATTAACGTCCGAAGTCCGAAACATGGTGGCGTCGTGTTCAACCTGCGAAGAAAATCAAAACCAAGATCCTGCCCAGCCACTGCAACCTGTTGAGGCCCCGCTGCACGCCTTCCAAGTCGTGGGCTCAGACTGTTTGAATTCAAAGGAGTCCCCTACTTGCTCGTCGTCGACTACTACAGAAAATGGCCATGTTTTGTCCCACTACAGTCAACGGTCTCGTCTGCAATCATCACAAAGCTCGATCGGATTTTCGTCGATTTTGAGATTCCATCCGTGCTACGGTCCAACAATGAACCCCAATACGGGAGTGCAGAGTTCCGGCGCTATTTTGCCTCCAAAGGCATTCAACACACCCAAAAATACCCGCAGTCCAATGGGTTGGCCGAGAGAACCGTACATACGGTGAAACGACGCCTCGAAAAAATGCTAGACGACGTGAAAACGGCGAGGGATGCCCTTAACATAATTCGCTCAACACCCGTGTTCTCAACTCTTCCCTCACCCGCAGTCCTCCTACAAGGCCGCCACTTCCGTGGCGCATTTCCTTACACCCACTAAACACTCCAGCCCAGGGTCGTTAGTGCGCCTACCGTATGACAGCAGTTACACAAAAGCAATGCAGCAGCGTCATTCAAACATGACAGTTTCCCTACCACCGGTGGTTCTGTTTTGTCCATCGGGCAGACGGACCGAGTTCGCGTTTCCAGAAAGTGGATTTCGGGTAATGTTACAAAGGTATATGCAGATCCCCATTCGTATGTAGTCCACTACCACAGAAGTATACAACCCACCCGACTGACGAAAGTCCATATCACTGGTTTTCACCGGTTGCTCCCGCAGTCGCCACTTCGTCAAGAGGCCAAGAGACATCGAACGCGCGTGGAATCACGCGTTCCGGACGGCCCTACCTCGTCAACACCCGCTCGTTACTTCTGTAAAGCATCTTCCCGTGTAGGATGATGGACTTTACGGATTAAGACAAATAAATGTAAATTGAACTCGAGGCGTTTTACCAGCTAAGACATCAGAGTTAAAAAGACAAAGAACAAAGAAGAAGAAGAAACATTCAAGAAACAAGTCAAAAGAAACAAATATAATTGGGTCTTACCGTGATCACACGTATAGAGAACGAGAAGAAAAACGACACAAGGCGGGGGTGATACGCAACTTCCAGGAGAGCGATACACAAACAATAGTTCAAGACAAATGGAACTAGACAGTCGAATCACCGCGAATAATTCTAAGACTAAACAATTTTACTGGACTGACTCGGCGAATAAAATGTTAAGTAAAAGGCACAAATTCAAGCATAACATTAATAAAGTAATAGAAATGCTTTTAGGCAACTACTCGAATCGGCTGCAAGTTCTAGTCTGATCTTCCTCAGATGCTGGGTTAACCACGGAACTTTGGATATTGCAAAGTGGCGTGATTGGGAGGAGCTTGTAGGCTGCACGCGGTTGACCAATTAAAAGACGCGTTCAATATGGCGTGATATTGATGACGTATCGCCTGCGTGAATCATCTTGCAGGTGTTCATCTAGGTCACCCGCGCTGCGTATGTTGCGGTGCAATTAATATGTTCACCCTTGATGAGTAATAAAGACATCGAGAAGAAATATATGTTGAAGATGTCTATTTGGCTTCGTTACATCACTCCCGGCTGCGTGAGATTACGTCCCGTAATCAGACTGATTGCATGGGAATGAATTCGGAAGCTGTTCGTCTTGAACCGTCCGTGGGCGACAGCAAGTGATCCAGATGAGTTTAAAGAAGCCGATGAAGCCGCGAATGAAGATTAGGACTAGAGGACCTCAAATGCCGATGAAAAAGCAGTCTTTTTTAATAGTTGGTGAAAGGTGACATTTCAATAAGTGGGGACAATATAGAAAACAAACCATACAAAATAGAGCGAGACAATATAATTTGGCAGAAAATAAAATAAAATGTTTCACGTCATCATGTGGGTTTCTTAAACTAAATAGAACAAAAATTTAAAAGAAGGAAGTAAGAAATCGAAGGTGAAAAATATTCTACGGCTTTTGAAAAGTCAACGATTTTCCGTCGGTGTCTCAATAGCTGAGCTATGGCAAAAGGGGAAGAAAAATATAGGGCACTGGAATATAACTGTGTTTTCGGGGGGAAGAAAATTTTATCCACCATAATAACTAGTATCGTTGGAAAGAGGAGAAGATAATCTTAATTATCGAAAAGAGAAAAATGTTAAAATAGTTTATGGTTTAGCGAGGTGGACAAGAAAAAAATTAAAAATTCTACGGCGGAAAAGTTTTTGCCGCGCAAGGTCATACACTGCGGTGTGGAAACGAAAGGGAAAGTGAAAATTAGTGTGTGCAAGAGTTGGAAACTAAAATGCAAAGAGTTGGAGCTACGACTTTGGAGAGTGTAAAGGAAAAGAGATTCACAGTGGAAATAAAGCACAAGGAAGTTCTACATCGTTATTTAGGAAAAATTTTCGTTTGTGGTGGGTCTCAAATGCTACTTGTTAGGTTTTAGTATCTTGTTATTTTTCGAAATTATACTACTACTCATTTTACGGCACTGGGAGAGGGAGATTTTATAAAAGACATACACTAGAGAGAAAATGGGAAAAGAACAAGTATTATATAACATTGTTCTACTGAATACAAAATAATGATTGGATGAAGAAGGGTGCCAGAAAAGTATCATAAGAAAGCATACGGCACATAAGTACATTATTGAGTTCCTAAACTAAAACTCCCACTAACTTCTTTCTTTTCTTTCCTTTAGAAAAACGTATTGTTCGTTTTTTTTTTTTTTCATGAATATGCTCATGTATAAATGGTTCTGCTTATCGAAATAATTATTCTCTTCAAGATCAGTTTTTTTCATTTTTTTTTTATTTTTTTTTTATTTACGGATAAGCATGAAGTCGAACGTGTTGTATCGAACTTCAATAAGTAATACAGAGTTCGTCCTCTGACTGTTTTTTTCTCTTTGCAGATGAATGTACTTTTTCTGCCCTTTACCAATATTATTTATTTTCAATTGTGATAAACAATCTGCATTCTTATGAATATGCCCTGGCTTATACTTGGATTCATAATTTAATAAAATTGGGATACACGAGAACTGGTGGTGTCACTAGAGAAGTGCGCAAGTTCTCAAAAGCGATTTGTTCTTCGGCTCCCCATATAAAAGGTTTCCTACTAAGATCTGTACTTTATACTCCAAAATTTTTCTTTGATTACTTGTAACTCAGTAAGGGCGTTGTCGAATAGGGCCTCGTCCTTCTGTATCAATTGTATGTTTTATAAGATTAATTTTCCCTAATTCTGAATCTTTTGATGCTAACAAGTCGTGAAAGTTATTTACTAATTTTGAGAGCGGTGCTTAAAATTCAGAGTCGACTTCTGAAATGAAAACTGGCTCAGCTTCTGCTTTAGGGTTATCTTCCAATTTCACTAGAGAAATTTTTTCGATAACGTTTTTAATAATTTCAATTACGCCTAATGTAGTTTTTCTAGGAATTTTGATTTGATATAATGAATGATTTTCGACCATATTTTATAAGTTCCATCTCCCGATACATTTCCAATAAATTCTTTTTAATATAAATGCCTGCTGGAAAATCTTGTGCTGGGGTAAATATAAATGCTATATTTTGTGGGACATACGGAAATGAATCTTTCATTTCCGCTACAACTACTATCGACGTCTGACGAAATAGCGTCGTCTTTTTGACCGTATAACTGCCATGTCCGGTACCTCAGAGATGGCTGATCCCTGCTCATCCCTCGCTAGGTAAATCCTCCTGGCTTCTCCGTCAAGCCGAAATCCGTGTTTCTGGATTGCATCCCATCCAAGGATACAGTCCACTGAAACACCATTAGTAACGATAAATTCTCGCTTAAAAACTGACTCTCCGTATCGAACGGGTAAAATAACTCTTCCCAGCGTATTTAATTTCTTCTCCCCTACATTATATAAATCGAAGTCAAGCTGACTGCAGATCACCTGACTTCTAGGGGGTAACTTATTAAATAATCTCTCGTGAATAATATTTTTTAGACGCGTCTGTATTTGTAACGGGATCTGAAAAATCTTTACTGGAATTCTTGGGGTCGATTCATTCGTTAATATAGTGGGTAAATTTTGCGACTTTTTGGGATTTAACGTGAGGCTGCCTATCAACTGACCCGAAGTTACAATTGATAATTATTGGTTTCCATGACGCTGAAATGGACCTGGATTATAAGGTCTATGGGAGTTTCTTAACTCAGTACAAGTATTAGACTTATGTCCGAATTCACGACAAGCATAATAGATTAGAGGTTGGTATTGTTCCCAGTTTTGACGCTGAAATTGATGACAATTGGACTGACTGTGTCCATGATTTCTACAAAAATTGCAAACTACTATGGGCTGATCTGATCTGTAATTAACATCGTTAGCTGGTCTAAAGAAAAAGGGCGAGAATGGCGTAGGTCTATTCGGGAATCTAGTATGTTGGTAAGAATTGGTGTTAGTATTGGGGCGATGAGGGGGAGGTCTCCAATTTCTCTCTCGACTGATGCTATCCGTTTGAAATGAAACTTGCATCCCATACGGAGCACCCGTCAAAGAAACATGACCCATTTTATCCATTAGGAGCTGTGTTACAACCTGCGTAGGCTCGTGCAGAACTTCTTTAATTTCATCCTTCTCCGAATTTTGGATTCTCTGCGTGTTTATAGCCCTGACTGATTTTAGCACCTCATTCTTGACTATTTCCTTCTGATCAATTAATATTTGTGTAAGTTCCCTCAGTTCCGAATCTATTGTGTCCTATGACTCGTCAATCGCTCTAACAAATTCATGTTTCTCACGGTCCGTCTCCAAAGCTTCTAAACGAACGCCATAAACAAGCATTGATGCAACAAATTCGTTGAAGGCACTAAATTCCTTGTACCTTACTTTAGCTTGCAATTGTGATTCTAATCCCTCAATAAATTTATACATAAAAAGGATCGAAAAAGACTTTTCTGTATAGACTTCCGGATATGCTGTTGTTTTAAATTTTTGTAAGCGACGAGCATAATCCACGATCTTTTGCTACTGGCGTTACGGAAATTATGGGGTGTTCACAAGGGTACGAGAAATCTTATGTCCGCCATAAATAACATCATCCATCATTGTGATCGAGTTCGAAAAACCGCTGCCACCATAATGTAAAGCATCTTCCCGTGTGGGATGATGGACTTTACGGATTAAGACAAATAAACGTAAATTGAACTCGAGGCGTTTTACCCACAATGATGTATGTATTATATCAGCTAAGACATAAGAGTTAAAAAGACAAAGAACAAAGAAGAAGAAGAAACATTCAAGAAACAAGTCAAAAGAAACAAATATAATTGGGTCTTACCGTGATCACACGTATAGAGAACGAGAAGAAAAACGACACAAGGCGGGGGTGATACGCAACTTCCAGGAGAGCGATACACAAACAATAGTTCAAGACAAATGGAACTAGACAGTCGAATCACCGCGAATAATTCTAAGACTAAACAATTTTACTGGACTGACTCGGCGAATAAAATGTTAAGTAAAAGGCACAAATTCAAGCATAACATTAATAAAGTAATAGAAATGCTTTTAGGCAACTACTCGAATCGGCTGCAAGTTCTAGTCTGATCTTCCTCAGATGCTGGGTTAACCACGGAACTTTGCATATTGCAAAGTGGCGTGATTGGGAGGAGCTTGTAGGCTGCACGCGGTTGACCAATTAAAAGACGCGTTCAATATGGCGTGATATTGATGACGTATCGCCTGCGTGAATCATCTTGCAGGTGTTCATCTAGGTCATCCACGCTGCGTATGTTGCCGTGCAATTATTATGTTCACCCTTGATGAGTAATAAAGACATCGAGAAGAAATATATGTTGAAGATGTCTATTTGGCTTCGCTACACTTCCGGTTACACGCAATGTGTCTCACATACCGATGCTCTCACTCGCCTAAATTTTCTCAGCCCATATCTGTCCGTTGCATTGTCACTACCATATATTTCACCAAACATCTCTAACGTCCTACGAGGAACTATGCTAACCTCATAGTGTTATCATTTTTTCACCTCATGCTTGTGATACATGTGCACACCCTGCTCATGCTCATCAAGTTTTAAGTTGAAATCGTAGCGCACGATAAAGGAAGATGTAATAAATGGTAAACTAGCAATCCCTGTAACTAAGAATACCCCGCGACCAAGAATACAAAGTCTTGTCACAGCTACTGAAGCGGAACCTGGAAACATAAGATGCATTGGTATCAATTCAAGGTATTAGTTTAGAAAGGCATGCAATTATTTCGAGATATTTAGATATAAGTTTGTTGAATAATCATCTTAAGCGAACATAATTGAAATTGGGAACACAAAGAGAATAACTTCCTTTAAATGAGAAACGTTTTTCTTGTTTAACAAGAAATTCAATTACTGTCGTGTGGATGTTGTCTATTTTAATTTACAAGACTTAGCATCAAATCAGATTAACCTGCCACCATAATGGAACATATACTCTCTATTCTAATACTGTGTACTAACGCGAAAGAGAAAGATGACTGAATAATTAAAGCGAACAGGAAACGCCAATGCCATAAAAGATGAGGTAAGCTGACCATCGCAATGCTGCCTGTCGAATGCTCATCACATAACTTATTTTTCTGACCATTGTTGTGTAATGGGGGTATAGTTCAGCGGTAGAGCATTCGACTGCAGATGGAAATGTCCGCAGTTCAAACCTAAGTGCTCCTTGAAACATAAGAGGGATTGGTGTCATTTTATAGATTGAGTTTACAAAGGGCATGCATTATTTCGAGATATCTGGATATAAATTAGTTAAATAGTCATCCTAAGCTAAGTCAATTGAAAATGCGCAAACCGAAGGAGAATTACTTCCTTTAAATGAGAAACGATTTCCTTGTTTAACAAGAAATTCTGTCGTATCAATGTTGTTTATTTTAATTTACATGACCAAGCATCAAATCAGATTAACTTGTCATCTTATAACAAAAACTCTCTATTGTAATCTATAACATGTCATCCAATCCTGCAGTAGATGGCTTCATACTACCAGCCATCGACATCACTCCAACGCAGCCCTGTCCTGGTTGTATATCCGGAAAAAGGCAGAGATTCCCTTTTCGTGTCGGTAGGACAAGAGCCTATGAAGTCGGACAACAAATTCATTCAGACGTATGTGGCCCTATGCACGTACAGACAAGAAGCGGTTTGCGTTTCTTCATAATTTTCAATGATGACTTCAGTGGATGGCGCACAGCCTACTTTAGGAAGCAGAAGTCCGAGACAGCAAATCTCTTCATACCAAATGTGGCACCACACAAAACCGAACATACCACACTTGCGCGTGTTTGGAATCACAGCGTATAATCATATTCCAAAAGCTGACCGCAGCAAGCTAGACTCCAAGGGCCTCAAATGCTTCTTCGTAGGATACTCCCTTACCCAAAAGGCATACCGTTAATGGCACCCTGCCACTAGAAGGAAAAAAATCAGCCGGGAAATCATATTCGACGAGCAATTTCACCCCACACTAGATTATACTATTTATTATACTATTATTACTACCCCATACTATTTTATAAGACTCTTAGTACCTACACCCAAAGAAGACCAAAAACAGGTCCCCAAATAATACAAGAGAAGATGTAATGCCCCAGGTTGCAGGGGTAATTGACATTGATCCTGAGCCACCATACGAGCCTATTCCGTCGGACGTCTCAATCCAAGTAGATATCCCAGTTCTGGAGAAGGAACCCAATCTAACTCTACCAAACGACAGCATATCAGTATCTCCAACAATAAAAGCACGCTCACCGCCTTACCCTTTGTGCATCCGCGAACCTAAACGCCAATGGCAATCATTATAATCAATCGCTGACCAAGAAGAACTCTACGAGCCAACAAATTATGCTGATGCCTTGGCCTCTACCGACGCTGGTTTATGGAAAGCCGCAATACAAGATGAGCTTAAGTCACTCATGCTGAACAAAACCTGGTTTCTCTCTAGACTACCACCTGGTCGTACACCTATTAAGGGACGATTGGTATTCAAAGCCCAAGGTTCATCCCCACGCTACAAAGCTAAGCTGGTAGCCATCGGATTTTCTCAGCGTTATGGGATAAGCTATGGAGAGACCTTCTCGTCAGTTCCTTAATACGACACACTTTGAGTCATCCTGTATTTTGTTGCTGTTTACAATCTGAAACTGTCTTAACTGGATGCGAAGGCTGCTTTCCTTTACGGGCAGTCAAACGAAGAGATCTATTGACAACAACCGGAAGGGTTTGTTCTGCGGGACAGGAGGATTTGGACTGTCGTTTGCACAAATGCTTATACCGCATTAAAAAGGCATATCGAATATGGAATCACACTTTCGATACTTTCCTAAGGAAATTTGGTCTTCGTCCAAGCACTTCTGATCGAAGCCTGTATTTACGTCATCATCAAGGAGAATTGCTGGCAGATCGCCAGAAAAGAACGTTGTATCTATCAACAGCCCGACTACATCCATAAAATTCTTCGTTTAATTAATAGGAAAAGGGAAGCGCCCACGATATTTACTCTCTTCACACTCATCGCTGATGCGCTAGCTACACATTGAACCTGCTTTTGAAAATTTGAAACAAAAAAGTGAAAAAAAAATAAAGGAATTCACAGAAGGAAAACTTAAATTCTTTGTAACAAACAAAGCAGGAGCTCCAAGTCATCAGTCAAGTCTAACCTTAGTGTGCAGGTAACATATCGCTGAAACGATGAGTTCTATTTCGAACTATTTCAATATTTGGGGATGAACCTGCCAATTGAGTTGGTATTTAATTGGACACCAGGAACGACCCATTAGCGGTGGAACGGAACACCTTAAGGATTTTTTGCCGCACCGCCATATGCAATAAAGGTGGGATAAAAAAACATTGAAGATGAAACTATTTCCAGGTTCAGGATTATTAGACTAATAACGTAATGAATGTGGATGGCACAAGGGGCTATTAAAAAAATAACAAACGCAATTAAATAATTTGCGATAATTCAAGCATGCACCTTCAACCATAGTTGGTGGACATCTTGCAGCATGTATTTTGCATTTCCAGCCTGCAATCTGATAAGATAGATTCGTACAATGAATAGTACATATTCCTGGAACCCAGCTGACATCCAATCGCCCTCCCACCTCACTCCGAAGAATGAACCGACTACGAAAGAAAAGAATTTTGCTGTCATATGCTATTTTCTTGACTGTGAACTCATTGTTCCCAGGTGTGAGGATCGAACTCACGTCTCTATACGGAGACCAGAACTTAAGTCTGGCACCTTAACCACTCGACCAACCTGGAGTACAATAACACCATTTTACTTAATTGGAGTCCTAGCTTAAAATGGTACAATAAAAATCTGGTACACTAAAAATCAGTAAAAGTAGCAGTAATAGCTACTACGAAGAAATTTTCTTTCTTTCCAGTCGTACACAACCGTTACACAATACATTTCAGATTAACGTGTGAAAATCCAACTTACGTACCTGAAGAAACATGTATGAATAAATATATGTGAATGAATATATGAAGAAACAGTACGTAACTATGAAAAAGGTGCCTTAACATCTAGGCTAATCAATTAATCTTTAGCAGTCAAATAATTGTGTAAAGTATTATCAGTACATGGTTGCGACAGATTTTAATAACATAAATCCAATTTACCAGGAAATAGATGCAATTTAGCGTTAGTCGTCTATTGTAGCAAACTTATGGTTACCAGGTATGAGTATTGAACTTACGTCCCTATACAGAGACAGAAATTAAGTCTGGCGCCTTAACAACACGGTGAACCTTGTGTTCACTAATACTATATTACTGAATTGGAATCCTAGCTTAGAATTCCAATTGTCGACTGAGACACGCAAAAAAATGAACAGACTAAGGTAGAACAGAAGATTGCTGTCATTTGCTATTTTCTTGATTGTTTCTAACATTTTTCAAATTGATTTATTCCTAAATCTACCAGGAAATCAAATTCATTTAACGATTTTATCGATGTGGCATGGTTCTCTTTCACCCACAACACTCTTTCTTATGGGGAATGTGTGTAAAGCCGATCTGCTAATTTCGGAAAAAACCCATTGGACATTTATGTTAATCTGATCAGTCTTATTTTTCAAAACTAATTTATTCGTTCGATTCAGTTTTTAATTCTGAATCGAATAGCTTAAGACACCGAAGAGGGTGCAATAAAAAAAATATAGCGAAATGTATGTTTTCAATAACCAAAACAACGAGCTGTCAAAACGAGACATCAATTTTTTTTTGGTGTTGGAGTCCTAACTTGAAGGTTTGTGATTCAAAATTAATTGCGGCTCATGTGCAAATACCTATTTTTAATTTTTAATCTTATTTTGCAAGATTTTGTAGAATCGCCAAAGACACCAAAAACAAACGTAATATCAACAAATATTGGTATTAATAGCTTCGCTTAAATTTTCACTCCAGGGCTGTTAAATATTTTATGAAAATCAAATGACAATATTCATCTAACTAATTATTGAAATTCTTATGTTTTTACATTTCCCCCAATACGCTAATTTGGGACAGCAGACTACATAAAAAAATACATTTTATGCTTTTCAAATGAATTTTGTTAACCATTTTATTATTTTTTACCACCCTAAAGAGTTATGGTTCTATGCTGACAAGGCACTATTTTTAAATTTTTTTATCCTCATTTTTCCCTTTTTGGTGAGGTATTTCTAAATCACTAAATATACCTTACACTACTACAATACCAACACTATTAGGATCAATAGATTCAGTTAAGTTTTCTCTACATGGCTATTGAATATTTTCAAAGAAATCATGTGAAAATTTGCATCTAATCTGTTTCTGACTCTCGTGCAAAAAGAGTTGGCAACAGAGAAAGAGGGGATGTGTGGATGATGTAATAGACGAGATGATAAAAAACAAACGTTGTATTCCTGGGGACTAAAGGCTTGATTTGAGAGACGGGACACAACCTGGGGCTGAACTTTTAAACGAGGGCAAAAACGGAAAAATGACGAGACAAAAAAGAACTAGACAACTTGTCTGAGTTTTTAGAGAAAAAAAAGACAAAATGACTGTCTGGGTCGGCTTATGATACAATACTGTCCTTTCTCATAGAAAGGGGCAAAAAAGGTAAACTAAATGGGCACATAATACATACTTAGGCCCATGCCCCCACAGCCCTGCCAGCGAGGGCAGCACCGTAGGTGACAGCGGGACCCACCGTGAAACAGGTGCAAAAAGAAGAAAAATAATAAAAAATATGAGCTTCCACTGCAAGATGAGACTTCAATGGTTCGGCAGATCTTGATACGCCTTTTGGTGCCACCCATAATTTGGTGGTGTTCCTGGGAGTTACACAACGTGGAACGTCGAGGGTGCGGGCAGTCGGCGATCTTGGAGTGCCCAGCGACGGCGGTTGGAACAAAACACCCGAAGCACCTCCGCTGGGCAAAGAGAAGTTCCAGACGATCTTGGTTGGTGAGGAGCATGAACTCCTCACACTCCGTAATCCTTCTTCTGCAGGGAGTCGGTCCCAACACATGTGATTTGAGAAAACACAGGATGTTGGGCGTGTGGAGAGGGACTACGAACGTTGGACGGACTACATTGGCGGCCGGGGTGGGTAACTGAGCACCGGCCGCCCTTTCCCGTTCCTTGCGTAAGAGAGACCCGACGTACCCACTCATCAGGGTTTCCCTTTCGCTCCTGAAGTGAACGTGGACGTTCACGAGATCTTCTGACATTTTCTTTATCTCCTTGTCGAGGTTAAGGATGGCCTGCTGGTAGCCATAAACCTTGTCGACGGCCTTTTTTTAGCACTTTCGAGCTTCTCGATTGTTTCGGAAAGGCTGGCCACGCACTCCTCTTCACTCTCACGGCTCACTTTTAGTTTCTCCTTCACGGATGTGGCTGATGGAGGTGGATATTCCGCCATGTTTCACGTTGTACGAGGGAGTTTTCACAAGATCACGTTACACTTAGACGAAGTTAGGTCTACTGAATGCCGTCTGCTAGCGTAGTAGGTTAAACAGCTTCCAGTTTTTTTTGTTACTAAACAGCAAGCGACCTGACTTTTGCCCTTTGCCCTATATTTGAACTTAAATATAGCTGGCGTTGATCTTCGTGAATCCCCCACCAGGTTTAAAACTGCGATTGTCCTACGTTGTTCCCATTTGAGTTTCAACATTGTGATTTTACTTGTTACAGTTGCAATTTTAGTTTTACAAGAGGAGCTACTAATTGTAGCTCCCATACAGACAGTATTTACATTTTACGATACTGAAATTGAACGTTTACGCTGTGGAAGATTTCTTTTTTTCTTCTTTTGCGTAGACTTGTTGTTCCTTTGCCGTAACCATGATACACAATTTGGCCACCGGCCGAATACATGGTTTTGGATGGTTGCTGAGCTTGACTTTTACGACTCGAACAACATTATCCGTTGCACTGGGAATAACTTCCAACACTTGGCCCATCGGCCACTGCCCACGCAAAGTATTTGGTTCGATCGCAAGTACTAGATCTCCCACGGTGACATTAGGCCTATTTTCTTGCCATTTTCTTCTCTCGGTTAAGTGGGGAACGTATTCACGTAGCCATCTGTTCCAAAAATGTTGGAGAATGGCTTGACTTTGCAGAAACTGCTTGTTGGTTACGTTCAGGTCTTCCACATCTGCCAATTGTAGGGACGAGTATGGTCGAGCTCCACCGTATAGAAAGTGGTTTGGCGTTAACGGATCCGGGTCTTCTGGGTTCATACTAAGATGTGTTAACGGCCGAGCGTTTAATAAAGCTGCTACTTTAGCAATTACAGTTCGTAGCACTTGATCCGGGACTAGGCCATTTCCGATGCTGGTCTTCATTGCGGGTTTGCAGGATTGTACAATCCTTTCCCAAACACCACCGAAATGGGGTCCATGGGGTGGAGAAAAAAGCCACTCAATCTGTTGACAAGCCATTACTGTTTGGAGCTCTTCGTGTTTACTGATGAGCTCTTACAAGGCTTGCCGTAACTCTTGCTCGGCGGCGACAAAGTTCGTCCCATTGTCGCTGTAAACGACCTTGGGTTTTCCACGTAGGCTAACAAAACGGGAGAAGCAGAGTAAAAACTCCTCCATACTGAGTCCGTTGGCCACTTCCAGGTGAACTGCTCGTGTGGTGAAGCACGTGAATAGGCTGATCCAACGTTTTTCATGTCTTCTTCCCCGTCCACCAACTCTTACGGTCAAGGGACTAAAGTAATCGGTCCCTGTGTACGTGAACGCGGGTAGATGAGGCGTTAAACGATGTATTGGAAGGGAAGCCATCAACGGTGGGCTGGGCTTCGCCGACGTGCGCTTGCAGGGCCAACAGTTGTTGAGTACGGATTTTACCGCTTTACGTCCAGATAGTATCCAATAGCGAGAACGGAGGTCAGTTAGCAATCTATCTGTCTTGACGTGCATGTTTCTAACGTGGTGGTCCCAAATTATCTTATTCGTTAAAGGTTGAGATGCTGGTAGAATTATAAGGTGTTTGGCTGCATAGTCCATCGGCGCTTGAAGTATACGTCCGCCAATTCGCATCTGTCCAGCTTCATCCAAGAAGGGCTAGAAGGTGCGAAGTTTTGATCTGAGTGGTAATTCCAGATTCTTGCGAAGGGCGTAGACTTCTTCAGCAAAGGCCAATTCTTGCGCGCGTACGATGCATTTCGTCAACGACGTTACCATTTCTCCTACAGTTAACTCTCCGACCATTGGTTTTTCATCACGTAGTTTTGCTCTAGCGTTGTTGGCAAATCTTTTACTCCAGGCCAGCACTCGTTGAAGTTTCACCAAGCTGGAAAACCGTGCGACGCATCGGTCGATGACATGGTTCTCATCTTCAGTTTTGACTGCTAAGACGCGGATCACGTTTACATCCCATTCTTCCGACTCCGCGTAATTTCTTCCCAGGTGTACCACTGCGAGGGGTCTAGGTTCAGAAAGGAAGGTCCTCAATGAAAGTAGACCAATTTGTGGACATCCTTTGGGTCGATACCCCTGCTGCAGAGGTCCACTGGATTTAAGTCTCCCGCAACGTGACGCCATTGTCGACGACCCGTGTTTCGGAGTATTTTTCCGATGCGGTTGTTAACGAATACTTCAAATCGGCAGGTCTTTGAATGGATCCACCGCAGCACCGTTTGCGAGTCTGTGTGGAAGGTCACTTGCCGTAAATCGATCTCCAGCTCACGGCAAATCGTGAGGGCGATGTTGAGACCTTCTACGGCAGCTTGTAGCTCCAAACGTGGAATCGTGAGACCTTTCACCGGCGTGACGTGCGTTTTCGACATGACAAATGAAACGTTGACGGACTGGTCTTCGAATACAGTGCGGAAGTAGGCTACTGCTCCGTACCCTTTGGAGCTTGCATCCGTGAAGACGTGGAGATGCTATTGAGTCCAACGTCCTCGTTTGAAACGGAAGCATCTTGGCACTGATAGCGACTCCAAATTTTCCAGATGGTCGTACCAGCAATAGAAACGTTGACTCAATATTTCCGGTACGACGTCGTCCCAACCGATCCGTTCTTCATTGGTCCAGAGGTCTTGGAGTAGTGAATTCATTACAAAGATAACAGGTGCGACAATTCCCAACGGGTCATAGACGCTGGAGATGATGCTTAGGAAGGCTCGCTTCGTGAGTGTCACGTTGTTTGGCTGCTTCCGAATCTTGAAAGTCAGCATATCTCGCTCGCTGTCCCACATTACTCCCAGCGTTCTTTCGACGGGGAGTTTCTCCAAGTCCAGATCCAGTGTTGGTGACGATAGGCCGAATTCTCGTAGCTCTGCGATCACCATTCTCGACGACGACGTCCATTTGGTCAAGTTGAATCCACCTAGCTGAAGCAAAGACCTCATTTGGCGGGACCGTTTGATGACCTCGTCTTCGGAGTCGAAGGAGTCGGATTGTCGACGTAGAAATTACGTCGAACGCTATCGGCTACGTCTGGAAACTGGCTGCGGTGGCCATCGGCCGTCTTGTTGAGGGCGAAGATGCAGCTCGTCGGGGAGGATATGGCTCCAAATACATGAACCGTCATCTGGTACGTTAATGGAGCTGAATTACTGCCAGGCGTCCGGTAGAGAAATTGGAAGGCTGCCTGGTCTTCTTCGGGGACTTTCACTTGGTGAAACATTTCTCGATGTCTGCTCCGACTGGCACGAGGTTGCGGCGGAATCGGATGAGCACACCAAGCAGGCTAACGAGTAAGTTGGGGCCCCGAAGCAGGTTTTGATTTATGGATGTGCCACCAAACTCAGCAGCTCCATCGAATACGACTCGAACTTTGGTCGATGAGCTGGAAGGGCTCACGACCCCGTGATGTGGTAGATACCACGTCTTGTTAGTCTCCGTCTGGGCTTCTTGGGTCGTTAGGAGTCGGGCATGTTTTAAGCCGATGTACTCCTTGACCACTGCATCGTACTTCTTAGCAAACTCCTCGTCTCGATGGAAACGTCGCTCGAGAGCGTAGACCCTCTTCAATGCAGCTGCCCGATTGTTTGGGAGGGTTATGTCATCGGCTTTTCCACATTAAGCCGACTTGATACTAGTTACCGATACGTTTTACGGACGATTCGAGGATGCGTTTTCCACGTAGATCATCCTCGGATAGAACGGGTGGTTCTATTTCTACTTCGTTGGCCTCAAGTTGCCAAAACTTCTTCACCAGCTCGTTCAGGTCTTCGGTACGTTCCTCGGTGGCCAGATGAGCGATGAACGGGCGTCCGTATTGTGGCGGGCCCGTTTGTCCACCCAAACACCAACCAAACGGCGTCTTGAAGGCGATGGGCCCAGTCGTTCCAACCGGCGGCTTGATGGAAGCTACATGATCGTGGGCCTCTGCGACGTCGATTCCTATCAGCACGGTAACGTCCTCTTCTTGAACAGTCGGGACGGCAATACCACGTAGGTGCGTCCATGACTCCAACTGTCGAGGGTCGATCGGCGAATTCGGCGTCACCTTCAAATGGTCGACGGCGTAAGCGTGCTTGACGTCAAACTGGCTTTTACCATCACGAGATGTTAATGCGAACTTTACTACGGAAGCCGTAACGTTGGACGTGGCTCCGTCATACGAGACGACGTTGGATGGCCCAACGAGTCCCAACTTTCTTACTAAGTCGCTCCTAATCAGCGTGGTGTCGCTTCCGGTATCCAGGAAACCGAAAGTGTCGACCCATGTCTCGCCAGCCCCGACACGAACCGGTACAATCTTGAAACGTACACGTCGTTTTACTGGTTCCAAATGGGTCAAGGTCCCAAGGAATGCTGTCGAAGGTGGCGCTGATGGAGCAGTTGGATCCGCTAGCCTCCTCAATGGGGTGAATTCGGATCCATGAAGCAAGGTGTGGTGACGGGTTCCAGTACAATCAGCGATAGTACAGCTGACGTCCCTGGGACACTCCTTGCGTTCGTGTTTTCCCGTAAGACATAACAGACATCTTCCGGACTTGAATACTTTCTCAGCCCTTTTCGTGGGCGTGAGAGACATGAAGACGGTGCAGGTTGAGAGATGGTGGCTCCTGCCGTTACATACAAAGCATTTCCACCGTTCCATCTTCTCGGCTTGCATCTTCCCCGATGTTGATCGGCTCCTTGGAGGCATGGTTGCTGAATATGTTGACGCTGCTACTGTCGAACCTTCCATCGTCGATACGTGTCCAATGGTCGACGTGTGTGGGAAGCTGGGTCTCTTGACGGGCTTCCTTTCGTCGAACTTTACTCCTTTGGACGTCGACGTAGGTAAAGACTCGAATACATTTTTTCCATGTTGCTTGCTCATGGATTTTAACGTTACCCAGTCGTCTAAGTCTAGAACATTCAGTTCTACTCCTGTCTTTTTACGTTTCTCGTTCCACTTATCTTTAAGGTAAGGCGTTAATTTCGCTTCCAAGGCCATCAAAGTAGCTCATGGGCATACTTCGACTTGGAGAGCGTGGCTACTGCACCATGAAGACGGTTTGCGAAGGTCTTGATGCTGGCAGCGTCTAGGCTCTTCAATGGCGGGACCTGTGAAAGGTCGTCGAGATATGTCTGGTCCATGATTTCCGTACGACCGTAGACCGCGTCCAAACGTTCCCACACAACAGAGTACATCGTTCCATCGGTAAGACATTCACCGATTTCGTTTCGTACCTCTTCGGCTAGCAGCTCCTCCAACACAAAAGGAAGTACCGGAGAATCTTCGTACTCTTCATACAAGGCCTGGAATTTGGCCTTGCATCGCGCGTTATTCTTCGGGTTGCCGTCAAATGGCTAGATCTTGAAGTTGGGAGCTTGTAGTCGACTGCAACAGCTGCTGTTAGGACGATTAACTTGACTGTGGGGGTGTGAACGTTCAGAGTGCTCATCTTTGTCGTGATCCGTAGGGTCGCAACATGACGTCATCGTGGCCATCGCACCTCGCCGCGGGTCTCGCAGAGATGCATCGGCGGCGACCAATCTTCTGCGATGACGGACAGCATCCTCCATCGTGCGTATGGGTGACAGGGCTGGAACATCTTGACGTGTTTGTAAGACTGGCGATCGCTCAGGAAGTCGTTGATCTTGAATCGTTTGGGGTTGAACTTTCATCACATCTACTTCCGTTCGAAGGTCTTCGATTTTGGCGCTTAACTCCACCTTAACTGTGTCAATTTTATGATCCAAACCGTCCAACGTAAGATGTGCTTCCCGGACTGGCGTGTTGTTGACCGCGATATCTTTGGACGTGACTCTTGAGCTATCAATCAGTTTACTCAACTGTTCGCTCATGCTCCTTAACGCCTTGTTGAGGTTTTCTGTTATGGAAGTTGTATTTGCTTCCATCTGAGCCCTTGCCGTTTCCAACTTTAATTCCAACTTCAGCATCCGAGCTTCAGCCTCCAATTCCTCTTGAGTTGATTGTTGGAGGAGGCTGGCTGGTTTAACGTTGGTAGGCCTTTTTTCGGATAACATGGTACTGCATGTGATGTCCGAGGCTGATGTCCCGATCGAGCTGACGGATTGATTTGATGAAGTGGCGTAGCGACTTGCGAATTTGATGATTTCAACGTGATCAGTTTCGAAGTCTACTTCCCACTTGTCACATGCTTGACGTTGTTGATCAGTTAGGCCGGATATACTTTCTGTATACTGGTTGTGAATTGCTTTGACTTCGTCATATATACGAATCAACATCGGCATACTCGAAAGAAATTGGATTACCAAGCTATAGGAGAATGGTTCAATACTGTCTAGCCACTATAATTTCTTTTTCCAAATTTTTGAAAGTAACCCTTTTTTTAGAGATATTTTAAAATCACTATAGATACCTTAAACTAAAACAATATAAAAAATATTAGGATAAACAGATTCTTTGAAGTTTTCTGTAAATAGCTGCTGAATAACTTTTGAAAATCATGTGACAATATTTATGTAATGGGGGATAGCAATCCTTATTTTTTTTTACATCAGCTCCCATGACGCTAATTTGGGACAGCATGCCACGTACTAAATATTAAGTATTATATTTTCTTGCGTCACTATGTAAACGGTGGTATAGTCGTAGGTTTTTGGATTGTCAATCAGAAGATTAATGGTTTAACTCCAGTTGTAGAATATGAACAGATAGCTGCTTAATTCTTTAACTTTTTATAACATTTTGTGAGATACTTTTAAATCTTCAATGACATAGAATGACAGACTTGTTTAAGCTTCCTCTACATGGATGTTGCATATCTTATAAAAATTATGCGACAATATTCATGTAATCGGTAATGGAGAGTTGTAATATATCACACATTGAGCGATATTATGGAATGCCATGTTTGTAAGAAAAAGTTAGAAAAAAGTAATAGGAATTATGAAGAAACAGGTCTTATGGATCCATGAATCGCAAACCCTACATTGGTTGCAATTGTAACGAAGCCGAACATATTACTTTAACTTTTTCTCGCTTTTGCTTCAGTAGTAAACGCAAGTCGGGACATGGCAATTGCAACCCTATATACGCAGTACAACTGACCCAAATGAACACCTGCAGCTGACTCACGCAGACGATACGCCCTCAACATCACACCACATCAAACGGCATCGTTTAATTGGCTGCCGCGTGAATGCACAAGCTCCGCCCAATCACGCCACTTTTGCAGTATGCAAAGTTTCGTTATAAACCTAGCAGTTGACGGAAATCAGACAAGTAGTTGCAGCCGTGCCAAATAGTCGCCTTAAGTCAATCTTCTCCGCTTTATTGAGTAGTATTGTGCCTTGCTTAATGTTTCCTTGCCTAAACTTTGAATTAGAATTCGTTCTTGTCCCGAGCTATCCCGGACATTGGTTGTCAAATTCTTACGTATCTGAACTCTTGCTGTGTATCGCTCGTGTGGAAGCTGAAATCCAAGTTCGCCTTGTGTCGGTTTCTTCCATTCTTTCACTCGTGAGTTCACGGTAAGACCCCCTGTCTATTTGTTCTTTCTTTTAACTGTTTTCCCGAATGTTTCTTCTTATCTTTTGTTCTCTTACCTTTTCAATTCTTATGTCTTACCTTACAATAAACACATACGTCATTGTGGGTAAATCGCCTCGAGTTCAATTTACATTTATTGTCTTAATCCGTAAAGTCCATCTTCCCACACGGGAAGATGCTTTACATTATAGTGGCAGCGGTTTCTCGAACTCAACCACAATGACGGATGATGTTATTTATGGCGGACCTAAGATACCTCGCACACCTGTAAGCACCCCCCTTGTTCTCCTAATGCCAGTGGTACAAATATCCGACGAAACGGTTGCTAAATTAATTGATTTTGAGAAACTATCCGATCGCCCTTCGTCCACGTTAGACAAAGTTCAGGGCTGTAAAGCGTCAAAAGCAGAAGCTGAAGTTAAGAAACTGAGTTAAGAAATCGGCTTCTCCCGTTTTGAAACCTAAATTGCAGACAGATAATACTCAGTTAAGTAAACTACGGTCGAATCCTGCTTATGAGAAAGTGGCTCCGTTCGTTAAACCCACCACTAAAACAACTGGTGCACGTACTCAAGTCTACTGCTGCAGCCACTCAACGTCCACGATCGGTTTATGCTAAGTTCTTTTCTCGTCTTTCTCCTCCAAAATCACCTACGAAAAGCGAATCAAAGGCTAGTCTTCTCTCGAGTACTCTTTTAAGCTTCTTCCAAAAGAAAAGCCCAGTGAATGGACGATCACCTCAACTTGAGTCTCCATCACCTATACCACGAGATCCAGAGCAATCCATCCAAAGTATTTCCGACGCCGTCGAGTCCGATTCCGTCCCTGATATTAGCACTCAAGTGCCTGAAGGAGAGGGCGTTGGACTTCCAGTCACACGACCCGAAAATTTGGGACCAGCTGAACCGGCTACTGAACGATTTCGGGCTGAGGGACCAACCCCTGGGCAAACCGCAGTTGCTGACGGACGTGGAGACGCCAACAATATTCCTGAAATACTTAGCTGCGATTCAAGAAGTGAGGGCCAGCGGGCAGATAAAGCGGACGACGCGGAAGGCGGATCAACAGGCGTCCGAGTTGACGACGTCCTTTACGACGTATGCGAGGCAGTTTACGACGTTCCTGTTAGGACAAACGTACATCATAGAGGAACTGCAGACGCTCGTACCAGCGAAGGACACGACCCTCTTCGGCTTTGTGCCGAGAGCGACGACGCAAATCAGCGAGGAGGAGAGGCAATACGAGTTTCTGATCCTGGAAACGTTCGATCCACCTGGAGAAAACCTTGTTGGAATTCCAACTGACTCTTCTCGCGGCCATACTAAACCTACTCTCGTTCATAAGGAAACTACAATCAATCACCAGCTTGGAGTCACTGTTACCCGAACTGATACTCCTCGGGAACAGATTGACCCTCTTCCGGAGAGTGGCAAGACCGTGCTACAAGCAGCTATCGACCATCACCAAAGACGTCCTCACCCAGACTGCCAAACAATTGAAACAGTTGCTATCGTCCATTCGGGAAACCCAGGAAGAGCTGGAGATCCCCCCAACTTGTCCGACATCATCACAGCAGATAGACAAGCGCCAGACAGAACGACTACGATTCCGAAACCGTCGATACCACTGACCGACAACAATATTGGCGGATCCCGGCCAGTTTCGAACCGCATTCCGGGCGCCGCGCAATATCACCATCACAGAGCTCCAAACTCTCCTATAACTTTTTTTACCAACAATATGGCTTATTCTTATTCCCCTACCAGGGCAGCTACAGTAAACGATTTAAATGATTTACAAAACAACCAGCATACCTTTTCACGATTGCAATTACTTCCTCCCTTTTCCGGTAGTCCAATTTCTCGCTTTGACTCTTGGCTAGAATCTTTTGAGAGTATAGTTGATGGGGCAGGATGGTCTGAAGGGAAAATTATTCAGATGATGCGAGCAAAATTAACAGATAAAGCTTTTTCACTCATACAAACCTTAATTTAAAAACATCCATACGACTATGGTTCCATTAAAACGGCTTTGCTCGATCTCTTCCACGGGGATGAAAATGTTGATGTATACATTAAGAAATTCAATAAAGCTAAACGTAAACCTGGAGAAAAAACTGTAGATTATGCTCATCGTCTACAGGAAATTTTTGAAAAGGCATATCCTGATGGTTATATGGAAAAATCTTTCGCAGTTATTCTCATGCAGAAATTTATCGAAGGATTGGATTCAAAATTGCAAGCTCAGCAAGGTCAGATATAAGGAATTCAAAGATTTTCACGAGCTCGTACCAGCAACTCGCGTTTACGCCGTTCGGTTGGAAGCCTTGGAAACAGACAATGAGAAGCATGAATTTGTTAGGGCAATTGATGAGTCATTTAGCACGAAAAATTCGGAATTAAAAGAACTTAAGCAAATGTTAAGTGACCAGAAAGAAATTGTAAGCAGTGCCGTTGCCAATATTCGCCATAGCCATAAGCAAGGGGATAATCCAAAGTCGGATACAGATGAGATTAAGGATGTTCTTCACGAACTCACACAGGCTGTTAAACGACTCCAGCAAGATAGGAAAGATTGTTCTCCGGCTACACCAGGCCCTCCTTATAGGAAACAAGTTTCATTGCAATCGAATAACGCTAATCAAGACAGAAACTGGAGGCCTCCCCAGCATCGTCTCAGTAATAATTATAATAATAATAATTATAATCCTAACCCTTACCAACACCAACCTTTTCGATTTCCAAACAGACCGACGCCAGTTGCGCCCTCTTTCTCAAGGCCACCTAGCAATAATAATAATAATAGGTCAGATCAGCAGATAATAACTTGTAGTTTTTGTGGTTACCGCAGTGACACTCAGTCCAATTGTCGTCAATTTCAGCGTCACACTCTGGAACAAGCCCAGCCTCCAATCTGCTATTCCTGTCGAGAAATTGGGCATAAGTCTAATATTTGTCCAAAATATAGGAATTCACAAAGACCTAATATTCCAGGGCCCCCTCAACACCAGAGAAACCAGTAGGTATCAACTGTAGCTTCGGGTCAGTTGATAACGAGCCTCATATTAAACCCCGACAAGTCGCAAAATTAACCACTATTACGAATGAATCGACCCCTAGAATTCCATTGAAAATTTTTCAGATCCCGTTACAAGCATTATTTGATACAGGCGCGTCTAAAAGTATTATCCATGAGAGATTATTTAATAAGTTACCCCCTAGAGGTCAGGTGATCTGCAGTCAGCTTGACTTCGATTTATATGATGTAGGGGAGAAGAAATTACATACGCTGGAAAGAGTTATTTTACCCGTACGATACGGAGAAACAGTTTTTGAGCAAGAATTTATTGTTACTAATGGTGTTTCTAAGGACTGTATCCTTGGATGGGATGCAATCCAGAAGCACGGATTTCGGCTTGACGGAGAAGCCAGGAGCATTTACCTAGCGAGGGATCAGCAGGGATCAGCCATCTCTGAGGTACCCGACATGGCAGTTGCTACGGTCAAAAAGACGACGCTATTTCGTCAGACGTCGATAGTAGTTGCAGCGCAAATGAAAGATTCATTTCCGTATGTCCCACAAAATACAGCGTTTTTATTTACCCCAGCAAAAGATCTGCCAGCAGGCATTTATATCGAAGAATTTATCGGCAATGTATCGGGAGATGGAACTTATAAAATTTTGGTCGAGAATCATTCACTACATCAAATCAAAATTCCTAGAAACACTAAATTAGGCGTAATTGAAATAGTTGGGAATGTTATCGGAAAAATTTCTTTAGTGAAATTAGAAGATAATCCTAAACCAGTAACTGAGCCAGTTTTAATCACAGAAGTAGATTCCGAATTTCAAGAGCCGCTTTCAAAATTATTAGATGACTTTCACGACTTGTTCGCGTCCAAAGATTCAGAATTAGGAAACACCAACCTTATAAAACATACGATTGATACACAAGGACGAGGCCCCATTCGACAACGCCCATACAGAGTAACAAATAACCAAAGGAAATTATTAGATGATAAAATTCAAGAAATGCTTGATGCAGATGTAATCCAATATTCGCATTCTCCATGGGCTTCACCCGTGGCTTTAGTAGAAAAGAAGTGTGGAGAAGTAAGATTTTGTGTGGATTATAGGAAATTAAATAGTATTACGAAAAAAGATTCATTCCCTATGCCTAGGATAGACGAAACATTGGACAAATTATATGGAAAGAAGTTTTTCACAACCCTCGATTTAGCTTCAGGCTATTGGCAAATTCAAATTGATGATCCAGCTATCGAAAAAACAGCGTTTGTGGTAGAAAACAACCTCTACGAATTTAAACGTATGGCATTTGGCTTGTGCAATGCACCTGCCACATTCCAACGGCTAATGAATTACGTACTGAAAGACGTTTTAGGAAGTAAAGCATTAGTTTATTTGGATGATGTTATAATCTTTTCCGACACTTCAGAAATTTTTGAATTATTACGGGATGCCAATCTGAAATTAAAACTCAAGAAATGCCAGTTTATTAAACGCTCAGTAAATTATCTAGGTCACGTAATATCGACCGATGGTGTTAAGCCTGATCCGAGCAAAATTGATAAAATAGTCAATTATAAAACACCGACTTCAGTCGATAAAGTTGTTGGGGCGTTGGACTCCCTAGAACTAATGTTAGTCACTGGGGAATGGAATTACAGTTTATTGCATGTGGCAATAAGAGTTAATGGGAAAATCGAGGCGACGATTCTTGGGGGACGTAACTAATACGTTGCCTCCGATATCTATAAAAAAAAACCAAAGTCCAAGCCCGGAGTCAGTTAGTAACTTAGATCTTCTCGAAGTGTTTGTAAGTCTAATTATTCATTTGTGTCAGTGAAATAAAAGTCCTTTAACCGCGGTCACAACATTTGGCGACGAGATGTACTCAACTAGCTTAGTTACAAGTGAAACTGACGAGTGAAGAAAATAGTGATGGCGCTTTCAAAAGAGGATTTATCGCAGTTGTTACTAGCTCAGCAGCAACTCTTTGCAGAACAACAACATAAGTTGTTGGAAGAAGCAAGAGCAGATTCGGCTAGGAGAGAAGAGCTTCTATTGAGAAGTCTGAGCCAGCTTCATACGAAGATGGAGGATGAAACCGAAACTGCATCGGATTTGATTTTATCGGCGTTATCAAAGCGAATTCCAGAATTCACGTTCGAACCTGAAAATGGTTGCACATTCCATGTGTGGTACCAGCGATTCGAAGACGTGATGTCGCAAGAGGGATCGAAACTGAAGCAGGAAGCCCAGGCTAGATTTTTGATAACAAAGCTAGATGCAGCCTGTTACGCGCGATTGGTAGATAAAATCTTACCAAAAAAGCCAACAGAATTGAATTTAAAAGAAGCAGTCGAGATCCTGGAAAAGATGTTTGAACAGAAAATGACTACGTTCAGAAAAAGGTATGACTGTTTCAAAGTAATCAAACCGCCCACGCAAGATTACGCTACATTTTCTACACTGGTAAATCGCAAGTGCGAAAGGGCCCAATTGAATCAGATGTCAGACGATGACTTTAAGTGTTTAGTCTTTGTTTCGGGTCTCCAATCTCCAGAAGACGCAGAGATGAGAACACGTCTTTTACGGAAACTGGAACAATCAGATAGAGTGACACTAGACGAATTAGTGGCGGAATGTGAACTGGTTTTGGCGTTAAAAAAAGACGCGAAGCTGATCGAACAATCAACATCGCAGGTCCAAGCCATAAAGAAAAACCAAAAACGTCGTTCCAAAGAGGTCCAAAGAATGAGACCCAATTTAAAAAGAAGAAAGCGGTGGAATGCTTTGTCTGCGGCGGGGAACATTTTGCACGAGATTGCCCAGAAACTACTAAGCCAACGAAGGGCAAAAAGTTTCAACATAAGGTTCATTTTAACACCAATAGAAAACAAACCAATGCGGTTACGGGTTCTAAGAACTTAAACGGGCGCAAATATGTCCAGCTATTAATTGAAGAGGTGCCGATTAGAATCCAAATCGACACTGGAGCGAACATAACTATGAATAACGGTGAATCCTGGAGGAAACTCGGAAAACCAGATTTGCAAGAGACTCAAGACGACGTTCGGAACGTATTAGGAGTGCCTTTAAAAACGTACGGCCGATTCGCAACGGAGTTTTCAGTGGAAAGTTTCACCGGACACGGATTCTGTTACGTCACAGATAACATTCAACTAATGGGAATTGACTGGATTGAACAATTACCACCCTTTCGAGACACGTTTAAGACGATTTGCTGTAAAGTGGTACGGAACTATACCCATGAGGAGGTAGTAAACCACCTACGGAAAAGGTATAAAGAAGTCTTTAAATCAGGTTTAGGCCGATGTACAAAAATGGAAGCCAAGTTGGTATTGAAACCTGACGCTCAACACATTTTCAGAAAAAAAAAAACAAGTGCCTTTTGCCACCCTATCAAAAGTAGATAGTGAGTTAGATCGTTTAGTGAAGGAAGGAGTGATTTACCCGGTGGATTATAGTGTTTGGGCAGCACCAGTGGTGGTAGCACAAAAAGCTAATGGGAAGATCAGACTTTGTGCGGATTTCTCAACAGGTCTGAACGACCAACTTCAGCTACACCAACACCCACTACCGACAGCAGAAGAAATTTTCGCAAAACTGAACGGTGGGGAGTGGTTCGCCCATATCGACTTTTCGGATGCCTACAATCAGCTAATGGTCGACGAAGAATCCCAAGAGCTCCTAACAATTAACACGCATCGCGGTTTATATCGTTTCAAGCGGTTAGCTTTTGGAGTAAAATCAGCACCCGGCATTTTTCAGAAAGTGATGGACGCAACTATTGCGGACCTGGAGGATGTTGCTGCCTTCTTGGACGACCTAATCGTTAAGGGCCGGACGCAAGATGAATTGATTCACAATCTGGAATTGGTATTTGAACGGCTACAGAAGTTTGGATTCAGAGTACGTCTGGATAAATGCACCTTCATGATGCCGAAAATTTAATACCTGGGGTTCGTCATCGATAAAGATGGAAGACGTCCGGATTCTACGAGGGTTGAAGCTATCGAGAAAATGCCGCCACCGCAAGAAATAAATCAAGTGAGGTCTTTCCTTGGAATGATCAATTATTATGGAGCGTTCGTATCGGGAATGAGAGAAATTAGAGCCCCACTGGATGCACTATTAAAGAAAGATGCAAAATTTGTCTGGACACCACAGTGTCAAAAATCGTTCGAGCGAGCGAAGGAAATTTTGTCGTCAGATTTACTTTTGACGGATTTCAATCCGAAGTTGGATATTATAGTCGCAGTAGATGCTTCAGATTACGGTATCGGTGCAGTAATTCTTCATCGTTTCGCTGACGGAAAACAAAAGGCCATAGCGCATGCAAGTCGCGCTCTTACCGCAGTAGAGAAAAACTACGGTCAAATAGAAAAAGAAGGTCTGGCCCTTGTTTTTGCCGTGCGAAAATTTCATCGATATATTCATGGTCGGAAGTTTACACTCCAGACAGACCACAAACCCCTGTTGTCTATATTTGGAAGTAAGAAAGAAATACCTATCTACACGGCGAATCGCCTGAAAAGATGGGCATTGATCCTGATGACTTATGACTTCACCATTGAATATCAGAAGACAACCGAATTTGGTCAAGTAGACGCACTCTCACGTCTTATGGATCAGCAAAGGACCCAGCCAGAAGACATGGTCATTGCAAAAATTGAACGAGACGTCAATGCAGTATGGGCCGAAGCACTGCGAGCATTACCCGTCACGTCACGGGAAATTGCAAAAGCTACACATAATGATCCAGTGTTACCCCAAATTATAAAGGGAGTGAGCACAGGAAGTTGGCAGGAGGGTCAACCAGGATCTGCGCTAGCTGCATTCCGTAACCGAAGGGAATCGCTTTCGGTAATAAAGAATTGTTTATTCTTTGGCCACAGAATCGTGATTCCTCAAGTTTTACAACACCGAGTGTTGACCATGTTACACGAAGGTCATCCTGGATCCACTCGCATGAAAATGTTAGCGCGCAGCTATGTGTACTGGCACAACATCGATCAAGACATTGTAGACTTGGTGGGAAGATGCACAAAGTGTCAGGAGTCAGCTAAAAATCCTGTTAAAAACGAGTTAAGTTCGTGGCCTAAAACTACGGGCCCCTGGCAACGAATTCACATAGATTTTGCTGGCCCATTGGAGGGGAAAATGTTCCTAGTGGTAGTTGATGCTTTTTCTAAGTGGCCAGAGATCATCGAGATGACCTCGACAACTACAGAAGCCACAATCCTCCAACTACGCAAGATCTTCGCACAATTTGGATACCCAAATATGCTCGTTTCGGATAACGGAACTCAATTCACGGCTGCAGTGTTCCAAGATTATTGTGAAAAACACAACATCCAACATGTCAGATCATCGCCGTTTCACCCGCAATCGAATGGCCAGGCAGAGCGATTTGTCGACACATTTAAAAGAGCATTGAAGAAAATGAGAGGGGAGGGAGCTGTAGGTGAAACTTTACAGACATTCTTGTTTACCTACCGCAAGACGCCATGTCCATCCGCACCTAATCAGCTGTCCCCAGCAGAAAACTTCATTGGCCGACCTTTAAGATCGACATTATCGAGCCAGAACACCTTTGAAGATAACACAACGGGAGAAAAAGATGTGAACATGGAAGAACAATTCAGAAAAAAACATGGCGCGCGTGAGAAAAGTTTTGAAGTAGACCAGCTAGCTTACGCCCGTGATTATCGTCCGCGAAGACCGAGATGGATAGCGGGAAAAATCATTGAAAAACGGGGACGCACGATCTACGTGGTAGAAGTGATCGAGGGTTTATGGGTTCGTCACGCAAACCAGCTTCGTCGTAGGACACAGTCAGATGATGCAGGGAACGATACGGCAGAGGCAGACCTGTGGCAGATGTTCGAGCTACCAAAAGATTCGAACACCAAAGGGAGATCAACACCGCAAAGTCACGAAACTCAACCGGTCATGTCTACCGAAGAGGAGCAGGTGACAACTCCCGCACAAGAGGACGAAAACCTTGCAGTACCACCGGAGCGTGAGAAAAGTAACGACCCTACACCCATCATCACGGAAGAGACCAGGGAGGAACAGCAATTGATTCCAGGAAATCAACCAGCAGCCTCTCCCAGTTCAACGCGCCTTCGTTCCAGTAGAATTCCCAGACCAACATCAAGATTAATAATCGACCCTCAAAAGAAAACATACGTTTAAAACTCAGAAGGGAGGTGTTGGGGCGTTGGACTCCCTAGAACTAATGTTAGTCACTGGGGAATGGAATTACAGTTTATTGCATGTGGCAATAAGAGTTAATGGGAAAATCGAGGCGACGACTCTTGGGGGACGTAACTAATACGTTGCCTCCGATATCTATAAAAAACCCCAAAGTCCAAGCCCGGAGTCAGTTAGTAACTTAGATCTTCTCGAAGTGTTTGTAAGTCTAATTATTCATTTGTGTCAGTGAAATAAAAGTCCTTTAACCACGGTCACAACAGAAGTCATATCATTTCTCGGATTAGCTGGATACTACAGAAGATTTATTAAGGATTTTGGATCAATTGCCAAACCCTTAACTCGTTTAACTCATAAAGATCTTAGCAGCAAGCCTTTTAGTTGGGGACCTGAGGAACAAGTTGCTTTCGAGAAATTCCGTAATTCTCTAGTAACGCCACCAGTTCTTGCTTACCCCAATTTCAATAAAAATTTATCCTTTTCACCGATGCCTGCGATTACGGCATTGGAGCAGTGCTATCCCAAATTCAAAATGGCCAGGAACACCCCATAGCCTACTCCAGTAGACAGTTAACAAAAGCAGAATCGAATTATAGTACGACAGAGAAGGAAGCCTTAGCAGTCGTAGATGCCATCAAGCATTTTAGGCATTATCTATTGGATAAACCTTTTGAAATTATCAGTGACCACCGCCCCTTGCAATGGCTTAAAGAACAAAAGGATAATAATGGTAGATTAGGAAGATGGGCTATACTATTGGCCGCAACGAATTATGAATTGAAATATAGGCCGGGACGTGTTCATCAAAACGCAGATTGCCTGTCACGCTTAAAAGTAGCTAGTATACAAACAAATAGAAATATTACCTTAATTTGTGAGAAACAATTGGAAGACGACCTTTGCATAGCCATTCGTAATTATTTGGATAACGGAGAACTTGATCAAGCTTTTCTTCAATCTAAACCAGAATGGGTAAAAGAAATTGATTATTTTGAAGTTATTGGTGGTACACTTTACCGGCACGTGCTTCCACCTGCCGATAGCAAAAGAAACGAAACTAACCATCAGTTAGTCTTGCCTGCATCGTTACGCCATCTAGTGCTCAAAGAACTACATGACGCACCGATGGGCGGCCATTTAGCTTTTTATAAAACCTATTTGAAAATAAAGAATCATTATTATTGGCCAAATATGAGGAAGGAAATTAAAGAGTACTGTCAAGCTTGTGAGGTATGCATCGCCAACACTTCTTCAACATACAGAGCATTGTTGCATCCTCATGAAATAGCAAAGGCTCCTTTCCAAGTCATTGGGATGTACTTTTTGGGTCCTACTACGCCAGCTTCGCCTAATGGAAATAGTTATATTTTAGTTATTACCGATTATTTCAGCCGATGGGTAGAAGCTGTTGCGCTCAAAGATCAAACCGCGCAGACGACAGCAGATTGTGTATATAAGACAATTATAGTTAGACATGGTATGCCTAAAGCTATTCTTTCTGATCGTGGAACCAATTTCACGTCGAAGCTATTCCGTTATTTCTGTAAAAAATTACAAATTGATCAAAAATTAACAACTGCTTACAATCCAGCTAGCAACGGAGAGACTGAAAGATTTAATCGAACATTAACAACAATGTTGAGAAAGGAATTAAAAGATGGTGAACATGAGAACTGGGAAGATATGCTGGATGATGTTTTATTTGCTTACCGTAGTTCTGTCCATTCTTCGACATGTGAAACCCCGTATTATTTACTGCACGGTAGAGATCCCAATATACCTATAAATGAATTCCTTAACGCTTCCCCAAAAACATTTACCTCCGCATCGGATTACGTAGGTAACTTGACTGAACGCCTGCGTTACAGTTTCCAGCGCGTCCGTGAGGAGAGCGAAAAAGCAAGGAAACGTCAGAGGGAACAATATAATAAAAGAGCGAATGTAAAACAGTAAATGGTAGGTGATAGAGTATTATTAGATATTAGGGTAGTTAAAGAGGGCGATAGTAGGAAATTTACCTCTAAATATAAAGGTCCTTATAGAGTTGTAAAAGTTTATTCTAATAATACAGTTGATATAGCTGATAATTCATACATCTGTCAACGAACTCACGTTAACCGCCTAAAACCCCTGTACGAAACAATGTTATGGAAAGACGAACATTGTCCCCCTATCGAGACGCCTTCGAAGTTCGAGAATCGATTTCGTAAATCGATTTCCACCCAAACAAGGGAAACTATGGAAAATATGGAGCCAACAACAAGCGAATCGGAAAACGTGGATATGGAAAAGAGTCCACTAAAAATTTTGGATGTGGAAAATGTAGAATTGGAAACCGTGGAATTGGAAATGGCAGAAAAGGAAATGGACGCCAACGCAAACAGTAAACAACCATTATGCCTCAACGACGAAATTCAAGATATACATGATTCGGTTGACGATAACTCAATCGAAGCTGACATATTGTTGAACCGTCATAATCCAACACCGATTCCCGAAAACAATGTAGTTACCATAAATTTGGAATCTGAGGCCCGACAGGTGGCGCCAGCCATCGATCAGCCTGAAGAATTGCCACCCAAAAATGCTACCGGACGCCCGCAAAGAAATCGAAGACTACCAATGCGTTATAGAAATTAGAAGCGTATTTCCGAAACAAAGTCAACGATCACATAACGAACGACGTTTATTTAACAACAAGAAATTTCAAAGGGACTTCAAAACCTTTTTGACACTAGTTGAGTCAAGTCCACCCAAATCGTGCTCCAAATTTAACTTCCGTAAAATGGACCCGTGCGCTAACTCTGCCGACCAGCAATCCCAGGCAGCTTCCGAGTGGCTAAGTGCCGGCGAGCAAGCCGAACAAGTAATGGCGCCAATGGTTTCCATCCCAATCTACGACGATTGGACTCCAGTGCCGGAAAAATCCACCAACGTCGTTAGCCAGACGCCTCAATCCCCAGAGCTCGACGACATGGAGTCGTGGGACCTCGAGCGTCAACGCTACGAGCGCCGTGTCGAAGAACGGACTGCCGCGCTCACACGCAAATTGAATGCTGATTTGTTCGCAGAGGATTGGGGAGGAGCTGTCAACACCTTCAAGCTCATTCTGGACTTGGATCCCGCGAAGCGTCACCCCCCTCTTTTCAACTGGTCGCCTGACCTGTGGGACACAGGTCGGAAACGGCACAGGCGCGACCCCACCACCATCCACAATTAAGTCATCGTAAAAGGAAAAGGCTCGGAAAAATGACCACCAAAAGAAAACCTCCCTATTTACTCCGACCCCAAGTAGCAATATGCTTATTCCCCTTAGTATAGAGCGCTATCTCCAACACAATTTTTTTCCCCCTTCACATTATACTACCTATCTTTACGCTATGAATAAACAAGTAGAATGGCATATATGCTGGTTAGCTTTCGCTATAATGAAAGGGTTTAAATACGAGAATAAAATAGATCATGCAGACATAAACGAAATAAAAGATAGTAAATTGAAACTATGGTTTGCCGCAGTGTTGCAATTATAATTCATAAAATTATTGAATAAGAAATATATATACCGACGTATATCAGCTACCGCTAAGGCAAGGCTCGAACATAAGACCCCGCGAGAATATAAAAAATTTTAATTGTTAGGAAAAGGAAAACATTTCGAGAAAGGAAATTTCTGCGACGGCTGAGCCGGGGCTCGAACCCGAGACTACTGAGTGGTGGTCGAGGGCTGTGTTACTATGGCGTCTTGCTACTCGGGCTGTGTCACGCTATCTTAATATCAAAGCCATTTCAAACCAAACCAGAAATAAAAACTTAAAATTTCAATCACAGTAGAACACATATGAATTAATTAGCTTCGCCGACTTTTAAGGAATCCACTGGTAAAAGTTTTAGTCATGAAACGAAAGAAAAACGAACCGTTGTGCGCCCTTGGAAGAAGGCTACCCGACCCTACACAGCAATAAATAATTCCCCTCCTGACAACACTAAAGAAAACTGACACTTGTTGAAACAATCGAGTGACATCTCAGGAGTCATCTCAGAACTCGAACTTTTAGAAAAATAAAGTTCTAAAACTACAAAAGGAAGGCTTGACTATATAGGTCAATACGTTTCGAACGTCGGGACCACACTCGCAACTCATCAACGCTACAGACCAGGAGAAAAAGAGTGAAGCTGACCCACAACCAATCTAAAATGGCTGCGAACAACTTTCGTCGGCCGCAGATACCCCAGATCGAACGCGTTCGGCGCAATCCTAAAACCAGGGAAAACATAGTAATCCAAGAAGCTACCAGCACCACTTCGACAAAAGAAGACGTCGACCGGGCCGTAAGCGCAGCCTGCGGAAGCAACTCCATCGACAATCAACTCCCGTTCCGAAGGCGGCTGGTGGATATGGAACACCATCTCCAGAACCGCTGGAGAGTAGCTCGGCTCACAAAATCTCGGACGAAGGAACTCGTCCAGCTAATCGAACAACAAGACTGGCAGAGGGCCACAGAAGTTTACGAAGCAATTCTCGATTTCGACCCTGCAAATCGCCGCCCATCATCGCAAGAAGAAAATTGAAAAAAAGGGAGACCTTTGCATTTACATTTGATTCATTCTCTCATGCCTGTTTTTTATCCGTCCTTGCCCTCAACAAATAAATCAGACAAAAAAACTAGTTACTTGCCCTTGTTCATATATATCTCTATTTATGAACTAACCCACTAGCTAGAGTCAGGCAAAAGAAAGAGAAGGGGTAGGAGTAACGGAAAACTACAAAAAAAAACACATATACTTACACCTAGAGAAAAAAAATATCAAAGTAATTTTCCGCGTTAGCGCTATGCCCTACTTTCAGTAAATTGTCTAAGTCCAATTCTAAATTTGTTTGTCCTTTCCTTTTTGCCGCAATATTCCCTTCTTGCCGTAGGTTTTCTTGAAATTCGTTAACAAAGTCTTTTCCCTATTTTTCCTTCTCTCTTTGGTCTTCGTATATATATATATAAGAAAAAAAAAAGAGACAATAGTCCATATACCCCATAAGCCTACGTATATTTCAAAAGAAATTTACGCCTATTTTACCCCAACCTCTTGTGTCTGCGACAAATGTCCCATGTCTCGCACAAGCCGTTTTCTTTTCCCTCCAGATGTTCGTTCCCCTTTTTAGCGCCATTTTGTTTCTTTCCCCATACTATTTATCATGTGTTGGACTTAGAAAATAAAAACCTAAATTTCACGTCGTTTATTTTTGATAATAGATAACGAATGTAACATTTTGCGTAGTTTAGCACCCTTCTTGATGGATGAGTTATCTAGTTCTACTGAGGATTCGAGCCTCAGACCACCAGCAACACAGCTGAGCACTCTGTCATTGAGCTATTAGCACCTGTGTTACGCCTTGCGTTGAGCTTAGGAGAAATGCGCCCTTCAAGCCCACCAAGCGCGCCCTTTTCTTTCATCTTGCTCGTGTTTCACTTGCCTTTTACCCTATCTGTATACGCCCTTTGTTTAACTAATTGAACGTGGTCCCAATGTGCCTTTCCGTCTTTAAATTGTAACCTGCATCTTTTTATCCTCCTGTTTAAACGATTCATTATTTTCGAGAATTTTCTTCGGCATCATTGAGATTGTCTTTTCCTCTTCCTAATGACACCAGTTATGACATAAACATATTCCCCTGTATACCCGATAAAAGCGTTTTTCTATGCCTTATATGCGTATTTTTACTCGCTCGCGACCATCGGCAACTGTTTAAAGGCCGACGGGAGAGCGTTGACCTTTTTTCGATTGCCGTCATATATACTTTCCGCTTCCGCTTTTTATTTTACCTTCTTTTTTTACATTACTCCCCTAGTTTAAGAAACTTACATGATGTTGTGTAATTCTTTTATCTATACCTTCCTCCGTTTGATATTGACTGTAATGTTTACTATATGTTGCCCTCTATAGAAAATGTCGCTGATTCCATTCATACTGTTGCTATGCCTTTACGGGTTACACCCGCAGGTATTTCAAACAACCGTATGCGACTGTTCCGAACCATTAAAGGCGGGGATACTCCAATTCTCCGACGATAATTGTCAAGCAATTGCGCCCGATAATAAGGCCGTGAAGGTGAAATATGCGATTTATAGCGAAGAACATGCCGCGGCTAAATTTCCCGGATATATTTGCGCAAGATGGAAGAATATACGGCGCATCGCCATGAACTTTTTCGGTCAACTAGTGGTAGTGCCGGATAAAATTTCGATTGACACTTCACCCGCCGAGTGTAACGAAATGATTAACCATAAACGTTGTGACGAAAATCGGATGACTGTTCAGACGATAAATTTGTATTTGATCGCGAACCTGACATTTTCGGATATTGGTTACAAACAATTGATTCTGAAATTAAAAACTGTGTTCTGGAGAAAGTGCTACTTTTTCAGCAACACGAAGACGTCGATTTTACAACTCCGATCGGAACAGCTTCCGCCACGAAATTTATCACACAATCACTTAACACTTGATTTGGGATAAAACCTATACACAGAAGACTAAACCGAAAACCCGACTAGTGGAAGGTGGAATGGGTACACTGGTCCGTCTACCGGGTGACGAAATAATTTTCAGGCTCCAAGATGACGCCCAACAACTTGATTTTCATTTGACGCCTATACAACGCTGTGCCTCCCTGCAAAACGAATGCACCAATAGAACTTCGTCATTTGAGATCATCGGCCAATCCAAACTCACCGTTTCGACGGCGGCCATCATGGAAAATTTAACGGCGCCTTTAGAGACTCCGGAGCCATCTGGCGACGAGAATCTAAACATAACGGCGAATATACAATATATTCGAGACCAACTTACTGATCATGAAAATGAATTGGCAAGACAAATTAGACTAGTATAATGTGAAGCTCGCAAAGCCAAACATGAAAGGGCTGTCACATCTGCCCAATATAACGGATGGTTAGCCGCCTCGCAGTTAAATTTACCACAGTGCGCAAAATTACAAGCCTTTGGTAAAACGGTTGTATTGATTCAATGTAAGGCTTTAAATGTTACATTTGAGTCTATACTGACCTCTTGCGGGCCGCAACCGAAATTTCAAAATAACACTATTAATCTTGACGGATGGGAACTTGTGAAATATTCCCCTTGTTACTGGACTAATGGTTTTGTTAATTTTGACCACAAACCTTATGCCTACCGTAACGAAACCTGGTTACCAATTGAAGCAAACATTGTGGTACCGGAACAGACGCTTGCGCATTCTTTTCGGTATGAAAATGACGAATTCTTCGACTACGAACATCGAAGCAACCCGGCATATACCGACAATATGCTAAATCATATGAACATTATGGCTGATATAGCCACCGCGATTAATGAACATCCTCCACCTGAATTTGCCTTACGCCACAAATACAGTGCATCGAATGTCTTAGCGACATCGGCTAGTGTCGGAACTTATACATCTTGGTGGGACACCATCACAAATTACTTCTTCATCGGCATATTATGTCTCTTAGTGCTTCTCTTCTTACGCATATGTTACGCCTGCGGTCTTTTTACACTCATCTGGGCTGTATGCTGTCGCCCTTCCGATGATCCAAGACCTGTGGCTCCCGAATCGATTCCGATGCATCAACTCTGATTACGGGACGTAATCTCACGCCGCCGGGAGTGATGTAACGAAGCCGAACATATTACTTTAACTTTTTCTCGCTTTTGCTTCAGTAGTAAACGCAAGTCGGGACATGGCAATTGCAACACTATATACGCAGTACAGCTGACCTAAATGAACACCTGCAGCTGACTCACGCAGACGATACGCCCTCAACATCACGCCACATCAAACGGCATTGTTTAATTGGCTGCCGCGTGAATGCACAAGCTCCGCCCAATCACGCCACTTTTGCAGTATGCAACGTTTCGTTATAAACCTAGCAGTTGACGGAAATCAGACAAGTAGTTGCAGCCGTGCCAAATAGTCGCCTTAAGTCAATCTTCCCCACTTTATTGAGTAGTATTGTGCCTTGCTTAATGTTTCCTTGCCTAAACTTTTGAGTTAGAATTCGTTCTTGTCCCGAGCTATCCCGGACATTGATTGTCAAATTCTTACTATCTGAACTCTTGCTGTGTATCGCTCGTGTGGAAGCTGAAATCCAAGTTCGCCTTGTGTCGGTTTCTTCCATTCTTTCATTCGTGAGTTCACGGTAAGACCCCCTGTCTATTTGTTCTTTCTTTTAACTGTTTTCCCGAATGTTTCTTCTTATCTTTTGTTCTCTTACCTTTTTACTTCTTATGTCTTACCTTACAATAAACACATACGTCATTGTGGGTAAACCGCCTCGAGTTCAATTTACATTTATTGTCTTAATCCGTAAAGTCCATCTTCCCACACGGGAAGATGCTTTACACAATTATCCTTTGGACCTGTGCTTTTACGCAGCATCCAGAGAACACGTAGCCACTTTTGTTCAGTTTCTTCGACAAAGGCAGAAGAATCCTCTAATTGTGACTCTAATCATGCTTGAAACCTCGATGAGTGTCGTGATCCTTCTATAAAAGACCTTGCCTTTTTCTCCATTTTTCCTTTTGCCTTTGGACAGTAAAAAAGAAGAAATAATTATGAGCAACTGGGGAATTCAAAACATTAAACTGACCAAGTGCTATAATCATACCATGAAAACACACCATCTTTTGTCAAAGTGTTGTGCGTTTTCGGGTTGACACATCGGACCAATAATTTGGTCGAATCATGGCACTCATGGTTAAACACATGCATCGGAGGTTCGCATCTCAACGTTTGGGATATCCTGTGTAAGTAAAGAATAATCTCCTAACCTTAAAATTTAATAATACTTTACTTTATTATTTATTACTTTTCCTCAAAGAAGCCGAAAATACGAAATATCTTTTACATCCCTCTAATTCTCTGTTTTCTTTAAACACAATTGTGAAACGAACATTCTCTTAATTTGTAGTGAAAATTAAAGGCCGATATATTTAACAATTTCCAGTGCTTACTTGATAAGGGACTATGTTTCACAGGGGAGATTTGTTATTCTTAGGTTAGGGGGCAACAGTCGGGGGGGCCACCGTTATAGCGTGGGAGGCAATCGTCCACCACCCACGGGGCATTTATCGAAGGGGGCAAACGTCCACACGCCGATTTCACCAGGATGGGTTGGATCAATCTCTTTGATGTGTGATAATAGGTCAATTATTGATCTAATTAAGAATTCAATATTACATCAACTGACCAAGCACATAGAAGTTCGAAACTGTTTTGTTCGTGATCGTCAAGAGGCTGGTAATACCAATGTTACACAAATTTCAACAGAAGATCAACTAGCAGATTCCTTAACAAAGCCTTTGGCGAATCCCCGTTTTATTCTTCTTCGAGACTTAATGGCTATTGTAAATGTTCCAAATGCCTCGAAATTACTCTAAGCTCTCCTAATTTTTTTTGCTAAAAGGAAGCCTCATATAAAACAAAGAAAAATATATTTTTTGAGGAAGTAATCAGTATTCTCTTTTGTTAAATTATATCTCTATTCTTTTTCTTTTTCTTCTTGGTGTGTCTCCTAATCCATCAACACCTCTTTTTACCGATCGTGTCTTTGAGAGGGAGTGTTGAATTTCACACAAACACACGCTACTAGATGGAATTTCTTGGCATAACAAAACATAGCGGGAGGCTCATCGTTCCTATTGGAACAAAGTAAAAGGAATAAGACTATCTCGAAGGAGAAATAGGACTAATGCCGTGGAGAAATAGGACTGATGTCATGGAGAAATAGGACTGTCTTAAAATATTTTAAGTCAGTCCTATTTCTCCCAGTTTTTTTTCCCCGAAATTTTCAGTCCTATTTCGGTTCAGTCCTATTTCACCGGCTACCTGGCTGTTTGATGAAGATCGCTGTTGGAAAGGAGTCTTCTCTAAATGACGAAAATTCCCGCCGAGAAAACTTTGTTGTTCGGCAACTTTGGGCAAACGGGGCGAACAGGTAAACCGGTTTCACAACGATCGCCCTTGTGGCGAATGATCGATTAAAGCTGTTCAATGGCGACACGGTCAAGCGCCAAAATAAAGGTTTAGGGGCCTACCGGAAGGGGAGCCATTGAGTTTTTCAGAACTTTTCCATGGACTCATCAAGCTGCTTGATCGTCTCCAAACCAAGGAAAATTTACTCTCGCTATTTCTGCTGCGGGAGCCGTAAAAATTTTCCCGACAACGCACCAACCAAACAGGGTGAATACAGCATTAGGACCTCGAACTCCAGCTGGCGGATGACGAACGTGTGTTTGTATTCCGCATTCTTGGTGTTGAATGGGTCGTCTATCGTACTAAAAAAACTCATACTTCAGTGTCAAAAGCTTCTAATCCAAGGGCATAAAACGCTTGTCGATACATAAAGCTAGCTAAAATCTTTATATCGTACTTTCGCTTGCAATTTAGAATTCAATCACTGAATAAATTTTTGCATGAGAATAATCGCAAAAAACGTTTCCAGATAGCCTGCAGGATACACTCATTACAAATTGTCCTGTAAACGATAAGCATAATCAATCGTATTTTCTCCTGGTTTACGTTTAGCTTTATATGATTTATTATATACAAGTCAACATTTTCACATCCATGACAGTGATTAAGTAGGGATTTTTGAATTGGAACCAGGCTATGTTGATGTTCTTTCAAACCTTGGATAATTGAAAAAAAAATTTTTGTTCATTTTCCACGCAGCATCTGAATAGAATCATCTACAATACTTTCAAACGATTCACGCCAAGTTTTAAAGAGAAATTGGGCTTCCAGAAAAAGAAGGTAATTGTAAACGGGAAAGAGCGTGTTGTTTGTTTGGTGAATCATTTATTAGGTAAGAGAGATTTTAAAGTTCCTTTTTATGGATTCTGAGAGAATCTTGGAATGCTACTCAGAGTTGATCGAGATTTCAAAGAATTTCCATTGATAGATTGAACTGTTGGTTTCGAAAAATATTTGTTAACGTGGCAAGTTGAACTAGTAAAAATGTTGCTGTAATATTATTAATATTTTGTTTATTTGTTCGCATTGTATAGTGGCACGCATTGCTTAGCTTTGGCAGTAATGTTTCCTTAAACCCGCCTTTTTTTGTAATGTGGATGTTAATTTCTGACGGAATCCTACTGTTTCAGGACGATAAACCAGTTTAGATTGCATGGTGCAACCGCATCCGGTGCCTTCCGTTGTAAATTCAATGAAGTTAGAAGTGAGCTGAAAGATAACGCTGTTACTTCAGAAGTTAATCCACCGTTGATTGGCGTTGATTTAATTGCACAACAGTACATTTAACTTACGTTACATTATCTTACGTCGTTCGGATTCCGCTAAGATTACTGTTCAAGTCAAAGTATAAAATCAAGTATCAGCGTGTACTTTGAACGACAGACAAGAGCAATTTACAATAAGGTCAACTAGACAATAAGTTTGTGACCCAAAGTTCGAGTATGGGGGGGGGGAGAAAAAAGACTTTCGTCGTAAAATGAAAGCCTTTTTTCTTTTCGGCATTTTTTTTCTCAAACATTATTGATACATCACGTTGTTGGATCGGACAGTTAAAAGGATCGGACAGGACAAATGTACACCAGGAATTCTTTTTATGGAGAAAAATGGCCTAAGCTTGGAGAACAGGTATCCAGTAAAAGCATTAGTCAAATGGCTATGTACTCATCAACGGTTGGATTTAGTTCATTCGCTGCTGCCAGATGGATGTCATATAGCTGGAATGATTTCATTTTAAGTTTCCAAAACGACATCTAGCTTGACTATACTGTATCGCTCGATGGATATCGGCAGGCCGTTGGCAAGACACGAGAAAACCGGCCGGAAAAGGAAGGGAGCGAAAGCCACGCCGTTTATCATAGGGCGCATTTTGGTGTCTACTTTTAATTCAACTTTTTTAGTGAACTTGTATTTTTGCGTCAACTGCCCGGTAGATGGTTCAACTAGGCGACCGTTTTGGCGACAACGCCAGTGGGAGGTTCAACTGAAACAGTTGAGCTTTTTCAACGGTGGTCTGGACCACCGTTGACCTTCAACTGAACTTCAACTCCTCCCCTTTCTCAACTGTAGCGCTAAACTTCGATTTTGGCGTCAACTTCGACGAAAAGTTGAACTAAAAAGGTTCAACAAAAGGTTGACGCCAAAATGCGCCCTTAACGTTCCTTTTTGTCACCTTTGGTTAAAAAATGTAGAAAATTGCAGGGTTGGAAGCGATAACTTGACGAAGTATCGGTATCGTGGTACCGATACTTCAATTTTCGAAAAATATATCGCGATAGCGGTACTATCGCGATACTATTCTCAAGTATCGCACGCGTTAACGATTCCGATAAATTTGTAAACGCCATCTAGGAGCAAATGTTATTGCTAAAAAATTTCAATAGATGGTGTTAATCAAAATTTCAGACATTACAGTTTTATTGGGACACTAGTAACGTTGGGCCTGTCCAGGGCCGGGGTATAGGTGGCGCTAGCGTATCCTTACGTTATTTCTAAGAAAATCTTTCCACTCCATTTTTTCGCCCGTCTACGTTTAATTCTTTTCATAATCAAGAGTTCCTCCCTCTTGCCCGCCTACCCACTCACTGTTTCGGCCCGTCCATCCCCTCACTTTCTCTGCCCGTCAAGAAAACAGCTGAAGTTGCCCGTTGACCCCCCTCTCTGCCCGTCAAGCCAATATTTGCCCGTCAAACCACTTTCTGCCTGTCAACCCACACTCTGCCCGTCAACCAACACTTTGCCTGCAAAAATTACTGCTGTAGAGGCACATCTACCTTTTTTTGCATTTACCAGTCCTTTTGTCCAGTCGTTGCCCGTCAAAACGCCCGCCGTAATTGCCCGTCCACCCAAATTTTGCCTCTGTCCGTCTTCCCCGCAAAGTTTCTGCCCGTCAACCCACTTCGCCCCCAACTGCCCGCCTGCCGTCACTCTGCCCGTCGACCCACTCGTTGCCCGTCGGCCCACTCGCTGCCCGCCAAAACGACCAATATAATTGCCCATTGACCTTTTCCATTTGCCCGTCTTTCCCTCGCAGTCTCAGCCCAGAAAACGCCCGCTGTAGTTGCCCGTCCACCCACTTTTTTCCCTTTGCCCGTCTTTTTTTGAATATTCTCTGCCCGTCAACTCCCTTTGCCCATACAAAAAACGCTGTAGTTGCCCGTCTTCCACCGTACAATTTCTGCCCGTCGGCTTACCTATTGTAGCGCCCACCAGTTTTAAGCCAAGCCCGCAGACTAAAAAATTGCATTTTCCCGACCTATTGTACAGTTTCTGCCCATCAAAAGGCCCGTTTAGTTGCCTGTCCACTCACTTTTTGCCTCTGCCCGTCAACCCACTTTGCTCGCCAAGAAACTCGCCGTTGTTGCCCGTCGTACCACTCTCTGCCCACCAAAACGCCTTGTAGTGGCCAATAAAAATAATAAATAAAACTCATAAAATAAAATAAATTTAAAATTAATTAAAATAAAATAAGAATAATACGCCCTGCCCGTCAGCTTTATGTGCCGTTGCCCACCCGTTAACGCAAAGCCCATAGACTGAAAAATTGCCCAAATCCGCAATTCCACCTGCAGTTTAGTTTTCCAAAACCCCATCCCACCAATTCACTGTAGCAGACGACGGTTTTGGCGCCAGCCAACCACAGCAGCCGGCGGCGGTTTTGGCGTCAGCCAATCACAAAAAAGCACAATGTGACAGACACAGGCTCCACCTCCAATTTCCTTGTTTTTTTATAGAGTATAGATTGTTTTCTCAGTTGACCAACAATAAAAATATAGCAAAAGTAAATTTTCGCTTTTCTTTTAACATTTTTTCAAAATTTGTATCGGAAAGACGATTCCGCGTTGGGCGGATATGATTCCTACTAATAATTATAAGAGAATTAGAATTAGAACATTCTAGGGTTATCGTAGAGCCAGCTGTTGCAGAAATTGTAGTAATATTTTTTACTCCTAGATGGCGCCATATGTTAAGAGTACCGGGATCGCAAGCCTCATTTTATGCTTCCGATACCGGTATCGATACTTTTTAAAAAGAAATATCGCGGCACGGGTACCGGTAGTATCGCGATACTGCGACACTTTCGCGATAACTAACCCTGGTAAATTGGTTAGTCGCCAATCGCATTTGCTTCAGTTGAGATGTGCATGGAAGCTGTTCAGTGTATAACTGTGCACGCAGACCTACACGGAATCTCCTCGTGAAAGGACATTCTTCCTAGAAAAAACTGAGTTAGTTTTTGTGGTTATTTTACTCGTCAATCAGTAATCGAGCTTTTTTTTAGGCAGGCCCATTGAGAAGACGATGAGTTCTTCATATCCTGTTTGCGATGATCTATTTCTACTCACAAGGTAAGTGTTCCAAGTATACCATTACTTCACTAAGGCGTATAATTTCGATATGCGGATCAGCTAGGTGAATATTTCTTTTAAATCTTTTAGAAACGGGAATTGCCACTTGAACCGTCTATTGACTGGCCTTGTTCCGATGAAACTGTAGGCTTATCTGGTTTGCTGAAATACGTCAGCGCCGTATTTGTCGGTTTTTTTACTCATTCGCATGCTCTTCACTTTTATTTTTTTTATAATTCTGTCTGCGTTGGCACCTTTTATGGTATCGTTATTGTGTTTCATCCCAATTGCATCTGTTTGGCGTCTAATTCTTTACGCAGATCGAACTTCTGACAGTTCTTGTACTCTGCCCAGCCAACAAAGCAGCATAGAGCGATTCTTTCTAACTGGCACGAAAGATAGCATACCGTGCAGTTGCTCTCAAGCGTCAGCGATTGTTGTGTATAAGGTATTGTGGATACTACTAAATTTCAATTTATTCTTTTTTTTTTAAGTTCATTAAATTTTGTTAGAATATTTTGTATTCATTGGGGTCGTTGCTGTCATGCGACCCAACTAAACACGATTGCCCTTCAACTTAGAATCTAACTCAAAACTAGAATCATAGCAATACATTGCTTTGAATTCAAGTATGTAGGGGAGACCGGACCCATCTTGGACACTGTACCAAGTTGTACAGTGCCGCGTAAAATAAAGTTATCAAAATTAAAATATAATAATTACATGATATGTTCAAAATAGGTTTTTATACATGGTGTAAAAATTTGATTCCCGTATCTGTATTATTTATTGAATATTTTAACAAAAAATAAAAATACAAAAAAGTCTGTATTTTTCTTCGTTCTTAATCGATGATTTTTTAAAGTGTAATTCTATAATTATACGTTAATAGATATTAGAGGTAAGTAGACCATAGTTTTCTTAATAATATTTCAAAAGAAAAATAATTTTCCTTATTCAACTTTCAACAGCATCATTTATTCTGCGAAAGTTGTTTTTTGGGGCCAATTTGTACAAACGGCAGGGGTGATGTTGGACACCAAATAGGCGTGCATGGGATGGGCCAAGTCTAAGCGCGAAAATTTAAAATTTTGAAATTTAAGGAAACATTAAGAATATAACATGACTAAGACAAATCAGAGAAAAAAACTTGAAAAATTTCTGTTACCAAATTATCGATTCTGTCTTGGCTCCACCTCCTCCTATGTCTTCCTTATCAGTAAAATGAAATTTTTCAGGTATAATAAAAGTATGTTATTTCACGTCACATCCTATTAAAATTACATTTAAATTGTTCGCTAATTTAGTAGTTAATAGTATGAAAAAAATTAAAATTTTCATCCAACACAATCTACCTCTTTTGACCACGTCCAAAGTGGTACAGGTGTCCGTACAAAGTCACACCGATTTCGTCGAAACTCACCGCAAAATAAAAACGGTAATAAATTCTAAACAAATTACATTACATCTCTGAAAAAAATTAAGGGGGTAGCGGATACGTTGTAGATTCAGTTTTAACAAATTTTATTTATTTCGCGTAAGTAGGATGGTACATAATGGGGTAAAACCGAAACTGTCCAAGAAGGGTCCGGTCTCCCCTACCATGGACTTCGTTATGAAAGCGAAAATGTTCAAACAGAGGACGATGTATTGCCAATTTGAGCGGAGCAAGCGACAATTATTGCGGTTCGTGACAGTGTTTTCAGTTTCGCTAAATTTTGGGTTCTTATGCCATTTATCGTGCAGTGATATTCTGCAGAATATGGATTTTTCCATCCTCGCTTTGTATGTACCAACATGCAACAAAAGTATCAAGCCTCAGGTAGTGGCGATGCATGTATGAAAATAGTGAAACCTTATCTAAATAAATATCGTCTTAAAATCCTTTAACGTAATGGCATGGTTCACGTTCGCATGGTTTTCACCAGAAAACAATGAGATTTTTAATTGGATTCGATTTGTTGGAAAAAAAAACAATCATCGTGCTAATAATTTGAATATCGTTGATTCAAATATTTACATTTTATCAAGTTCTTTTGTGTATTCTTTTAACTGACAAATTTCAGGTTGTAGAGCGGCCACTTTGAGTCGTGGATGATGTGATGTGATGATGTGCACATGAGCTGGAGCATTTGTACGGTGCGAGGCGGTACCCATATTCGCTTCTAGCCGCGCAAGGTTTTCAACAAGCCTTTTCAACTTATCTTGATTTTGTTTCAACTCCCTTTTTCGATCTATCATTCCCACCAGATTAAAATAACAGAGCAATTTTCAACTGTACGGGATTCCCAGGCCTTTTCGCTGGAATTTGTGAGGCACATGTCGCCATAAAGGTAACAGATTTACGCCCTGCAATCGTCGACATTCGCTTTGAATACTAATCGGTTTGGCTAAACCGACTGCGATGCTAGAAAGTGCACCGGCTGAGAACCACTATAGATTTCGCCAATAGGGCTCTTGTTATAAAGCTACTATCTTACTTTTCCGTATCATTTTGCCACCCTTCCCCTTCCCGTTTTACGCGAGAAATTAAACTTGTAAATATCAAGGACCCGACATTGATTACTGCCATTAACTTTAACTTTTTAAATGAAGACAAAAATTTTGACATTCATACATTAACTCTGCATAAATAAGGAGCTGTTGCTTTTGGCTGGTAGTCGTGCGACATTGGCTTAATTCTATTTCATTTAGAAATTTAAAAAGTAACAATAATAGCGCCAATAAGAACTGTTAACAAATTTCAATATTGAGGAAAATTTCAAAATGGTCAAAAGTGTAACAAATGCACATATTCGTCGGGCAATAAGGCTAGCTTAAATAATGGAGATACTTGAGTTACTTAAGTCAACGCGTCTGGTGATCCGGAAGAATCTTAAAAATTACGATATTAGATTTACCTTAACGAAAATTCTGTTGTTGAGCGTTACATTTAAGCCGTGGATCAAGCAGGTGACTCTTTCTCTTTCGTCAATAAAGATTTCTCGTCAACATCTGCCTCAGGTTTTCTAGTCCCTTTTTCTCGGAAGGTGACCCATGTGTAGACAAGGCTTCCTGCCACGCTGCAATCAAATAAAGTTAGGAAAAGGTGAAAAATAATGTAACTGTGAAATAAAATGTTACCTAATGTTAAGTCCTATAAAGTTGGTGACTGAAAAAATATAGTCACCACCAATCACCATTCCTAAATATGTGACGGCTATATTTTTTAAACAGCCAACTATGGTTGTAGTCAAAGGCGAATTGTATTGAGTACACAGCAAAGTACTGTAGGATAAAACAAAGCCCATGAGGCAAGATCCCATAAACTGGGATAGGAACCCAATGTCACTCCATTGCTGAAATTCCCACGCCTAACATGTAAATGATGCATATCACATGCACCAACCAGAAGATTATGTTTGACGGCAGAAAAGGTTTTTAATAAGAGTGTGCTACCTTGTGTAAATCGCCTGATGCTGCCGCAATAATTAATGCTACAGGAATCATGAAGAGAGAATTGTAAAAAAGTAAACCATTTTTCCCCAAGTCTTTAGCATCAAGTTTCTTCTTTAGGTAGACTCCATTTGAAGCTGTGAGAACATTATTTAAAGAGATATACATATAGCCTTGCAAGTTGAATGCCAGATCTGATATAGGATTAAATTGCAACATTAGATTTGAAGAAAATCAAGCAAATGTATATGTACATTAACCTTCACTTGCAGCAACCAAGGCACCAAATATCATCATGTAGACAGAAAGCTGTACTGGGCAAGAAGCAGTGATTCTAGAATTGAAAAGAACAGTTTTTTTAAATCTAAAAATAAATTATAGTGAAACTATTACCCAAGAATATAATACTCTGCCATCATGGTCATTAGAATTGAGAATCGCCTTAGTACTGTCAGCATTGGCAAACTGCACATAGATTATTTAAACGATCAAGTAACAGATGAAAAAAAATGTTAAATGAATTCACCTTAGTTGTTGTGTACCCCCTAGCCCAGTCATCATATTGCCAGCAAAAATTAACGGTAATGGCCATATTCGTTTGAAAGTGTCCTTTTGTAATGAAGGAAAGGAAACATATCCAAGCTTCCGGGAAATAGTAAGGACTACAACAGTTGATACCATCTAAACGGCAAGAAAACTCGCTATGATTATTAAAATTTAAATAGTAAAATTATATTTTTAACCTGGCCAAGACCCAGGACTTGAAAGGAGGGAAATCTGTCACAGAAAATTAATCATAACCTGAGTGTGAATGTAAAGTTAAGCATCATTAAGACTTCCAGTAATCAATTGGTCGTCTCATACTTTTAGGATGTTTTACACTAAAAATTGCTATAATGTAACTAAATACTTACTTGTAACTTGTAAGCACAATTTTATTGACGACAGTTATCAGAAAAGAAGCCGCTGCGTAAAACAATGCAGAAGATATCCTAAGATATCTCGTAGGTTGAACACTCATTCCATTTGATCGTTCGTTCAACTTGTTGTGTGTATCAGCAGTCGATTCCATTTGGCGACGCGTAATCACTACAGCAACAAGTCGGTAGAGCTACTAAACAGAAGTCTTCATCATTCGTAGAGCTGAGGAAGAAACTTTCCGGCCACTGGTTTTTTATTTTCTTTCCCTTGAGGGACCACCACAGTAAGAAAGTCGCCCTCAGGCCTCGTCAGATCCAAATTCAGATCCAGCCCACTGAACATAATTTTTATTTTAAAAAAGGCAAGACAATTGTAAAATACACGAGATTTCCAGGGAAAATACAATATTCGAGCAGGTTCAATCTTAAACGCCAGATTTATGAAACTTCACCAGCACATTGTTCATGTGGCATGTGGGGTTATGAGAACCACATTGCTTACAAGGACTGCCCTACAATTAAATACACTTTGGCTAAACATACCAGCATTTCGTGCTATCATGAGGCTAATTGGTCCAACCTAGGTAGTATGGGCTGGTAAAATGCAACTCTAGCAATTAGCACCAAAATGTTTCAGGTGCAGGTGACCTGCAGAAATGCAGCAAACTTGACCATCATTGAGCGTTGATTTGTGTGGTAATCAAAGGATTATAGAAATACTGTCATGCAAAACGCTGAAAAAAAATCAAACTTTCCATTGTAGTAAAAGTTGCCTCCAAGCCTTTATTTGGAGAAAAAAGGATTGCCATAAGTTCTAAAAGAAGAAAAGCTGCTTACTTCGGAGAGCATCGTGTAAGTCCATCGGACAACCTTTTCCATAAATCAAACATTTCATGAGTTTTAACCATGTGCACGCTTGCAAGTTTAGCAACCGCACAAGTGTCCAGCTTTAGTCGGCGGTTGAAAAACTGGGGGTAATTAATGTGCTGTATCTTAAGAGGGCCGGCTACCATGCCCGTAACAAAGACGTCTTCCAATTTGAAGAAAGTTTCGTTCAGTGCAGCTTGATAGAGGGGTTCGACAATATCGTTAGTCAAAATATAAGCTGGCCCCGTGTTGAAATCGGGGTACATGGCTGGCTTGAACTGGGTTGGCGAGATGTAGTATTTGGAAGTGACATTACGGATGGGTTTCCATTTCTTTGCTAGCTTTCCCATGATGGTACGACGTCGATTAGCTGCTCCATCTAGAATAGATAGCAATACAGGCATGTGGATGTACATGTCGTCGTCCGTTTTGAGCAAGAACCGGGCTCGACCACAGTGTTCCCAACTCCATTCCAACATGGAAATCGTCTTGAGCGTCAAATTATTATACGTATCGATGAAACGACCCTGGGACCAATGAACGAACAATTATTTCTCGTCACTTAGCGTTATTCCAAGCACTAAAAGACCAAGGGCAGAATGACTCAGGTAATCTGCTGCACCTTTTTGGCTTATTTACATTAGTAACGATTCATTTTCCTTGACATTAAAGCAAGTCATGCATATTCCGTGCCTTTACGAACGCATTGCACAAAGCTAGTATCGTAAATTTAGCAGGATGTCCTTGATTAAAGAAAAAAGCTTCTTCCCATCAATTCAACTATCAAGCTTTTGTGGAGATAATCTAGCTATGTGCATAGAAGCTCGTTTTACGCTATCGCATGGCGGATAGAAGAATGGCGGTAGGCATTGTCCATGAAATTAGATTAATGCAGACGCCTTCAATCTAATTCTCGGAATGATTACAGTCACGTTCTCGAAATCGCTATACGCAATAATGGGGCACTTCCATTAAAATATACCTGTTTTTTTTTTCTATTTGTTGAAATTTCGAAACACATTCAGTTGAAACGCATTTGACATTTACCTATCCGTTGCCTTTAAGCTCGTGACCTAAAGTGGTATTTTTCCCCAAATGCGTCTTGTTCTCTTTCACTCCTCTCCCGCCTCTTAGTTGGGTTTTTACTTTCTATTAGCGTTCTTTTAGGAAAACAAGTTGCGCAAGTACGTGCTTACCTGGATGATGTCACCATAGATGAAATTCTCTTGTTGAACCAACATGTTTTCCGATTGATTTTTGGAAGTGCCAACCATGAAAGCCATGCCAACATCACGACGAAAGGCGACATGGCCCCAGGTGGAGCGGACGGCCTCGCGCTGCGCGGCATGGCCGGGAGCCGTCGTGACTAGGATCATCAGTTTCATACCTTCACCCTGCTCTGGGCAAACGTCCTTGGGTGGGAGATAATGGCCGGCTTGGTATAAGCTGCGAGTCAGCACCGGAAGGTTTTCCTCTTCGCCACCGACCTTGAGCTGGGTCTGCGGTTGCTCTTGTGACACCAAATTCATTCGCGCTACCCCTCTTAGGGATTCGATTTGAGCGTTTTGAATCTTGGCGGTATGCAAATTGGAATGAACTGGGAGACTCGGTTCAGCCACCTTGTTGCTCTCCAGGTGAAGAAGGGTACGAGACATGTTATCAGAATGAACATTGGTAGAAGCAGGCTGACGCACGGAGTTGTTGTCGCCTGCAATGGACGGTGGGTGTACCGAAACGGACGATTTTAGTTGCAGGTTTTGTTCGTCTATTTTGAGAGATTCTTGCTGTTGGGCATGTTCTTGTTGTTGCGGAAAATTTTCGGGAATTGGTGAGGGTTGCTGTTGAGGTTCAGTTTTGATCACAGGTGGTTGAAAGGCAGGAGATTCCTGATCAGGTATCATCTCTTCCGGTAACGCTTCATCAGGTGAAACGATTTCGGCGGCAGCAACCGCTGCCGTATCTTCATTCACAGGGATTGCTATTTCTATTTTTCCTGATTTTGCTATTAGTTTTTTGTTCTCAGCCGTTGTAATCTTGTTGTTGGTAATCTCGTTGGTACTCTCGGTTGACGTGGTGCCACGTCGGCTGCAATTTTGGCAAACAGGACTGTTAAGGTTTTGTGCCACTGAATGTCCTATCATTTTGATTCAAAAGAAAAAAGAATGTAATTGCATAATAACCACAAAGTTGTGTCCAAACGAAAAAAAAAGATGGGGGGGAGGGGGGCTGAGGTCGTATAGGAGGACTAGCAAAACAGTTCTTTCGGCTTATTAGGAAATGATAAAAACTATAAATCGTAATCATTTAATTTATTGATGTGGAAAATTACCGTCACTATTGAATTTTGAAGTGGTTTCCATACGATGTATGAAAGCAATGGTGCCGAAGATTGCTACGGCTGACAGAAGTATCAAGAGGCCACGGGTGACCCGGACAATTCGGCCTGCAGGGCGGAGAAATCGACACGGGCTCATCTAAAACAAATGGATGAACGAAAACGTAATTTTTTGGTTCCAATAATTTTGGAACATATTTTTAATTTAAAATTTCCTCGATTTTTCAAGACAGAACTAAACAGTCATAATTCTACTACTTTCCACGTTCCGGGTTTTGGCAAAATCTCTAAAAATCATGCCGGTAAGGGGTGAATTTTTCTCGGTCGCTTAGCTCTCGACGATAGGAATCAACACTCGTCTGCAGTTTTTTTAACTGCAGTCGTAAATCTTTCATGTTTTTTTTTTAATGCGATTTTCTATCCTCAGATTGTTATTTGTGGTATCAAAAGGTCTAAAATAGCAAATGGCGTCCAAGACGATTCCTGCGGTTGGATAGCACAGTTTGTCTCTAGGCTATTGTTTGGCGGTTTTCGAAACTTCATGGTACCCAATGTAACAATATAAGTAGAAGCTAACTATTTTAGTCGGTGCACGCGTTCGTGTTGAACAACGTTTACGTAACGTATATGTTTTATGTTTACGTTATATGTAATATATTTGGTTCGTGTTTGACGATTAATCAAGCTCAAAAGTGATGACCATAGCGTGCAAGCAGCAAGAGAAGAAGTTGCCCACATGTTCCAAAATTTGAGGAAAACTGAACTGTTTCAGACATCTTTTGATAAGACAAAAAGACATTGGCATCTTAATTTTTTTAATGAAGGCTAGAAGAAAATCGCAAAGTTTAATCTGAATACTACTTTTGTTTTGTTTTTCTTTCGCCTAAACAAGTTTAATCTGCAGCCAAATAAAAACAGAAGCATAAAAAAAGAAAGTATCACAAGAGGAAGGAGGAGAAAAAAACTTTTTGGTTTGACCGGTTATTGCATGCAAAGCACAAGAACAACTACTTGATTTCCTATGCAAAACGTTAAATTAAATCCTTGAAAAATGCATACGTGGTTCTATGCAATGTAAAATGACGACAGACTTATTTTTAAAAAAATAATTTTTAATGACACGACAATTGTGGGAACTAGAGTTCTCCAACCTTTTTAACTCATCATCAAGCAAAACGCCCTTGTTATCTGAGCCAACACAACTTGGTGCCGATTTGATTTATCTACTTCAGTGCGTTGAAAGAAAGACAAAGCTAGCAACAAAATGAAACGAAACATTTTTAAAAAGCAGGTTTTGAAAATGATTTAAATAATCGATTTAAGTAGTTGGCTAAGCTTTAGATATCGATTTGCTTTAAAAAACCAATACAAAGAAAGCGTCGGCTGCTTTCTATTTTCCGAGGCCAGCTACCAGTCTGTTTTGTCTGTTCTCGTGAGTATGGTCCAATGCATTTGACAAGAAGAAAGTCACTTCGAAAGTAAGCGGGGAGGCATCGAGTTACTCAGACGATCATTAACGACGATGAGACGGGAAAATTGGAGAAAAAGGGAAAGATTTGTTGCTGACATATTATCAACAACTTTCACCCCCTCCCTCTTTGGCTCCTAGAACTACCCAATTTTGCACTGTGGTTCAAATTGTTTATACTATCTCTATCACATGTTAAAGAAAGCACTTTACTTCTATTTCACTAGGAGATTTTTCATAAACCTCTACACAAACATTTAAAGAACATCACTATTTAAAATAATACTGCAATATAAAGAGTTCAGCTCTCAAATTTGTAGGAAAAAAGTAAACATTGGATTTGAAAAGGAAATTACCTTCTAACAGTGTTGCAGACTAAAAGAACACGTACATTAGGTTGCAAATAGAATTGTTGGTAGTCAATAATTAGGTCAGTAATTCCATTTCTTCGGCACCATTTCATAAGTCCCAAGATCCTCGGCGTTTTGTATTACACAGTTAGTCAGGAAATATTGAATTATTGAATCCCCTGTCGTTATCAGCAACAAACTAAAATCAAATACTGTAATATGACTGACACGAAATTCACTGGCTTCGTAAGAGGCGTCTTTCGATGGAATGAAGAACTGTACACAACTCCTAACCAGACTTCTCCCGGCGATCTAATCTCCAGTGGTCGAGAAAACACCGAGGAAGAGAAAGGAAAAGAAGTGAAACTTAGCCCTCTGGCGGGAGACCCTGGGGGTATTCTCCCAGTTTTGAAATCCACAACTATTTTAAAGCCTCGTCCTTCCTTTTCCATGAGACATGGACATTTTAAAACATTATACTATATAGCTACCATGTCAAGGTGCGATGCGGTTCGTTGCACTTTCCTTAAGGGCTAATACCTCGCCACATTTTATAGATGTTAAAACTGATGGTAACGGATAGAAATATCTAGCCCTCTTTTATTCTGCGTGCTTTGACAAAAGGACGCGTACTCCGTAAACAGTTAAAAGGATGACTTATTTTTTTAGACGCAATAATTTGAATTAGAATGAATGTGTAAAGAGCAAATAGGCCTAATTGAACCAAGATCGCTCGGCAGCCGGTAGACTGTGCATATTACAGCTTTAGCAATTAATCGTAAAATATTCAGCTCCCATGCTTCAATCCCACACATTTTCACATCATCATGTAAACGTTTTTGGCTATTGCTATTGGATTTTTCTAGATCCAGGGGTTCTTTCGATCTTTTCCGGATAGAAAGAATTTCTCAACATTTGAATTCATTCTTTGTAAGGCTTCTTAGAATAATTTTTTGTAGGGTATTGCACAACTTAGTCGTTTATGGTTTAAATTGCATTCTTTAACATTGTGTAAAACTCGTTCACAGTAGGTACACTTTGAAAAATGCCAGCAGGCACCATTTAAAGGACGAAGCCACAAGGTCGTTCCAACGATAAGGGATACACTAGACATGTAATATTCTGGGAACGAAAAAAGTCTTTCGTCTTGGTACAGAAAATTGGGAATGTCAGTTCAACATCAAGTACGCCTCTTAATACGGATTTCGTAAAAAGTTTGAACAATTTTTCGGCATAAATAGCACCATCTAGCGCTTCTTGGGCGAAAAAAAAATTCTTAAGTTAAACGTATGCAATTAGGAGCGAGACCTACTAGGGTAAAAATGTTTGGTTCTTTAACCATACAAATTGTTGCAAAAATTGATCGTAGAGTGGATTCAATGAGGACAGGAGAGATTACTTTGACTGATTCAGACTTCGCGGCACGCAGACATTGCGCCCATCGTTCGTCAGCTGTTTCCGGAGTTCTTACATAGCTTTTGCTGACGTGTGTTGGGCTGTGTAACTCGTCATCAAGAGGAGATAATTGAAATTACATTATTTTTTGTGCGAATTCTTTTTTGCTGCCTTCTTTCGCGTATACAAATTAGAAAGCACTCACATCGCGTTTAGAGTTGGTGGGGGACTTGTCTAATTCTTTGTAATTTCCCTTTATCAGCATGGGTCTAACAATTTCCAGTCTTTTCACTCGGCTGTTCGGCAAAAAGCAAATGCGAATTTTGATGGGTCAGTTCTGTTTTTTAAAACATTTCACGTTGCCGACTTTTAATCAACTATCTCTACATGTTTATTAGTTGGACTTGACGCGGCTGGTAAAACCACTATCCTCTACAAGTTGAAGCTAGGAGAAATTGTGACCACTATCCCAACAATCGGTTTCAATGTGGAGACTGTTGAATATAAAAATATTTGTTTCACAGTCTGGGATGTTGGAGGACAAGATAAAATTCGTCCTCTTTGGAGGCACTATTTTCAAAACACCCAAGGACTCATATTTGTTGTAGATTCCAATGACAGGGAGAGAATTACAGAGGCGCAGGATGAATTGCAGAAAATGGTAACTGAAATTAATATAATGAAGCCATAAACTTTCTTAAATGTATTTTTCATAACTGTAGCTGCAAGAAGATGAGTTGAGAGATGCAGTTGTCTTGGTCTTTGCAAACAAGCAAGATTTACCGCAAGCTATGAGTGCTGCTGAGCTTACAGATAAGTTAGGGCTGAACCAACTTAGAGGGAGAAGGTGGTATATCCAGGCAACATGTGCCACTCAGGGCCATGGATTGTATGAAGGATTAGACTGGTTGTCTAATGAACTGGCCAAATAAAGGTATTTAGCGTCATTTCTTGGTAAATATGTTGCTGAAGGCTTAAGGAAATTCCTCATGTTATGAATTCGGTGGAGGGATACAAGACATTCCTCCAAGCTATTATTCTTTACTTTCAGTCCTTTCCCTTTATTTCCTCTTCTTTTGATAAATTGTTGTTTGTCATTTTGATGTATCTTTTGGATGTCAAATTGAGAAAAAGAAAAAAAAATATTCAGAAGAATACATTAGTTACAGTATTTGCCTTATTTAGGAATGAATTTTGTGTTATTCGAACTGCATCAAAATACGTGTGAGATGTCCACGCTGAATCTTAGTACTATTTGTGTTACCCATGATGCCTTGCAAACCTTCCAACAGTGAAAAAATGGACGGTAAGTAAATTCCGAACAAATAATTTACATGGATTCTAAAATATAACAGGACAAATTCAAGATTCATGAGCTTGAAGCTTTGCGGTATTTTTCCTGCGATATTTGTTTTGTGTAATGTACGATCAAACCAGTTGTTTTATGAAAGTAAACTAGCGTTCGGTCCTGTGTCCAAATGGGTAGGCATTTGGGCCGTACCAGTAGCTAGGCTATTTGTGCCTTAAGAATTGGATCGGACGGTTAAGGGGTCTCCTGTTTTTGTGTCCACTACCAGTTTGGGTATCACGAACGCAATGAAATGGCGATTTTGGTTCCACTACATGATTTGCACCAGTATCTTTTGCAGTCTTAGCCACAAAGTAGCGCTAGAAAACTATTTTTGCAGGTACGTAGAATTGGCGCACTCAAGCCGCCGTTTTTCACGATGGCGGTGGGTATTCTCGATTTGCATAGCAAAGTCGGCCCAGCCTTTCCAATATTGAAAAATGGTCTACCCCGATCGCCCATGATTTACAATTGTTGGCGGCTATTCTTGTGTAATCTTGCAGAATGCAGAAATGGCATAAAAAGGCCTCCAACACCAAGTTTTCCTGTTGATAACGGCGCTTCCCTTTTCGAAAAGAACGGATTTTTTATACCATGCAGTTTTTTGCCTAAGGTTTTTTTGCAGCGTGAAGCTTTTGCCAATCTCTCCCCCCCCCCCCCCCCCCCCTCCTGATGGCAAATTATTACACAGTGGACATGGCGAGTCCCTGAGAAAATATAGTTCTTGAAAAAAAAATCTTGCGGAAAAATGGCATGCTATGAAAAAAAAATTCATTCGTTGGGACTATGTTGCTCATTATGTCCGTTATCTAACGACTCTAATTTATGAAATATTTTACGTATTAATTTGGTGGAAAATAAAATTTTTAAATATTACTTAGTGCCATAAGGAAGCCCACTGTGGGAAAAGTCGGTTTTCGGATATTTGTGCTCTGCTGTGCCCATTGGCAGCCGCAAATCAGAAAAATTTCGTCAGGTTCCTTATTCATTTCCCAGCTACAAAAAATAAATTTCATAGTCTAACAGACATTTTCTTGGACGTGTTTTCTCTAACTGCGCAAGACGCGCGCCGCCATAAGAACCCCTACTTAAAGGGCCGAAGAACGCCTTTAAAGATATAGATGACGAAGATGCGGTCAAAGATGAAGAAAGTCTTTGCATGAGAAATGGGCTTGGAAGAAGAATTTGATTCTTATAAGGATTTAGAGACAAGCTGTTGCGAATAAGTTGAGGTTGTAACCAGAACTGTTACTATTATTTAGAGATCGTTTACATTCTGCTATTGAGGATTGAATAAAAAAGTGTCTATTAAACTTTACGGTATTTACTATTTTCTAAATCAAGCCTATCACTCAGCCAGCATTATGATAGTAAAAAGCCTTAATCTGTAAAGGGATTTTTGCTGCTATAAATGTTAAGTTTACTTAGTAGTTCCAATCTGATTATAAATGTTCGGTTAAATTACTAAATACTACTGTAGCGCAGATATTTCATTACCTTTCTTCTATCGGTAGACAACTGCCCGAGATATTCTACGAATTTCTTTTCAGATGTGCCAGAAGTTTTATGGTGAATGCAGTTTTCTTGCGAAGCCCCGCCACGAAAATAGTTATTTGCTCAACAAGTTTGGGGAATAATCAGAACAGATGTAATCTGATTTTGATTTCTCTCTGGACAGTTAGCATTCAATCCGGAAATCCGGAAGAAACAAGGGTGAAAGAATATCTGAAACATAAAACATAAAGAAATATTAGTAATTAAAATTATGATAAAATATATAATAGTCTACATAATTAGTTCCTTACTACTTTTTTTTATGCTACTAGTAACTGTAAGAAACTCTTCAGACAAAAACTGATACAGCTAACCACCTGAATCAGCAATATGTTGATGTGTGATCTGATAAAAGTGGAAAAATTGATCACATTCACAACAACGATTTGAACAGTAAGTTCTTCATCTTACAGACGAGGCTCTGAAACGCCACAATATCCACTTTCCTTGGAAAATGAAAGGACTCAATGACTTTTTCTCTAAGACTGTCTCTTTTTCTTTAAACTTGAATATTTGTTTTTTCATTCTTGCTTTCCACACCAATTTTAATGGTTGATAGTCTATACAATTTTCAATATCCTTGGTTACATTTTTGCATGTCTATAACCAGTTCTTCCCAAAATTGATCAGCACCTGCTGAATGTGGACATAAGTAGAGGTTTCAGATTGAAAGTAAACTGAAATTATTATTACTTTCTTTGTTTATTGGTTGGGCAGACGTAACTTTCAGGATAATTTGGAGAGAATGTTGCGATAAGATCAAAATGGTGTTGGAAAATATGACGGACACCGACATGATATTATCACATCGGAAAATCCGATATGTGAATATTGTCGCGAGGGAAAAATAGTGACGTGGTTGTCATTTCTGAAAAGACGTGACAACCAACGATCAAATTGCGCACAACGCAGCTTCTCTTGAAAAGATGCTGCAACACGCAGATAATTTGATAAAAGATAGTTATCCCTAGAATTTATGTAACCCTAGAGATGGGGCGTATATTCCTCACGAGGGTATAAAAGCCCCTACATTTTTAGCTCTAAGTTCAGTTCTTGAGTTCTTAAGCTCTCTTCAAGTTTTCCTACAGTTCTCTTCACGTTCAAGTTAAGTAAAAGTGTAGTTATTCTTTATTTCTGCTATGTCTTGTATTTCTTCTTAAAATTCAATACAATTCATTAACAAAGTAAAGTCCAGTGTGACAATTGGTGGAGATGCAGTTCGTTACCCGTTGTTAACGAATTAGTGCTGCTTTAAAGATAGTCGATGCAGAAGAAGAAAAGCTCACGTTTACCCAGTTGCCCCCGGGATCCAAGTAGACACAAGCACCCGCTTCGTGACTTGCCCACCGCGCTGTCCGGTAACGAGACCACAGCAACTAACGAGGCACAAGATTCTGAAATTTCTACGTCAAGAGAAGATTTAGCGACGTCATCTACAGAGACGACTCGCCAGAGAGGGTTTGAAAATCTCGCAAGACAGTTAGAATCAAGTTCTGACTCCGAACAAGATTTAATAGAACCCACCCACCCGGTTGTTCCTCCGATAGGACAACACATTTTTGGATCTCCAAGACAATTGCAAGAAACAGCCATGGCGGCTGTAAGAAAATTCATAAGTCCACCTATTTTTCGAGGTAGCCCAACGGAAGACGCTCGTCAATGGTTAGAGCGCTACGAGACTATCTCTACCCACAATGGTTGGGGGAACGCGGACAAACGTAATAATTTTTGCATGTACTTGGACGATGCTGCAAGAAATTGGTTCTTGTGTGCAAGAGTGCCAAACGACTGGCAAGATGTGGCAGCACAGCCGGCTGCCGGAGAAAACCAAGCAAGACCTGCAGTTCCCGGTCCACGTTCGGTATTTTTCTCCATAAGAATTTCAGCCTTATTCTTATGGTCTTTTCCAAGAAACTAGACTAAGAAGTAGAACCCAAGGAGTGGATGAACCGACCACCAGATACTACTACGAAATTCTTAATCTATGCAGACTGGTCGACCCCAACATGTCGGAAGTCCACCGACTAGAGCATCTGTATAGAGGCCTTCGACCAGCACTTTTTAGAAAAATCTATCCTCAGAAGCCACAAACGTGTGAAGAATTCTTAGAACTGGCAAAAGTATATACGGAGACATCGATGATGTCAGAAGCCAGAGGATGGAAGGACCCCATGGCGGAACCACAAAGGTCGTTCGAACAAGTTCCAAACCTTTCGGTGGTCTATCCGGATCAACAAGCGGATCTTTTAAAACCAATGCGTGAAGTCATTCAAGAAACTTGTGAAAAATTGTTTAAGCAAGGCAGTCAAGACCAAGCGAAACCAAAAGGGCCGTTCAGACCCAAAGGACGCACAACAAGCGGTAAGCCACAGTGCTTTTGCTGTAAAAAAGCAGGGCACATTGCCCGAAACTGTTTCAGAAACCCTGAATCTGAGCAGTATAGAGGCCCAGCAAAGGACGCTGGAGCAGGCACAACTTCAAAAGAAAATCCATCTGTAAACTCAGTGGTTCAAGAGTCGGTGATGCGAGAAGAAAACGAGGGCGGTTCAGAAGACTATATTCCAAATTTAAACCTTGCAAGATTGATTAAAGAAAAAGTGAAGTGCGGCAAAGAAACTGCAATTGCGTTGATTGATACAGGAGCTGCAGTTACAGTGATTTCCCCTGAATTGTTGAAAAAGACAGGATTCGTGGAAAAGCCCCGCAATGGCCCGAAGATTCGTCTTGTAAACGGCCATACTCTGTCCCCACAGAGTACAGCTGACATTGTAATAACCCACAAGGGCAAAACTATCAAAGGAAACGCGATAGTCATGCCAATGTCAGGTTTTGAACTACTTCTGGGAAATGATTTCCTACAGCAATTTCGAGCAATCCACATAGACTACGAATCACAAGAATTGTCGTTTACGACAGGGAAGTCACCACTTGCAGAAATTTTGCTTATTCAAGCAGAAGAAATCAAGGATAGCCGGCTGGTCACAAGAGATCGTCAAGAGATACTAGCCATCACCAAGTGAAGGCCATTCTACAGCAAACAAAGTAAAACGAGTGCAAAGTTTTTTGGGCTTATGTTCGTACTACCGACGTCATATCCAAGGTTTTGCTTCAATCGCTCGCCCACTCACATCACTCACGAAAAAAGAAATTTCGTTTGTGTGGGGAGAAGACCAGGCTAACAGTTTCAATGCCCTGAAAAAAGCGCTCACCTCATCTCCAGTTTTGGCCCATCCCAACTACGACTTGCCAATGGAAATTTTTCCTGGCGCCTGCGGATACGGGATAGGAGGAATACTAGCCCAGTGCATAGAAGAAGCAGAACGTCCCATAGCATACGCCAGCCGCTTACTAACTAAATCGGAGTGAAGTGTTCGAAAGTGAACTATTCGATAACTGAAAAAGAGTGTCTTGCATTAGTGTGGTGTCTCTCCAAGTTCACATGTTTTGTGTGGGGCTGCAAAGTGAAAGTCGTCACAGATCATCAAGCTCTATGTTGGTTGATGAGCAAAAAAGACCTAGCAGGTCGTTTAGCACGTTGCAGCTTATCGCTACAAGAATACGATATCACGATCGTATATCGCAGTGGAAAAACGCCTGACAACGCAGATTGTCTTTCAAGAAATCCATTACCAAAGACGGAGGAGCAAGAAGACGACCGCTGTGTTGTCATAGGAGCACTAACTGATGACTCAACACTCTCCGAAGAAGAAAACGAGTCCCTAGCAGACAAGCAAAAAATCTGCAGTAATTGGAATCAGCTAATTCAAAAAATCCAAAGTGGAAAAGCAAGAGTGAAAAATTTTGTGATGAACAATGGAAAAGTCTACAAAGAAACTATAAAGAATGGAAAAAGTTACAGAAGATTGTGCGTACCTGTTGACTATCGTGAAAGAATCCTATACGCCTATCATGACGACATCGTCTCCGGTCACCTTGGAATCAGTCGCACTCTACGAAAAATTTGTGATCGTTTCTACTGGCCGAAGATGACACTGGACATAGTGCGTCATGTGCAGAGTTGCGTACACTGTCAGAGCAGAAAAGGAGTTCCAGATAAATCTCCAGGACTTCTACAATGCATCAAAGTGGAAAGACCGTTTCAAAGAGTAGGAATGGGCCTTCTAGGGCCATTTCCACTGCGGATGAAATCATTCCATGAAGCTGTGTCGGGTCCTGGCATCACCGAAGAAACCTCAGAGAAAGAAGATGAAAATCATCAAGAAGAAGAAACGCAAGAGATACCTGCTTCAAGTGATCCACAACCTCAGGCTGATCCAGAAGAAACACTAGTTGAACAGAGCAGCGAATCACAGGACATCGAAGAAAATGATGTGGCCACGTCCACTCCGGAAGTAGTCACGCCAACGTCAACTAGAAGACCCACTCGTAGCAGACGACCTCCAGCCAGATATTTAACTCTATTGGTACCGTTCCTCATTTTCCTGATTGGGCCGCTGCCAACCAACTCACTGATCCTGAGAGAACATACAATATTCAAACAGCAAACTGTTGTGGCGTTCAGTGAATCATCGTGAACCATCGTAACAGATCTTGACTTGGGAGTAGCTGATACAGCGACTGCATGCCTAAAGCAAAAGATACTTCAACAACAGGAAGTGGCAGAAAAGTGGAAGAATACAGGCTTACGATCACAACAGATAGCAGCCAGAAAAATCACCAGCCGAACGCAGACAATCCTGAAAGAAATGGAAACTGTAGCAGACCGATTGGCAAACATAAAAAAAGCTTCAAATCCTGACCAAAGAAACCGTCGAAGTCTTGTTGACGGTGGAGGATCAATCCTGAAATGGCTGTTCAACAATAGTGAATGAATCACTTTGGGAGTCCAGAACAAACGCAAAACTCATCAGAGAGCTGCAGGGCCAGTATTCCATACTAAACAACGATAACACACCTCATGGAGACGGAGGGGAAAATAGGACAACTAATACTAAATCACTTCGAGTATTACATCCAACTGGATGAAACACTTGAAGCAATGAATCAAATCTTGCTGTGGCTACAACAATTTGCCGATAGTCTCGATGTCGGCTTCAGTCTGTTAGCCAACGGGCATTTTGCGCCACAAATTGTCTCTCCAGCAAGATTCAATAAAGTTATTAGAACAATAAACGAGCAATTACCAAGAGGATGGTTTATTTCCAGCGATGAGCTTTGGGTCGCCTACCGAGAATCAACGGTAACCGTGGCGGCAATGGAAAACTCGTTTCGTCTCTTCATACATGTTCCTATCTTCGATCACGCTCAGCAGTACAAGCTCTTCGAAATTATCAACCTCCCGACAGCTACAGACAATGGAACGCATGGTGTCTTGTTTGGAAATCTACCAGAATACCTTGCTGTATCTGCTGATCTCGAAACGTATCTAGAACTATCCAAAGGTGATGTTAAAGATTGCAGCAAAATAGGAAGACCACTGTGTAAATTCCATACCGGCATCAGCAAGAGAACAGCCCGAAAATCTTGCGCAATGGCTGTCTTTTTAAATGATTCGGCCCGAATCAATTCACAATGCAAAAAGAAGTTCACAGATTGGCACGGACCTGAAGTAGTCTACATGGGATCCAATCAATGGGTCTACTCAGCCACGAAACTGCATGAGATTGTGTTTTCGTGTCCAGCAGGAGAGCAGCCACCTTTGAGAACAACAACATTACCAGCTGTAGGAATGTTTGAAATACCTTTGGGATGCACCGCTCGAACAGAAGAATGGGTATTCCCAGCCAGCATGGAAGGAAGCATAACGGCGCCAAAACTACAAACAGTTGTTCTACCATCAGTGAAAATTTTTGCACAAGATGTCCAAGAAGCCGATGGCAAAAAGCACACGTTTGTCGAGCTTCCACGAGAAAATAGTTCGTCTGTAGACATTATCAGTCAGCTGCTCCATCGCAACGCACAAGCAACGTTGTCATCTGAAATGACTGGAGAACAAATCCATAACTTAATCATGGAAAAAGAAAAAGAAAAAGAGTTTTACCTTACTCGTTATCCTTACGAGTTAGTGGCTTTCAACATTATATTGATGTGCGGAATAGTGTGCTTGGTGATTAAATTCTACACACTTCATAAGCGTCTTATCACTCATGAGAGGTGCGACATCGCTCCACCCGGAGACCCCGGGAGGAATGAAATGGAATCGAAAAATCTCTAGAAAGGAAAAATTGTTAGTGATGCTAGTGAGTGACAAAAACAGAGAAACAACTGCTTAGGGAAAGAAGTGAAAAGTTTATTGTTGTCAGACAAAAAATACAATCACTCTTCACGATCATTATCGAAATCTAAAAGATCGTCGTCTTCAGTGTTGTTTTCCTCAGCCGCGGCGTTTAAAACTTCAAGGCGAACAAGCCGGGCATCTTTCCTGGCTTGCATTTCCTCTTGTATGATTTCCCTGTAGAAATCAGAGCGGCGAGGTGTAGGATGATAAATGTCCTGCCCGGACTTCAACCACCAAAGAAAACGCGCGTGAAAGTGGGGAAAGTGATTCCTTTACCTTGCATAACCAGGATACGTGCTAAAACAAAGAAAACATCAGTATGAAATGAAATATAATAAATTTTGGAAAGATTACTACCTGTAGTAATAGTCGTGTAACCACGGAGGAGAGACGGTTAAGTGATGACCAAGAAGAACATTGTCTTCGTATACTCGTTTGAACACGACCAAAAACTCCGCACGATAATAAGTGATAAGCGACCAAAACGGATACTATAACCGGGAAAGTTACCACCACAGTAACACACAAGAGCGCATTCAGCAAAGGGGAGATTTTAAAGCATAAACTCGAACGTAAACATTCTCGTGGCAAAGCAAGAAACGAACTGAAGACGGAAGACAGCAGTTGAATTTCTCATGCATCCTAACGTTGATTATCTTTTATCACATCCACAAATGAATTGCTAATTATAGTCGTTTTTCTTACGCTTCCATTGTTCCTTAGTTCTAGCAAATTTCTTTTTTGATAAAAGCACATTGACCACACTTCATCGTATGGCTAACTTCTACTGTAGTTGTCCCTTTACCTCTCTAAAGCGACCGCTCTTTATCGTATGCTTGACTTTTACTATAGTAGTCCCTTTACCTCTCTAAAGCGACCGCGCTTTATCGTACGCTTGACTTTTTCTATAGTCCTTCCTTTACCTTAATAAAGCGACCTCGCTCTTTCGTATGCTTTCTCATTACTATAGCTTTTGATGAATCTTGGAAAATCACGGGTTTCCCCAATATTTTGTTATACCCTTGATTCCCTTTTAATGATTATTAGTACAGTCGGGTCGCCTGTCTTGAAGAAGGGGGACCTGTCGCGAGGGAAAAATAGTGACGTGGTTGTCATTTCTGAAAAGACGTGACAACCAACGATCAAATTGCGCACAACGCAGCTTCTCTTGAAAAGATGCTGCAACACGCAGATAATTTGATAAAAGATAGTTATCCCTAGAATTTATGTAACCCTAGAGATGGGGCGTATATTCCTCACGAGGGTATAAAAGCCCCTACATTTTTAGCTCTAAGTTCAGTTCTTGAGTTCTTAAGCTCTCTTCAAGTTTTCCTACAGTTCTCTTCACGTTCAAGTTAAGTAAAAGTGTAGTTATTCTTTATTTCTGCTATGTCTTGTATTTCTTCTTAAAATTCAATACAATTCATTAACAAAGTAAAGTCCAGTGTGACAATATGATACCGATATTTGCTACCTACCAGTGAAAATAATAACCAAATGCGGATTTCCCACGCAATGTAACAAAAGATTTGAAAACCTTCATGATGTTAGCCAATGGTTTAGTAACCAGAATTGGGGCAAAGTTATTTTTTGTAAGCAATTCTCGGTTTCTTGTTGCACCCCAACTGCTTAATCCGTTTATATTGCCATCTTTCTCGATGTCTTCTTTTGCTATCCTTTGGAAATTCCTCTTCATTACTTTTTTTAGTAATTAAAAATTCCGAAAGATTCATATGCTGGGCTTAAACTTCTGCCTTATATGCATGCTTCAGTCGCTCTAACAACTGCCCCGTAGAAATTTAAAGCACTGATAAATAATGAACTACATTGTTATATAATCGATGATTTTGCAAAACCAATATATCGCATTGATTTTGGGATACACCACTCGGCATATCTACATCGTGCATTATGTGCAGAACAGCCTATTGGGAAGCACGATATGCCGATAACGAACAGTGTTAATGTTTGATCCTGAATGTAGGACTTTTTTTTACATTTCAGGAAATATCGTATCGGTTTACATAAAAATATTAATAAAATTCTGCAATACATTGGTATTGTGATGTTAAATACAAATATTGATAATCGATATCCCTAGCATAGAGTATACCTGGATTAATAACGGGAATATCCTTTGCATGGAGGAGCTTGAGCTTCGCATGATGGAGTTGCGGCTGGTCGATTCCAAATTGCCAGCACGCCCCGGTAATTGGCACGGTTAATAACGTCAATCTAGTGCAACGTAGTCTCCGCGGTACGTCGCAACCATCTAGGCCCTGCAAAGCACACGCCCCCAGCATTCTGATTGTAGTGTTGTGTAACGAAGCTGAACACATTGTTCCTTTAATTTCTTTCGCTTTGCTTCCGTAGTAACGTGCAAGTCTGGACATGGGAGTTGCAACATGTATGTGCAACTCGGCTGACCTAGATGAATTCCTGCAAGCTGATTCACGCAGACGGTATCTCACCAATATCACGCCATATTGAACGCGTAGTAGTCGACTAAAGGCATCTCTCTTTCGCTTTATTAGTAGTATTGTGCCTTACTTGATGTTTTATTAACTAAATCAGTTTCGTTAAAACTCGTTCACACTTAGAGTTATTCACGGCATTCGATTGCCTAGTCTTACTTATTTGAACTCTTGTTTGGGTATCGCTCGTGCGGAAGTTGAGTTATCACGCTCACCCCGTGTCGTTTTTCTTCTCGTTCTCGATACGTGTGATCACGGTAAGGCCCAATTATAATTGTTCGAAAAATTCGAAAGCTTCTTCTTCTTCTTTGTTCTCTTGTATTTTTAATTCTTATTCTTGTGTTTTAGCCTATAGTTATACATACATCATTGTGGGTAAAACGTCGACGAGTTCTTTTCATTTCATTCTTGTCTTAAATCGGTAAAATCATCCTCCCCACGGGGAGAATGCTTTACAGTTGGCAATTGTCTAGTTCTGTAACATACAAATTATCTACGCCCATTTCTAGGTAACGATACGATTATCGATAAGGTATCTAATGATCCTCATCTTCCAGTTAAAAATTACAATGCGCAAGTGATACAATGCCTATAATTTAGATACATACATTATAGGCGCGGGTAACAATGATTTTAAAAATGAGATTTAAAATGGATTTTGGGTTCTAGTTACTATGGCAATACTAACCAGATTAAAAAAAAAAGCGACAAATAAAATTTTTTTTTCGGAAAGGGACTGGTAGAAATAGGACTGCCTTTTAACATATTTAAGGACAGTCCTATTTCTCCACGGCCTTAGCCCTATTTCTCCCTAGAGGAAGTTCTATTCCTTTTCCGTTATTCGAGTAGGAACGATAAGCCCCCAAACCGGTAGGCAATAAATTGCATAATAGCGTCAGCTGTTTTCTAAATGTTCCGTTAAATTGAAGAATTTCAAATTTTTGAGCTTTGACCTGACCCCACTCTTGCACAATCATTTCGTGTCCAATATCACCCATGCCATTTGTACAGTATGTTGCACAAAAATGTGTCAGGTAAGGCCCAAGGTTTTTAAAATATATATATAGATATTTTCTTTGGCTGTGTTGGCGCTAGGGGGCATATACAGCTTACCTTGACGGCTACATTTTCTGCAAGCAACACATCCCCGGATTACTGCACGGCGTAGCAGACGGTTTTATTTGTTATTTCTAAACGTCAACTGTCACAAATATAGTAAGTGTTAAGTGTATTTTGTAATGATTATGTTGGATATCAATACACTTTCAGAGGTAAATCTGCTTAACTTTTAAATTTATATTTTATTTCATTTTCTGTTTTTCTATTAGGGATAAATTAAGGTGTTAACACTTGTTAACGACACCACTAATAATGTCTCTGGCTTTTGGTAACTCCCTAACAGGCTGCAAGTAAAAATAAATTCAAGCTTTCTCCAAGGTATTAAATGTATATTATATGTTTTCATAATTTAATTCCAATTTGTACAGGGTATGGCTTTACCACAAGATATATTGGAATACGGAAAGGTTCCATCGGAGGGGATCTCTGATGTAACATTATCTATACTTTGACAGCAATGAACAGAACCGGATGCCTACATTACATCTCAAACACATGCAAAGGTATTTTACTTTACTAAATATGAAGAATAATAGTATCTTGTAAAAGGAAATCATACCCGGTATCATTAAATTCCAAATGTGGAAATACAACGGAGGCTTATTAACAGTTCATTTCTGTTTGTTTAATTGTGAACTTCATTGACGTGTATTACTTATTGTCTAACAAAATGCTTTAAAACATCAAACCTATTGTTTTAATGTTACCTTATATTTCTTTATATCTAAGCTTAAAATAGTAGTCCAGAATCAAATTTTTTCTTTTATTTTCAGTTATTGGGAAAACAAAATAAAACAAACAAAAGGTCGAGCTTCTTGACCGAAGTCGTTTTAAATAAAATAAACATAATAAGCAGCAAAACAATAAGAAAACAAATTCAGTTTCTTGGAAAAGAATTTAAGAGTTCTTTCCAATATGCGTCGCTGTTGTTTTTGGTTTCCCAAAAACGTTCGATGGTGGCCCATAAATCTTCTTTGTTTCCTGGTTGTTGCGGATAAAAAGAAATGGTTTTTTCTAGATCCAACCAGATCTTTCTAAATGGCTAAAAATCTCCGGAGTCTTGCGGCCATGGCTGAGCCGTAACTTTTTCTTTTCCATTGGTCCACTCCTGTAGAGCGTCCGTGATGATTCTTGATTTTCCGTTCCTGGATGTAATAGTGGAAATTTTCAACTCATCAAGTAGTTCAGGACTAAATTCGTCGCTGAACACTTCGATTATTTTTCCAGGAAAATTGTCTACGCGACAAATGGACCCTATTCCGCCAGTCGATGAAAACCAAACCCACACATGAAGGGAATGCTTGTTTTTTTTACCTTACATGTGGAATTATAAAAAAATACATGACCGGCTTGATGAATACTAAAATAAAATGAAAATTGTTAAAAGAATTTTTACTTTTCCAAAAATTAAACACTAAAATTAAAAGACTTACCTGAATGTAGCAGCATCAGTAAAAATCACGTTATTCCATTTATGCCCATTAAGTTGGGCTTCAGGATCATTGGCTTTGCGGGTAATACACTTGGAAAAAATGATGCCATAGTAGGAGCAAAAATCGTCGCCCACGCTTCGAAGAAAAAAGAGGAAAAATGAATGACGATACAGTGACTTTTGTACGCGTTAAAATCATGTGGGGAAAGGGTAAGAAAAAGTCACCTAGGCTGAACTGGACAGGAAGTCTGTAGCCATACATATAGGTATTTATCCTTGACCTAGGTCGAAGTGCGTCAGCTGAAAAAAAGTATACCTTTTAACACTATGTTTTTACGTGAGACAGGCAAACATTTAAGTCCCCAAGATAAAGGCGCAATAGTTGCGCTTTTTAATAAAAATACTACCATCCCTGAAATTGCGGATACAATTCAGTGCCACCCTAATACAGTTAAAAAGTGGATTCGTCGATACCAAGAAACTTTTGACGTTAACCGTAAAATAGGATCCGGAGCACCCCGTAAGACGACGCCAGCACAAGATTCTATGCTGTTGCAAGCCTTCAAGTCAAAACCAATAACAACCCTGCAGGAACTCAAAGGTAAGAAAAAAATAAAAATTTTAATGTTATATTTTATTAAAGCTAGATCATATATAGATATTTGCGAGTTGCCCATTCATCGAGCAACGATTTCTCGAAGAGTAAAAGGGCACGGGATTCACGGCAGAATTGCTGCCAAAAAAAAATTCCTTACAGAAGCCCCAAAAAATGCAAGATTAGCATTCGCAACGGAATTCGCCAATAAAGATGTAGATTGATGGACAAAAGTTATATTTAGCGATGAAAAAACTTTTGGGTAAACAATTTATTATTTTAATTTTTCTTTATTTTGATTTCATTATTTTATGTTCATTTAACAGTTCCCACGAGTGTGGTCGTTCCTTCGTTTATCGCACGAATGGAACGAGGTTCAACCCTAGTCACACTCAGATAATTAAACGAAGTGGGAGGCAATCAATTCCAGTTTGGGCCTGGTTTTCGTCCGATGGCGCCGGGAAAATGCATCGCATCAACGGCCGTCTAACGGCTGAGAAATACATCGGAATATTGGAGAACGAACTACTACCATCTGCATGGGCTAGGTTTGGAACAGATGAGCTCATTCCATTTGTTCAGGATCATTCCCCCATCCACACGAGTTTCCTCGTTCGGGACTGGTTTGAAGATGAAGGTGTCTCCTTTCAGCTTCTTCCGTGGCCACCAAAAGGAGCAGATTTGAACCCCATTGAAAATTTGTGGAGTGAAATGGTGCGTGAAATGGATTCTCATCACGTAGAAAATCCCAACGAACTTTGTAGTGCTGTAAACAATACCTGGAGCCATCTTAGTCAACGGCCATCCTACTGGCAAACTCTCGCAAAGTCCATGAGTTCCCGTCTAGAACTAGTCATAGCTGTGGATGGCGACTGGACTAAGTAATAGATTATAATGTTTTTTGAAAGAATAATAAAAACGACTTTTTGAAACAAACTGATTTATCTACATTAATTGCAGTACACAAGGTAGGAAACTGATTCGTTATTTTTATTGTTTTGCTGCTTATTATGTTTATTTCATTTAAAATTACTTCGGTCAAGAAGCTCGACCTTTTGTTTGTTTTAAAACATTTTATTAAAACAATAAGTAATACACGTCAATGAAGTTCACAATTAAACAAACAGAAATGAACTGTTAATAAGCCTCCGTTGTATTTCCACATTTGGAATTTAATGATACCGGGTATGATTTCCTTTTACAAGATACTATTATTCTTCATATTTAGTAAAGTAAAATACCTTTGCATGTGTTTGAGATGTAATGTAGGCATCGGGTTCTGTTCATTGCTGTCAAAGTATAGATAATGTTACATCAGAGATCCCTTCCGATGGAACCTTTCCGTATTCCAATATATCTTGTGGTAAAGCCATACCCTGTACAAATTGGAATTAAATTATAAAAACATATAATATACATTTAATACCTTGGAGAAAGCTTGAATTTATTTTTACTTGCAGCCTGTTAGGGAGTTACCAAAAGCCAGAGACATTATTAGTGGTGTCGTTAACAAGTGTTAACACCTTAATTTATCCCTAATAGAAAACCAGAAAATGAAATAAAATATAAATTTAAAAGTTAAGCAGATTTACCTCTGAAAGTGTATTGATATCCAACATAATCATTACAAAATACACTTAACACTTACTATATTTGTGACAGTTGACGTTTAGAAATAACAAATAAAACCGTCTGCTACGCCGTGCAGTAATCCGCGGATGTGTTGCTTGCAGAAAATATAGCCGTCAAGGTAAGCTGTATATGCCCCCCTAGCACCAAAACAGCAAAAAAAATATCTATCTATATATTTTAAAAACCTTGGGCCTTACCTGACACATTTTTGTGCAACATACTGTACAACTTTGACCGCAAAAGAATTTTTTGCGATGTGTTTATAGTTGAATTGGTAAAATTATTTTGCCTTTGAAATATTATTAGGAAATCTCTAGTCTACTCATTTCCAATATCAATAAACGTATAGTTAGAAAATAATGCAGGAAAAAATCACCGATATAGAACAATAAAAAACGCAGACTTTTTGTCATTTTTATAGTTTGTTAAATAACTCAATAAATAACTTAGACACGAGACTCAAATTTTTACGCAATTTATAACAGCCTATTTTGAACAAAATGTATAAATATTAAATTTTTTAATAATTACTTATTTTCCTCGTCACTGTATAAATTGGTATAGTGTCCAAAATGGGTCCTGTCTCTCCTGTTTACTTCAATACCCAACACATTAACAAAGGAACAATAAATAATGGACAAATGAATTAAACAAAAAATGATATATATTTCTATGCATTTTTGTTAAGAAATACAACCATCTTGACATTATTTGGGTTTAAGTGGTTTCTACTCACCAATCTGAGTTCCAAAGCACTAGAAAACAGTTCTTCAAATGGCACAGATGTAGCAGGAATACGTTAAAATTAAATCGCAACTTTGGAAAGAGGAAGCGGTGCACCTCGATTTTTTTTCATTCTTCCAAAATTTCAAGGAGTTACCAGCGCGGGCAGTAGAAGAAAATCGTTGTGTTGTGTTTTGTCATTGTCCTTTCTAGTTGACGCTTAGTACAGTTATGGCGTTATGATCGTTCCCAATCGAGTTTTTCGTTGGTTTTGAACTAGTTGCTAAAGGTGTTTCAACAGTAGGCGTACAAGTACAATCAATTAGACCTTCGTCTGCCTCTCAGCTTCATTTGAAACTTCTTTTGGAAAGTGGAAGGTCAGCTTCTTGAATCTATAAAAAAATTACGGTGATAGATGACAGTTACTGTTAAAAACTTTTACCTTGGTTTAACCATTCTACCTTGGATTCAAACAGTTAGCAATAAGATGAGATGTTGAATATTCCAGTTTAATGCTGAAACGGGTGTTGAACCCACTTAAAAGATCTTCGTTGAACTGTGTAAGAGGTGAGATGTAGATGTCTGCCTTTCTTCGATTCAAGAAATGCATTACTAATCGAATCGAAAGAAATATCTTCGAAACCGACAGGTGATACTAGGTTGAAAGGTCAACGGTCACTTTGTCAAATGGCTGCAATTTTTCCATAACTGAGACAAGAGTTTCCCACTCATATTTCTGTAAGTCCTGATCTGAACGATCAATGGCAAGGGATGAAAGAGAATCTTGTACATACTCCTTAAACTCGACTAAACTGGCAACAGTTTTCAACGTCGAGTTTCAGCCAGTGACCACGTTTTCAGCCAAAACCTTATCCGTTCGGTTTCCGCATAAGAATTCCAACTTAGACTTGTTTTCACCATTTTTATGAAAGAAAGCCACGATTGCTGTTGACCGTTATAAAATTGAAGCAAGCTCGTGATTTATTTCAATAGAGCCTTTGACTACAAGACTTAACAAAATAAAACGTTATTTACTAGAGAATAACGAAAGAACTTTCAAATGAGCCTTACTTTGTCAATAATTTGGCAATCGACAGCCTTATTTTTTTTATCGGGGATTAAGTTCCTCGAAGTGTAGCATTCTTGGAGGTGTTAAATTGGCAAAACGCGAGAAACCATTGTCATCGAGGAATTGATGAAATGAACTGTGACATTAACGTATTGGCGATTGTTCCGGCACGTCTAGGCATCCGTAGTGAGCGAAACTCACTCTACCAAAGATATGTTTTGGATAAGCTTGTCGGCGGCTTCCATGCACATTTTTGGAAGGTAATTGTGAGTGATGGTGCTACGTGACGGTAGACTTACTCGTGGATCAATGGCCAAAACGAAAGCAATTTTTATAACCATATCAAAAAATCCACTATCATGCTTTATTAATTTTAATTTTAATCACGTTAAAACGGACATCATCAACGGTAGAACATGTTCAAAGAGCATCAACGGATTGGCATGGTATTTTTCACCGCACAATGACATATCGATCATTACCCACACAGCACACTGCTGTGTGCTGCTGCTGTCTTTTAGGTGACCATTTTCAGTGCTCACTGGACCACTAGGACAACCATAAGCTGCGCCGAACTTCTTAAATGCCATGTTTTGGCTGCCTTTTACACATTTAGATGACCGACAGATACTATGTGCGAGTCCATGTGCGTCTTTTACCAGTCGTCTATAAACGAATTTCTGCGTTGAATACGACACTTTTTGGAACACTTTGCTTTACTACGCTTAATAATATAATTCAAAAAATGAATACATAATATAAGCAAGGTCATTTTTGATTCACTTTTTTATTATGGCCTATATATAGCATATACATTTTATAACAAGTAATCACAGTTTCTTCTTCTTCTTCTTCAGTGTCATTCTTGCGCGAGGTCGAATGTCTCAGCCCATTCTTGATTTTGGCCTCGCTGGTGTCCACCGTTAGTGATATTTTGTGTTGGCTACGAATTGACTCTAATAAAAAAGTACGTACATTACGGAGAAAGCTATCGCTACTATATGCGAAAATAATAATTGTTTTATTTCCTACCAACAAAAGCAGCACATAAGTGCATGTTTTTGAACGAGCGTTTTTTTTGTTCAATTCTTAAGAACAATAATGAGTAGTCAACTCATTTTTCATTACTCTAGTGAATGTTTTTCCAACCGTGTTTTTAATGGGCTACCTCCAATTCCCTTGAAGTATTAGATCTAAAAAAACCGAAAAATATAAAGTTTCTAAAATCCAACTTTCAAATACTTACAAATTTTGCAGGTTAAACGTCATCATCCAGGGTGTGTTCTAGTTTTGCCATTTGCTCTGAATTTTTTAGCTGGTGGCCAAAATGACGCATGGCTTCTACTGCTTCGGACTCTGGAGGACTAGTCTGATTGAGTAAGACATAAAGTAGCTGCCCCTGCTCACGCTGTGTGGCTCTGATGATTTCTTGGTTACTGAGCACGAAGTCTAGTTTTCCCATTAGCGGTGATAAAAATTGTGGTTCTGCTGTCTAAAATTGCTTTATTTACATTATTTTATTTGCGATGAATGCTATCTTACCTGATGGAGAAGTTGGACTGGGGCTTTGATAAAACCTTGACTTCTCCGTATCTATCTCGTCTTCTACTTCAGTATTTTCCACTAGGTTCGATTCAAAAGGAGACATTACAGGACGAGGGATTTCGACGACACTATAATCACAGTATCATTTGATATGGACAAATCAGTTTTTAAATTACCATCACCCGCCGCTTCACTGACATTTCGTCTGTTTCGTGCCTGCCACACGAAATTAGATCGCTGTCGCACGACATTTCATTGAAATTTACAATATGAATTTAATTACCAATTTAGTTGCAAATTGTAGAGTTTGAACACTCTAACTTCAAGACGCAGGAAAACAATAAAGTCACACGCAAGCGGGCAAAGAAAACACTGAACTGTATCACACTAAGTGGCGAGCGTTTTCTTCCACTGCAAAGCCACCACGGCCTTTTAAAAAATTGTTTGTATCGGAAAACGTTGCCAGGCTTTTGAATTACATATATGCCAAAACTTGCAACATAGGATTTGCCCAAATTTGGGACTAAACACGTCAAGGACGGATAGTCATCTAATTACCCGTCCTGGTTGCCCTAGTGGGACGAATTTTGGATGACTTCAGGCTTACAATTGTTGGGTGGATACGGTGCCTTTCGAGATGCATCATCATGCTCGATGTGTTCCCATTAAGTGGCATTTAAGTTGGACACTGAAAACATTGACAGATTTTGCCACCTAAAGATCCTTCTTTTTCAAAATAAGTAATACAGGACTACGAGTTTGTCTAGTATTTTAGACATCTGATATGAGCAGTTGAAATAAATCATTAAATTCTGAATAACGTACGATAAGGTTAATTATTAAAATTAAAAAATGTGTAATTAACTTACCTTGATGAACGTGGTAGGAAGAGGTGATTCACAATTTGAAACTGAAAAGGTACTAATTGTGTGCTTTGTTTCACCCACGACGCCATCTACGACCCATACTGCCAAAGAATCAACTAATTAGACAGAACATCACTGAACGGTTGTATTTTAAGCGAACTTTCACATGTTGTGAGGTTTGATACCACAAAAAAAATTTCCAGGCACCATAAATGAAGTAACTTACAACAATATTAGGGCTTATTTGGCAAGCTGTATCGAAACTCATCCACAAAGTTGACTATTGTACTGAGTGTTTGACAAGTGTTTCATTAAAACTACAGAGTTGTGGATATAATGAAGTTTTTGTGATTCAGAGTGTCCGAATTCGTATCCTACAACTAATCTGTAACAAGCCCAAAGGCTAACCAAAAGGAGCCACACCTCTTATATCCCTCAAGCGTTTCACAAGTGAAAGTGAACGTATCTCCTCCCACTTTACCTTCAACATTTGTGTTCTGTAGTAGTATAAATACTGCATATTTTGTAGCTTGTAATTCGGAGTTGTTTCGGCAACTCACTGCAAATACACGGGATTTGGAAACTTTACAATTGGAGGTCCCAACGAGACTAACACTTGTTGTCCAGTACAAAGTTTCTTACTCGTAACATATTTCAGTGATTGTGCTCTACATTTCCCCGACGAGTCTCCAACAGCTCTACCAGGCCAAGGAACACCATCAAAAGGTAAGCGAATGCCGCTTGATCATATCGTACCAGAGACTACTCGTAAAGAGAATACATTGTACCCAAACGTTGTCGACGAATTATCCCCATCTTTGTACCCCGTACTCCCTAAAATCCCAACCAGATCCGAGAAAAATTTTTGGACCAATGAAAAACTCTTGTGGACTTGAATTTGAACAAGAGTCAGAACAAAACAAAACCTATCAGACCATTACGACAAAAGCACATATACAACAAATAGAATCTAAGAAACAAGAAGTTAGCAAAGAGACAGACAACGCATTGCAATTATATTCATATTCATTGTTAGAACAAACGTTGCAAGCATCAAGTGGTATAACAGCAGAAACTATTACAAACACCACAAAGACATTTAAAAATCACGTAGAATCCCTCGGTGGCAACACTGAAAACCTTGACAATATATTGCAACAGATTAGCATTGTTCATGGTAAAGAAAAAGAATTCCTATTCGGTACAATCAGAGTCCTCCAAAAAGAAGTAATACTTGCGCAGATAGCTGAGAAGAAATATTCATCTGACTTAAACTACGAGTTACAAAGCATACGAAAACAGCTAGATAGCAACAAGAAAAGGGCAAAAAGTTCCAAATACACCCTAAGTAGTTCCCTTGAGCAACTCCAAGAAAGTAACGAAGCACTCAAAAACGCCCTTGAAAAGTCTGCCAATCGAATCAGCGAATTAGAAACCAGCCTTGAAACTGCCACAGCAACAGAGAACCAATTGCAAAACCTTTTACGAAAAAAGGACGAAAACAATATAGCTGTTGAGAGAGAAGGGCAAGAAATAATTAGCAAACTTGAAGGTGAAAGAAAACAACTGGTTACGAGGTTAGAAGACGCCGAACAACGGATAAAAGCAGCTTTAGAAGCAAACAAACAACTTCAGACAGAAACAAAAGAAATAAAAGAGATCCTAGAAAAAACCTTAGCAGAAAAAGCAGGTTTACGAAGAAGTCTGATATAGTACTACAAAGAATAAAAATCACGAAACGGAATTACAAAAGACCAACATACAGGCAGGAAACCGAGAAGAAAAAATTTGGTATCTGGAGAATAGAATAAAAGAATATAGAAAGCAACAGGTAACATTCGTCGAAACCGAAGACTTAGACGCCTCCAACGAACCAAGAGAAATAACGAAATAATAAATAACGAGATAAACGACCTAACGTCAATAACAGAAGGAGACAAATCCCTTCACTTCGAGCTAGAATCAGAACAAGTCGAAAAGTTACAACAACTTAACGACGACCTAAAAAAACAAATCGAGATCCAAAACGATAACCTCCTTCAACTAAAACAAAAGTATCAGACTCTCAAAAAAAAAGTCAAAATGGGACTTTCACACAAAGAAACTTTGAGAATTGACCGCGACACAACGGATAGCGATAGCATCGATACATCCACAACCCAACCGATTGTGAAAGCATTAGGAGAATTATTTTCGAGAGAAGACAAAAAGTCAATTCCAATTTTCAAAGGGAAAAGTACTGATAAATTAATAACAGAATGGCTAAAGGACGCAGAACATCTAGCACGCAACAACGACTGGGATGACAACCAAATAATAAGATTCTTCTCCGACAGACTAAAAAGTGATGCCCTAGAATGGCATGGAAACTACGTAGAAGAGCAAGGTGATGAGTTAAGTTATGACGAGTGGAAAACCGCCATCATTAAAACAAAATTCGGGAACTGGAAAATACTAATAAGAATCGTGGATTGTCACAGGATACCGATATAACCATAGCAGCAGCAGATCGATACGAACCAAGATCTCCACGATCGAGTGATCGATACTCCAGATCACAAAATCCGCGAGTTCGATTCAACGAGAGACCTAATAGCAGAGGTCCCAGTAGTGACCGAAACTTCAATCGTAGCAGAGAGAACAGCCCATACCGCAACAACTATACTTCACCACGAAGAGAAGGTACCTCTTCGGGGTATAGGCAACCCAATTACCCTTCCTATCAACAAACGCAGAGACCCCCGTACAGAAACGGACAAATACATTACAATCAACCAAACTTTCAACCACCAACAATCAACAAGTGTATCATCAAAACCCGGGTTATCCTCAACAATACCCACAGCAACGACAAAACCAACCAAACACCCCCGACACCCTTGGGAATAAGATTATTATCTGTTACAAGTGCAATAAAAGAGGACACATTGCACGAGAATGTTGGACAGATATGGCACGTATCAACAATCCGAACCGCCGTCCAATGCAGTAAACACGATATCCTTACCAAATAATTCCTCAACAGACAATTTAGAATTAGCGATACCCAAACTAATTCGTATACCCGTTAGAATTTTTGGAAAAGAAATTAACGCTTTAGTAGATACAGGAGCCGCAGCCAGTTTAATTTCAGACAGCATATTTTTTAAACTAAAGAAGAGGGAAGAACTTAAAGAAATTAAAAACACCCCCTCGCCAATATTCAGAACGGTTTCAGGAGAAATACTAAAATCAATGGGAAAATTTGAATTTTCAATTATCATTAACGACAATCACGATATTAATCATCATTTCTTTATCATGAAAAACTTAAGTGAAACCTGTGTCCTGGGTTTAGACTTCTTATCAAGGAACAATGTAAAAATTAATACTAGAAACACACAGATAAATTACGACCATTTTGGGGTGGAACACAACTATAGCTTAACGTTTGGCAAAGTAGGCATTCACATTCCACTCCTCCCCAACCAATCACCAGAAAAAGACGATAACAATGACCTTACTGAAGCAGATTATCGCAGCTTAGAATCTTTCCCAATCAGACAATAAAATGGAATCCAAACGAATTAAACAAAGCCGCGAAGGCGAAACAACCAACATCTCTGAAGAGATACGCATTAAAATAGAAATTTTATTGAAAAAACACGAAGCTCTATTTGCAGAAAAAGAATCAGATTTGGGTTTAGCAGCAGATGTAAAACATTCCATTAACATAGGATATAACGCCCCAATTACTCAACGACTGCGCAGAACTCCAGAAGCATTAAAACTTATTGTAAAGACAAAAATCGAAGTAATGTTGAGTAACAAAATTATTAGAGAAAGTCACAGCCCATTTGCAGCAGCCATTTAATGGTACCCAAAAAAGACGGAGAAATGCGTATGTGTATTGATTATAGGGCACTAAACAAAATAACCGTAAAAGACAAATATCTATTACCAAGAATTGATGACACCATTGAAGCATTGAGTGGATCAGTTTACTTCTCAACATTGGCTTGAGCGGCTACTGGCAGATCGATATAGAGGAAAGCGACCAACACAAAACCGCTTTCATCTGTGAACTTGGACAATACGAATTTAATAGAATGCCATTTGGATTAACAAATGCGCCAAGCACTTTTCAACGTGCAATGAATAACATCTTGAAATCAGTATTGTTCAGGTTCGCATTGGTTTATCTGGATGACATCATAGTGTTCAGTAATAATATTGCTGAACATGTGACACATCTAGAAACAGTGTTTAAGCTTCTCAAAAGTACAGGACTAAAGTTAAAAAGGAAGAAATGCGAATTTTTCAAGGAAGAATTAGATTATTTAGGATACATTGTTTCGAGAAAAGGAATAACACCGAGTACGCAAAAATTAGAAGCAATCATCGAATACCCCGCTCCCAAAAACGTGAAGAAATTGAGCTCATTTTTAGGTCTGGCTAGCTATTATAGAAAATTCATTCGGGCTTTTGCTGATAAAGCCCACCCACTAACAGCGCTAACGAAAAAATCAGCCGAGTGGAAATGGGGAGAGGAACAAAAGGACGCTTTTGACTGCATCAAGAACAGTCTCATAACTAGACCTATCCTTGGGTATCCAGATTCCACGCGCGAATTTATCATCTACACAGATGCTTCAGGATATGGAATAGGAGCAGTCTTGGCTCACATGCAGACTCTACCTCAATCAGCGGATTCAGCGGAGTCCGACGTACAGGAACCCCGTGAATCAGACGGCGTGGAAGTCGTCATCGCGTATAGCTCTAAACATCTGAACGATCGTGAGGCCAAGTGGTCAACCAAAGAGAAAGAGGCTTACGCAATCATCCACGCAATTGACGTATTTAGGACATATCTATACGGACGTAGATTTACCGTATTTACCGACCATAGACCTTTAGAATGGTTAATGAGCAAGACAGAACCCACAGGAAGATTAGCTAGATGGGCCCTCAAACTACAAGAATTCGACATCGTCATTGGATACCGGACTGGGAAATCGCACCAAAATGACACCCTAAGCCGTATTCCCATAGTGCCACTAGCAAGAGTAGAAACAAGGGCAAAGGAAAGAAATTGTCATAAAAGAGCATGATAGAGATCGAAAAGAAATTGAAAGATTAAAAATCAAACTACAAATGGAAAGTTTTAGGAAACTGGAGAGAGAAAGCGAAAGTAGTCAGACAGAAAGCGAAAGTTTCGAAAGGGAAAATCATAAAACGGAAAACAAAGGTTTTGAAAGAGAAATTGGAAGTGACAGTAAAAGGTCTTGGCGAGAAGACAAATGGCTAGAAGGGCAGCAAGCAGATAAATATTGCCAAAAACTAATGATAAAGATACAAGAAGATCAGAAAAGTAACAGATCTAGAAGCAACTTTATAATCAACGAGAAAGGTTTATTAACAGATAGGCAAGGAAAGTTAGTAGTCCCAAGGGAGTCAGTCAGAAGGATCTTACAAGCAATTCATGACCACATGTTAGCAGGACATTTAGGGATAGAAAAAACAATAGCCAGACTACGAGAGCAATACTTCATTGCACACATGCGACAAAACGTAACCGAATACATAAAAAATTGCTTAAAATGTGCAAAACGCAAGGCTATGGGAGGAAGTAAAGCACCATTGCAACATATGCCCCCAACTGAAAGGGTGTGGGAAAGACTTGCGATGGATATTGTGGGTCCAGTTCCAATAACGAAAAGGGACATAGGTACATTTTAGTCCTATCAGATTACGCCAGTCGTTTCGTTTTTTCAGTGCCGACGAAAGATCAGACTGCCCAAACAATTGCTACAATCTTGGTTTATGATATTTACACAAAATATGGATCCCCCGAAGTAGTCCTAACAGACCAAGGGACTAACTTCCTGTCGTACGTAATCCAAGAAATTTGCAAAATGTTCAAGATCAAACAAATAAGAACAACGGCATACCACCCCCAAACGGACGGATTAGTAGAACGATTTAACAGAACCCTGTGTGACATGTTAGCTTGCTACGTGGGAAGTGAACCTGGAAATTGGGAAAAATATCTCCCGTTCGTCACATTTGCTTACAACACAGCAAAGCAATCAACCCTACAACAAACCCCATTTTTCCTATTCTTTGGAAGACACCCGTGATCCCAAACGACATCAAAATAGACAGACGATACGAGACATACGAAGACACCAGTGTAATGTACTCACATCAATGGAAGAAGGCTCAGCAACTAGCGAAGGAACACCTATTTCGGGCGCACACAAGACAAAAAAGATATTACGACGAAGGAACAAAAGCAATTAAATACAACATTGGTGACTTTGTGCTACTAAAAGCCCCACCAACTGCCGGAAAATTCATCAACAGGTGGAATGGACCATTCAAAATTACCCAAAATTACTCAGATCTCACTTACGAGATTCAAAACGCCGACAATGAAAAACTAAAATCAATAGTACACGTCAACCGCCTAAAATTGTACGTCCCAGGAAATCAAGGAACAGACGGAACATCATGTGAGTTCAACCAACCGAGTAATGAGGCAGTACGAAGAGGCCCAGGAAGGCCAAGAAATCACATCAGTAACAACGAAAGAAAGCCTCCCCCTAAAATGTAAATATATCGAGCGACAGAAGAAGAGTTTCGCAAAATCACCACACCAAATATTCCCGGTCCTATGCCAAATCATCCTGCGTCTACTAGAATGACGAATCCACGATACTACTTACGGCAACGTAATAAGTATTAAGATTCTAAAAAACCTTCAAATTTTTATTTCACAGATGGAACTGGTAATAATATTCATCCACTTACTAACCATCATTCCATCAACGTATCCCATCTGTTCAACCGTATGCGACTGTAACAACGTAAAGACGAGAGGAATTTTAGATATAGAAGCACCATATTACTGCAACAACAAGGAAACAGATACAGCACACTTACCCAGAATACCCACACTGTACACGTTAAAAACAACGCAGAAACCAGCAGCTTCTTGGAAAGGCTGGACATGCAAATAATGGATAAAAACGAAGAAAATAACAGGATCATTTTGGATTGGATCTTTCGACACAATATACGCACAAGAAACTAAACTAATAACCCCACTGGAATGCTGGAAAATGGTGAACGACAAGAAGTGTGGCGATAACAACATGCAGACCGGACAAGCAGGACTGAGTTTTACAGCCACCCCAACAGGTGAAGGGCAATGGTATGCCATAAAACAATACCACACCCTTAACTGTGTAGCAAAACAAATCACTCTACGGCAGGAAAAACAGGACGACCCAATTGAAAGCCCGTTTGGACCTTTAAATACCACCCAGCAGGAAGGACACTTCATCCAAAATCAAAACACAATAGTATGGGAGATAGGACAACAAATAACTCATACTCCCAAACGTTGATTTAAAGAAGCGGATATCTGGAACTTCCAAGAATGCCGGAACACGAAAACACCAGCCGTCTCTATGACACGAACCGACAAATCGAGACATCATTCCTTAACAAACCAGATCGGGACATTACTCCACTAGGCTACAAAGTTGTCGGTATACCACTAACATACCTAATTTTTCCAACGGAAACTACAAGGAAACTCTATGAGATGTTTAAAACAACTATAAATACATGCCTGCAGAATACTCACCTAGATACACCAGTGTGCAAGGATTATAGAGAACTTCCACAATCAAAGCGGAAACGATCGATTCAACAAGAAGTTACGTTCTTGTTAAACACACCTCTCGAAGATTCAGATATCGGTAAACGTCTATACAGCATCTCGTACGCCTGGGGACCATAAAAATGAGACGTCAACAACCAATCAAAAAAGACGAAAAAGGACAGTACATAATTTATAACGCCACAATACATATAATCTAGAAACCCGGAGAGAGCAACCCGATGAAAGCTCACTTTCGTTTTAAAAACGATGACCCACTTCCATTGGGGTCAGAATTTGAATACACCGTTGACCAAACAATACGAATGCAAAACAGTGATATTTGCATCACCGAAGGAGAAAGAAATCGACTGGTTGCAGCCACTTGTTCCAAATATTCTACACGGTGGATATTAGACCAGCAAAATTACCGATTAATCGCACAGGAATAACATCTTTGCATAACGCTTGGATCATCCCAAAACATCATTCTAACAAAATGTAGGGATGATGAAAATGGTGCAACACAACAATGGATTTTTGAAACTGTGTATACTAATCCTGAAATCCAAGAATACTCCCGGATACAACGTTAGCGGAAATGCAAGAGATACAACAAAAACAGCGAAGAGCGATCATAACAACGATTAATTCGCCGATATTCGGAGGAATTTTAAAAACTAATCACGGCAGCGGAAATATAATCTGGGACATGATTGCCTGGGGATTGTTGAAAAATGGGAAAGCACCGAGTGAAAAGTGTCTGACTCATCACGGAATAAACAAACAGATGACACTAGAAGAATGTGACGCGGATTGGACCAAATGTCAAGAACAACTAAGAACACTGGTAACCAGTAATGACCCATTGGTGCGATCACAAACTACAGTTGCTAACTGCAGCAGAACAACAGAACGAGGACAAGCTTTCGAATATACCTCTGATTTCACCATCAGACCGTTCAACACGAACAACTGTGTAGAAGCCAACACAACAATGCTCGTCCTCCAGGAATGCGCCAACACAAGCTCAGTCTGGGGCACATACGAACACACAGGACAACTCATGGCAACAGATAGAACTGGATTATACTCACCTTCATCAGATAGGAAGTGTCTAACACAAAGAGTAGGACGTGTGAGCCTGGGGCATTGTCACAGCTCCAGTAAAAAACAACACTTTAGCTTTGAATATCGCAACCCACATCAAATAAGGACACTTTCAGCGGCAGCCATTATAGCGCTACATACTCAACAGCCATTCGACGGGAAAGCACTCCCATCTATACCGCCACTAATGCAAAGGGAGATCAACAACCAATCAGAAAAGAACAAAACTTTGGCCACTCCCCTGCCACGCCCACAACCGAAAATTCCACAACAACGACAAGCACTACGACGACTACAAAGCCCACAATAAAAACAACCTTGGGAACAACGACAAAAACAGCGGTAAAAACCACGACAACAATTAAGCCAGCTACAAGCACAGCAGCCAACAAACCGACAATAACACATAAAATAACAGCGAAACCAAGTATAACAACAACATCAACAAAACCATCCACAACTACAAAATCAATAATCACGTCAACAAGCACTAAACCTACCACTACTACTAGGCCTACGACAACTATTAAAATATCTTCAACTTCAACAACCACTACAACCACGAAACCTACGTCAAGAACAACAACGGCTACTACGACAAGCTCCACAACAGCAACAACAACCACGCACCAACCAAGCACAACTACGCAAAGTACGACGACAGTAAAAGAGAGTCCAATGACCCCACAATCGTCAACACCGACAGTCAGAATGACCCCATTAACTACAACAGAAACAACGCCTACGACAGAAGAAAATCAAATTCGGGCCATCGAGGAGAACAACTTTCCAACTTTACCGTCAGCAAAGTCCCTGTTAATGGATCAGAAAACTGAAGAGTCATTAATTAATGATAATGTGGAAAGCGGTCTACCTAAAAACATCGAAGAATTCAACGACAAGATTAAATACGAAATAAGTAAGATGCACGACCAATATAAAATCAGCGTTGAAACAGAACACGAGAACAAACTCGCAAAAGAAATTCGAGATGTTTATTGTCAACTATCGGCAATCAAAAGAACACAGGCCGTTATCTTAGCTCAAACCAGCGGAATTTTAGCAGCAGCAGCAATAGGTTTACCTATCTGTACGAGATTACAAGGCTTTGGTCAAGCAATGACACTTCAACAATGCGAAGCCAAAAGAATTTTTATATCAGCAAATGGAACAAAATGTGGATTCCAACCGTTCTTTACTTACGAAGGAAAGAATTGTACGATCGGAACAGATGGATGGTCAATTCACCCATATTCCGATTGTTTCTGGAAAACACCGTTAGTAAATTTAAAGGGAAACCCACACACCTGGGAACACAACTCTACAACAAGAGATTGGATACGCCAGAAACCTAGCATTCACATGCCTAATCTAGACCTCATCTCAGAATTTGAAGAACTCCACCTTAATGACTTCGACTTCTCGCTGAAAAGTCATCCAGCACACGAGACAATGGAGATGGAACAACTAAATATCCTGAATGACCTAGTAGGCAGAATGCAAGAGGGAAATTCCAATTCTGTTGGAGATATTGTGATGTCAGAACAACAAGATAATCAGATAGATCATATGTTCTCATGGTTAGACAAATTGAAAATAATAGGTCTTTCAGCAATTGGATTCGTGCTATTTCTCGTATGCTAACGGATTTTCATCATTTGTAACCCTATCTCAAAGATTAAAGATCATATCCGCAGAAACCAGAAGCTTACAAGAAATTACGACGATAGCATAGAGGAAGAACACGAACTCGCATTAATGCTACCAGCACGAGAAACAAATTACCATTCAGACATAGCAATCGAACAACCGTTCATAAGAACGTCCGCCCCAGCCCAACTGACAACAGAAAGACAAGGTCAAATGCGCTCTCCACGGCCAAGCGCACCAAATTCATTAATCTACCCATCTATCGAAGAAACTGACACACCCAAACGGTGTACAGGAAAACACACCACGTGCACTTATGTCGTCGGGTATGGCATGGTCTGGGAAGACCTATGTCGTTGCATGCCAGAAAGAGACAGCAGTAATTCAGCCAAAAAGTGAAAATCCCCAAGGTCATTGAAATTAAAAGTGGCCACAAAACATAGCCCTTGACAACTTAGTTAATTACATAATAAATTAACAGCCCCCAGTAATAACGCACTTACCAGAATTTAAAAGCTTCAACAAATAAGTTTATTATCATTTTTTTCCTTATCATTATCCCCTACCTGAAACTTTATAGTAAAAACAAAGAACCAAACTCAAATAACAATTTTGTATCCCAACTAACACATTATCCACAAAAATCAAAAGCAAAAATAGAAATGAAAGCATTAAAACTTTAGACAAACTCAAATAACATTTTTATCCCCGACTAACACAACTACAAAACTAACAAAATCAAAAATCAAAACAAAATCATCAGGAGCATCAGTATCCATATAATTATGCTCAAAATCAAAATGTTTTTAAAAAATTTTTGTAGCGACATCTCTTCATCGTGCTCGCGCTGGAGAACCTCCTTCACCAACCAGGAGGAAACCAACCGGAGTAGGATGGAAAATATCAATCCCCGACTCCAACCACCAGAGAAAGCGAGCGAATCTCAATGGGTAGCGGACGCGATATCGCGCATACCCAGGATGGTTCCTGAATAAGAGATCGGATTATTATTATTATTATCTTTAAAAAAAACCAAAAAAAAAAACATACAAGTAATAGTAGTCATTAATCCATGGACGTTCGTTTTTAAAATGCACAAAATACGCAACAGAAAAGAAAAATTGCAACGAACTGAGAAAATATTGCCGATCCTTGGGACGAAACCGCTGGAAGTGACTCTTAGGAGTGGGATATAGCTCTTTTTCAAAGCTAGACAACGTGGTTTCAACTTGTCGCCGATACCGCGAACAGTAGTTAAAATCGAAATTTGACATCACAAACCACGAGCAGAACAACAAATCAGGCAGTGTTACATACCAGAGAATGACAGAAACTAACTCACAAAGAAAAATAAAAACGCAAGAACCCCTATAAGAAAATGACAATGACTAAAAAGGAATAAAGAAAGTTAAAAAACAAACAGGATATTCGTCGATTCGCCCTGCGATAAATCCAAATGTCAGCGCACCACAAGACGTAGAAACAATTTCGCCCAAAAAGGGTTTGAAACAGAAAATGGAACATAATTAAATGCAAAGACAAACCTGTTATCGAATTAGGAAGAGAGAAACAAGAACTTATGAAAAACAACATGAAGATCTTTGAATAAGCAAGATTTTGCAAAATGCGTAAACTAAACTCTTCCCAGTGTGTCAACGGCATAACTCCAACAAAGTTTCGCAAAGCCAAGTGTGATCTAAAAACCAAAAATTCATCTCAAAATGGCCTATAACAACACCACTCAGGATAACAAAATGGAAGTAACCATCATCCATCAGGAGACGAAGAGGGTATACAGGCTAATCACTATTAGCGATACGGAAGGTGAGGATGAGCAGCAAGACCACAGGAAAGTGCGAAAAATGTGGATAAGAACAAAGAAATAGTGCGATATATAGGAATGGAGCGGAGAAGTAGAAACAGAGAAGATCAACTTTTTCAGAACTGAAGAAAAACTGAATGACAGCAGTGAATCGAGTGAAGATGAGAACGAAGGATTAACGGCGTATTGTGGAATAGCACCCGATTGCGAAAGTGTCTACAGTGTTGATTTTATATTAGGAAATGATAGTGACACTTATCTCCAGTGTGAACCTTCCCAAAAACGGAATAAGCCAGACGACCAACAAAGGGAAACAGAGGCATGTAAAAATTGTCGGATATTGTAAAATTTGTCCGCTGATATGGATGCCATCGTTTGAAAACGATGGCATCCATATCAGCGGAGCGAGCAGAAAAAATCCAACTACGAAGACAAGCCATGATAGACTTAGAAAGCAGAAAACTTTCATTAACAATGATGGAAGCTCCAATGCAGGTAGTAAGAAGGTGCATCCAAAACAAATACAAAACTCAAGGGTTGGGAAACTGGGTAGGGTTGGCCAAGACAGAAGATGGCCACATTCCTCAATGAAAGATTCGAAGAGGAACAGACATTACTCCACACCAGCGTACGAAGATGTAGGTACGACATCACCGATCTTCTACTATCCTTCGGAGCAGACCCAGAGATACTCTACCACGGCAAAACAATTGGTCATATCGCAGCGGCCGAAAATGATCTACTGTTACTGAGGATCCTAAAACATTACAACTGCGAATTTACAGCTCGCAATTACAACGGAGGAACTCCCTTAATGTTGGCAATCTCACACAAAAACCAAGAATGTGCAAAGTTAATATGGACACCAACTAACATCAACATTGCATCACCTGACGGCAGAACCGTTCTCCATTATTTAGCCATGTATGGCCTAGAAGACCTGGCCACCCAAATTTGCGCAAAGAGAATCATCAATATCAACCAACAAGACGATTCAGGCGAAACCACCTTACACGTAGCAAGCGGATTCAACCGAATCGACATGATCGAGATTTTACTGCTACACGGAGCAGACGCAGGGATAAAAGACTCCCATGGACACACAGCTGGATCAGAAACATGCAGCACAAGAGCGCAAACCATATTCCAAAAATGGGAACTAAAACATAACAGTAGTCTCCTGACTAAAATTAAAAGAAAAGAACACCAACAATACAGCCGCGAGGAAAATGAACAAGCCATAATCAACATAGCCGAAATACCAGGCAGAAAAGAAAAGCAAGAATAAAAGAAGAAAAGAAAAAAGACAATACACCAAGAATCTTTTTAAAATCACATTCAACGCTTTTTCTTAAATTTAGGTGAAGGAACAAGTTTTATTATTCAACCATAGCAACAACTGTAGTCGGTCACGGAAAATGCAAATTGGAGGACTAATTCTTATTATCGAAGAGGGGAAGGAATGTAACAAGCCCAAAGGCTAACCAAAAGGAGCCACACCTCTTATATCCCTCAAGCGTTTCACAAGTGAAAGTGAACGTATCTCGTCCCACTTTACCTTCAACATTTGTGTTCTGTAGTAGTATAAATACTGCATATGTAGCTTGTAATTCGGAGCTGTTTCGGCAACTCACTGCAAATACACGGGATTTGGAAACTTTAAAAATCTATAGTTTTATCTTGAAAAGGAGCATTAAAATGTATTTTTTACGCGATTTCAGTGACTTTGATTTCGCAATCACATAGTAGGCCTATAACATAAAAAATTAACGAAATTCAAATTTTAAATTCGAGAAGGATAATGACAGCAATAGGAGAGGTTTTAGAAACTCAATGTAAGAATAAAAGTGATATTAATAGATAAATAGCATTTTATTTAACATAGTCAGATGATGCAGATGCCGGATCAATTAGATTTGAGTTTGAAATTTGTATCGATATTCGGCAGCAAACGTTGGATTCGTTACATGGCACAAAATAATGCAGAGTTAGCGTTGCGGATCAATGCATCGCTCATCATGCGAGTACTGTGGTTTGAATCCGCCTTGGAGAACTTAAGTACGAGAATGTTAATACATATTCTTAAATACTTACAGTAAATGTTTATTTGAAATAATTCCTCCAGGATCATGTAAACCAAGCGTTAAGTACGTGGTAGGTGGCAATTGAGGCAGTGTATGCCCACCAGCGTGCATTCTGCGTTTCTCCTCAACAAGGAGATTGACAACTTCACTTGAGACCTCGTCAACGTCCACGAGCACTTTTGATGCGGGAGGCAGACCTTAGTGAATTAATAATTAGAGTTTCTCTTACGATTAGCCCGTGAAATGGTAATTGGCTTTAAATTATCCACATCTATTGCCCAGACGTAAGTACCAAACGATGTTGTGCCCAAACATACCCCCTTCCTTCTCTGCTTCCTCAAGAGCCCATGAGACGGCTGAAGGAACAACGGGATGTAAAGGGCAAATGACGGAATACGGAGAGTTAATCAGGATCGTGTAAAGTTCCTGTTCTCCCACGGGTATTGTTCTTTAGCTTGTTTTCCTGCCGCCGGAACCGTACACAGGCCGATTCTATTAATGGACCTGCAATCTACCCTTTCCCCAAAAGCCGACAACGTGGACTGGGCAACGAGCCAGTCTGAACAGTGTTTTTCTGTGCATGATAATCGTGGCCCTCGATAGTTAGCCACAATTCTATATTGTAATTTTATTGTAAACCCTGCGCTTAGGCCTAAGCCCAGACAACACGCCTGGTTTTTTTTTCGGGGTAAAAACCGTCCTCGCGAAAACATAATATACGACCGGAAAAAACAGCTTTGTTTAGGCCCAAACTAGATGTTCGTCACTAAGACGTGCGTCCAAAGCGCACTAACAGAAACCGTTTTCATCGGTTCCAAACTAGTCATATTTCACGACCTTACGCGGCTCGAAACGCTGCAAAAAACACGGCTTTCTTTGGGCTGAAATTAAAATCTTAAACCAAAATACACATGGTCTAAGCTGATCGTTAAGTGTTTTTCCTCGTTTTTTTCGAGCTCGAATTCAATTCCACTATTTACCAAAATACCTAATATGTTTAAGCTAGAAAAAAGGAAGGCAGGAAAATATATATTATTTAGCATAAGAAATGCCCAAAACAAGCATTAGTTGTAAAGCGACTCAAAAATTTACAAATCATACTTTGTTTTAAGTCTTAAATTTAAAAAAAACATATAGCATAATCGGTTTAATTACTTTTGAGGGAGCTAAGGTTTACCTTAATTTCGACTACATCTTGAGGTTTTTAAATTCATGCTTGTGATTGTTGTTGAAAAAACGAAAAAGATAAAGTATTTTTCTCCGTTTTTATTGCATTGCTTGGAAATATTAATTTTAACATATGTAGAATGGTCCAGTGGATAGTTTTTGGAGGTGGTGTTCTTTTGGGAATAAACTTATATGCTTGGGAAGTGCAACTAAAATAAGTAAAAATAAAGGAAGGAATTCAGAATACGCTAAAGGAGAGATAGATTTTAAAAAGGGTTTCCTAATCTACTGGGTAAGGGGTATCTACGTAGAGAGGTGGGCTTACCTCGTCTTTGGAGTTTTGTGCATCGTGGTGGAAGTGGGCACATACCATTTCTATAGATCCCTGCGCTGCTACTGATCGCACTCTAAATTTAAATGCACCCTAGAAAAGCCTGTCTATACCAAGTATCGAGCGGATTCATCGTCCCTAGGATACCATGATCCAAGGGACCAGACTACCACGAGAAGATCCTACCAAGCGAAAAATATTTTTAAATCTTTCGTTGGTAGGCATTCTCCATACTCCCTGGCTGGTCATAGCAGACTACGACGTCAACCATAACCCGGGAACCATATAGTTTAAATTCAACCCCCACTTCGTCGGCAACTCGTATCTTACTCCTGATTGCAAAACGACGAATGCCACCGAAGTGGAAGGATGTCGAGACGAGCCCGGTGAAGGTATCTCTCGATAGTCCAACCCTGCTTATGATTGCAAAACGACGAATGCCACCGAAGTGGAAGGATGTCGAGACGAGCCCTGTGAAGGTATCTCTAGTCGCAAAAGGAGAGGGGCGTACGGCAGGATACCAGGCTAGCCATGTCTTTTGACAAAATTTCTAAGTAAAGGCTGCAGGTAACAAATCCCTGGTGGCTCTTGTCAGTCAGCAGGTTCCTGGTTTAGCGGGCCTTGTTACTTTCCGATAACCACGGACTGCCTTAACCGGGCTTACGGAGACGTCATCGACGACAATTCTTAAATTCTCGTCGCGGGATACATCAATCCGCACTCCCAGTCGTTTGGTACAATGACGGGCTAAAAACTTAGGCTCTGCCTCCACGTACCTCAGTCTGTAAAGCTCCCCATCCACGGATCCTGACAGATATTCCCCAACCGGTAACGCACCTGGAAGCTCCGTTCAGAACTCTCGCCGAATGGTGCGGTGGAGCTGCTCTCGGCAAATGTACCTTACTGTAGGATCTCTACAATTGACAAGCTGAGGCGGCATGTTCCTAGGCCCCCAACCCGCCGATCGGCATAGAAAAAAAGAGATCGTTGCATGGTTAGGCAAATTGCATATCAAGCCTAGGAATTTCCTGCACTTAGTGTCCAGTTGGGTAAGGGAATCTTTCAGGACCCGACCTGAAGGGAGGTGATGGAAAAGAAACGGAAGAAGGTGACTACGGAAAAGATGGGAGGCAGTGTTACAGTTTCTTTTATTACACATACAATTGCACAGAGAAATTGCAACAAAGACATTCAAAATACACACAACATATACTATTTACACACACTCGCGAAGGTAAACCAGCAGTAATGCAGAGCTCCTTCTAAAAGACTTACGCTAGGGTGGCCAGCTTACGGCAGAGCCCCCTCTTAGCGTCCTATCGGAGAGAGAGCAACACCAAAGAGTGCAACAGTTGCAACAGCGGCAATCTTTTCGAGACATAAGGTCAGTGGAGGTCGGAACCACAATATACCGCCGATCGGTGTACGAAGATGTGTCTCAACATCGAATTGGTTGACTACCAATTCGACACTGAGCGTCAGACAGCTTGCCTTTGTCAAAGACCAGGCAAGCATACTTTCCTGCATTAAATTGCAGTCCTAAGGTGTTTGCAATGAGGTACAAAACGTCTAAAATATTTTGGAGTTCGTCAGGAGAATTTGTGACCACAGCAATGTCGTCAGCATATGCCGGGGTTTTGACGAGCGAACCAAATAATAAACGATGGGCTTTACGTCCTAAAGAGGGGAGCATGGAGCTAAGAAGGGGGCTTGGAGCTAAGAGGGGGGCTTGGAAGCCAGATTAAAATAGGGCACTGAGAGCGTCACTCTGACGAACACCTGCTATCGGGGAAATGCGGACGGATCTATGCAATACGTAAAAGCACTTTTATTGTAACAGACATTCTTTTACCTATTCCCATAGATGCCACGTAGTTATGTTAGGCTGAGAAGAACTGAAATGCCCACAGAAGACGCTTTGAAGCAAGCAGTATTTGCTGTCTATTCAGCAGCAAACAATTAGAGCTGCTGCTAAAAGGTTCAACTTATCCAATTGAACTGTTGGCTAATATTGCGGAAGATAAACCTTGCTATCTGTAAATTTGCCTAATAAGTATATCAAGAGGCACCATAGCCAAATCTTTACAGAGCGGCAAGAAGAAGAACTCGCATATTTGAAAGCATGCTGCATGCTATATCATGGTCTGGCTCCCAAAGAGACTCGCCAGTTGGCTCTTTGGCAGTATGCAGTTGCTTGCATGTAAGATATCCTCCGAACTGGATATCCAAAAATGAAGCATCGAAAGATTGGTTTACTGATTTCTTAAAAAGAAACGAAACATTGTCCATCAGAATTGCAGAGGTCACTAGCCAGGCAAGAGCGACAAGTTTCAATCGTATCGTTGTCAATCAATTATATGACAACCTATTGGCTGTCCTCATGAAATACAAGTTTTTTCCCAGTCAAAGTTGGAACTGTGACGAAACTAAGGTGCCGACTGTACTACAGCCTCCTAACATATTAGCTACAAAGGGCTTAAAGCTGGTAAGAAATCATACTATATGTAGGAGTATCAAACAACTAACGTCTATCTTCTAATCTTCTATTTGTTAAGGTTGCTTAAACGGTATGTGACGAACGTGGTGTTAATGTTACAATGTTGTGTTTTGTCAATGCCATTGAAGGTAGTGTTCCACCAGTTTTCGAGTTTCCCAGGAAAAAGATGAATCGAGATTTAATTACAGAAGGCCCACCTGGATGTGTTGGACTTGTTCATGAATCAGGATGGATGACCGGTGAAAATTTCTATACCTTCATGAAGCATTTTGAAGACATTGTTAAATCTTCGAAGGAAAATCCTGTACTGCCCATTTTTGACAATCATTTTAGCCTTATCGACTATCATGTAAGTGCATTTTCCCAAAGGCACCGGGATTGTTTTGCTTACTTCTCCTCCACATTGTTCGCATGGACTACAACGTCTTGACGTGGCTGTTCGATTTCAGTCTGGACTGAAAAACTCTCATAATCAATGGCTCCAGTCTCACCCAGGACAGCTTATTAGCATAAAAGAAGTTGCTTCTCTGTGCAGAATTCCTTACAATCCAAAAAATTATTCCTGGAAACATTGGGGTTGGATTTGAAAAAACAGACATCTTCCCGTTCAACAAATACATCATTCCACAAGACCGATATGCTCCAGCAAGTGAACTGACCGACCAGTTAAATCTTAACCAATTTGACATTGGCTTCTTAACTAAATATTTACAAGTCTTTTGCATAATATCAGGCTCAAGTGACATTAGATAATTGTGTCCACATGCAAGGTACATTGACACCGAGTGCTAATATTCTACTACAAGTTGACAATTCTATATTTCCAGAATTACGATTAATTGAAGATTTTGTTGCTGTTACACTAGGTAAGCTTTAGTGGTATGAAATTGATTTTTCCTTAACTATAGTATTTTAAATTTCTTCCAGCACCTCAAGAACAAGAGACATCAGATAACATTCAAGACATTCAAGTTCCTGCTACAGACAAGACAATCAGCGTAATAGACATAAGGCCACTTCCAAAAGTCAGTCAGACTGTTGCTTATCTCACGTGAGAATAGCAATAGCTTTAGGTTGAGTCAGCTCTTGGCCCTAACTACCCTGCTTGTATTAAAATAAAACGGACGAAGTGTGCGACACTTTATTAGAGAAACCAAGGAGGGCACTTCGTTATACAATAGGGACTCAAATACTGTAATGAGGGACAGAGAGACTCACAGGTGAGTACGAAACTTAACAGCCCTGAAAAGACTGTTGGACCGTTTAAGACAACTTAAAGGTTACTTTGAAAAGGGTGAAAACGTACTACCGGCAGTCGAACTGCGTATGCTTCCAAGAAAACAAAACGAAAAGGAAAGGAAAAACAAAGGAAGGTCGACCGCAACGGGTAGCCCTCTACCGGGTCTTACCCCCACCGGGTCTTACCCCCACCGATCAAATCGGTGACAGCGGGCCCTTGTTTGGCGTTTCGACAAACAACACTTTAAAGAGAGAAACATGAAAACAAAAATGGAAAATTTCGACGATAGGGAAAGAGGAGGTCGACGGAAAGCCACGTTATTGGTTGCTTTGACGAGTGACGAAGTTTGCTTTGCAAAGCAGCTGATGGTGGGATGGACTATTGCAGTGGAAGCAATGTCGCATGTGGGTGCAACTGGCCCCAACATGCTTCTGCTCCCCGACGAAATCCCCTCTTTTCCAGCACCAGAAGCACAGCGAGCGACGTGTGATCAATTTTGCCCGTTCAGTGGCCGTCATCTTGCTTACGAAGATCTCGCATCGATCGATGTTGTGAGGCGGTGCGGGTCCTGGGTGGTCAACAAAGCACGGCACCGACGGGGTGAACCGCGTGGCAGTGACTGTTGGTGGCGAGAGAGTGGGCGTTGATGGCGGCAATTCTTGCCACGGGGGATAGCGTGGTGATCCAATTTTCGTGAGCTCTTCACAGAGCAACTTGATCTTCGAGTTTCGAGTGGAAACTATTTCACTTATGGTTTTTTGCACTGTACTAGAGTTTAAAGGTCGAAAAGTCAACAGATTCCAAGCCTCTTTTTCTTCGTCACCAAGGCTGTGAATCGCGACCTTGAGTTGATCTAATAGTTCTCGTTGTCGATTGTCGATGTCGGTAATGTCGACTATCTTCATTTTGTTTTCACACTGGTATGATTTCGATGGGAAGAAACACTGGCACTTAGTTTGTCACAATTAGTTCGGCACAGGTTCGACACTACGAAATTTTGGGACACTTGAGAGGTCGACTTGCACTGATGACTGAGAATTTCACAATGAAGCAGACGACGCTCGAAAGAATAATTTTAATTACCCTTTGGCAATTACAAAAGTGTCTACTAGAGGGCGATTCTTGACACCGTCAATTTGATTGTCAACTGCGGTAATTGGATGGATTTTTTCCTCCTTTTCACATTTAAGCGACTTTGGCAGTGAGGGCGTCTGACTGGTTTCAGGTGTAATTCCATTTTGCGTTAACAGCAAGCATAGTCTGGTCACAGGACGCGTTAAAGTATTTTTTGCGCCGGAAATTTTTACTTTAGCTACACGTACTACATTGTCGGACGTGCTAGGTAAAATTTCGACTACTTTCCCCAATGGCCACTGCCCCCTAGGGTTTAGTGGATCGAAAACAAGTACAATATCGTTCACTTCGATGTTTTTGTGACTCGTGGTCCATTTTTTCCTTTCGGCGAGGTAAGGTAAGCATTCAGTGATCCATCTTTTCCAATAGTGGTTGACAATAAGTTGACTATGTAGAAATTGGTTTCTGGAGATGTCTACGTTATCAAGATCGACGTATGCCAGTGGGATGTACGGCATTGGTCTGGCATGTAGGAAATGGTTCGGAGTGAGAGGGTCTGGATCTTCGGGGTTTATGCTGAGATGAGTTAGCGGTCGTGCGTTGAGTAATGCCCCGATTTCAGCTACAACAGTGTTTAAGACTTGCTCACTGACGACACTATTTCCGAGGGTTACTTTCATGGCTCTTTTGCACGATTGCACGAGCCTTTCCCAAGCTCCTCCAAAATGAGGTCCATTCGGCGGGGAGAAACGCCACTCGATGTGTCGACACGTAAACTGTGATTCCAGGTAGTCTTTGCTGTTGTTTAATTCTTCGACTGCCTCTTTCAACTCCCTTTCTCCAGCTACAAAATTTGTGCCGTTGTCACTATATACAACGACTGGCTTTCCCCGTATGCTGGAGAATCGAGAGAAGGCCATTAAAAATGCCTCTGCACTGAGGCTAGCAGTTACTTCTAGATGTACTGCTCGGGTTGTAAGGCACGTAAAAAGGCAAATCCATCTTTTTTCGTGCCGTCGCCCTCTCCCTCCTACTTTGACCGTCAATGGACCAAAATAGTCGACTCCTGTATGGGCGAATGGAGGCAGGAAAGGCGTTATGCGGTGGATGGGTAGCTGGGCCATGAGGGGTGCGACTGGCTGTACATCTCTCCTCTTGCAGGGAATGCACTTGTTGAGTATAGACTTGATTACTCTTCGTCCAGAGGTTATCCAATACATCGCTCGAAGTTCGCACAATAAGCGGTCGGCCTTCATGTGGTAGTTTCGAACGTGAGCATCCCAAACTATAAGGCTTGTGATGCGTTCCTCTGGAGGTAAAATGGCTGGGTGTCTTGTGACATCAACGTCAACGTCAACAGGTGCGTGCCCAATTCGCCCGCCCACACGCATCAGGTGTTGTTCGTCGATGAATGGTCGAAACTGCTTGAGTTTTGACCGGTTTGGCAGTTTTTCCCCCTTTTTTAAGAACAACACATCTTCGGGGTATGCCACTTCTTGTGCACGCCGAATGCACATTGCCAGAGCTGTTTCAGTTTCGACCGGCGTTAGCTCTCCTGAAGTTAACTTCACCTTTTTTACTTCGGCACAACAGTTTACAATAAACCGCACACACCACGCCAGCACTCGTTCCAGGCGCACTTTGTTCGAATAGTATTCTACGCACTGGTCGATCGCGTTATTACTCGGCTCCGTTTTCACTGTGTAGACGTGGATGGCTTCGGGATCTTGATGGTCGTTGCGCTCGATCTGATCCCACTTTGGCCAGGATGAGGGTTCCAACAACAGAAAGGCTGGCCCTTCGTGAAACTGCTGCAATTCCTTGAGGTTGTCGGGATCCAATCCTCTGCTGCAAACGTCTGCTGGATTCATAACTCCTGGAACATGGCGCCATTGTCGACAGTCGGTGTTCATTAGGATCTTTCCGATTCTGTTGCCCACAAACACTTCGTATTTGACATTGGCAGAATGGATCCATCTAAGAACTGTTTGAGAGTCGACGTGAAACGTGATTTGGCTCAGATCCAGGTTCATCTCACGGCAGATTATTAGGGCCAGGTGTAAAGCTTCGACGGCTCCTTGAAGTTCGAGCCGAGGGATCGACAGCTGTTTTAACGGCGCGACGTGCGTTTTGGCCATGATGAAAGATACGCCAACCCTCTCGCTTGCGTAAGTTGTTCGCACATATGCGACTGCTCCAAAACCTAGTTGACTGGCGTCGGCAAAGATGTGAACTTGCTGGGTTGTTGGGCGCTCTTCCTTTACTAAGCATCGCGGAATTGTGATGCGTGCTAGATTCGGCAAGCTTTGACACCATTTTTGAAATTGGCATTTCAAAGGTTCGGGCAGCTCTTCATCCCAATCTAGTTTGGCTCGCCATACCTCTTGAATCAACATCTTCATGGTGAACACTATTGGGGCAACGAATCCAAGCGGATCGTATACTGTAGCCACCACACTTACGAGATTTCTTTTCGTAGGTGTAGCGTGCGACTGGACCCTTTCTCCCACTTTGAACGTGAACGAGTCGATTTCATTTTGTGAGATTAAAACCCCCCAGCTGCAACAGTTCTTTTAGCTGGCGGGCCCGTTTGATTGCCTCGTCTTCTGACTCGAACGAATCCAGATAGTTGTCGACGTAAAAGCTTGTTTTTACGCTGGCTGCTGCGTCTGGGAATTTCGTTCTGTTGTCTTCGGCTGTTTTGTTTAGGGCAAACAAACAGGTTGATGGCGACGAGACAGCTCCAAAGACATGGACTGTCATCCTGTAGGTGAGCGGTGGTGACGTACTGTTCGGCGACCGGTACAAAAATCGGAAGGCATCTTGGTCCTCGTCTGGAACTAAGACCTGGTGATACATCTTCTCGATGTCACTGCTGATGGGAATTTGGTGTTTGCGAAAGCGCAAGATGATTCCCAGCAGGTTTATGAGGTAGTTTGGACCACGAAGAAGGTTTTTGTTCAAGGAAGTGCCTTCACACTCTGCCGAACCGTCGAAGACCACTCTTGTTTTTGTCGTCGAACTCGTCAAACTCTGAACACCATGATGAGGCATGTAATTTGTCTTTGGTGTTCTCTCTTTTGCTTCTTCAATAGACAAGAGGCGAGCATGGCCAAGGTTGATGTACTCTTGAATGACATCGTCGTAACGTTTGGCGTAGCTGGGGTCTCTTTTGAAGCGACGTTCAATTTGAAAAAGGCGGCTAAGCGCCATACTTCGGTTATCCGGCAATTCCGGATTATCGACCTTCCACATTAGACCAATTTGATGGTGATTTCTGATGTATCTGGAGGTCCTCTTCAGAATCTCTTCTCCCCTTCGATCTTCTGCTGACAGGAGTGTAGGAGGCTGTACAGAGTCTTTCGACTCCAGCCTCCAAAACCGCTCGACAAGTTCGGAAAGGTTCCTGTCTTCTTCTCTCGATGTGATGTGAGCTACATAATGGCTTGGTTGCTCCTGTTCGCTTTGCGGGCCCACTTTGCCTCCCAGACACCATCCAAATGGCGTCTTGAAAGCTACCGGTCCGGTCGATCCATCCATCGGTTTTCGTGACTCGCTATGGTCGTGAGCGTCTGCTACATCGAGGCCAATTAGGATCGTAACTTGGTCGGATTGGACTTCTGGGAGCTTCAGGCCTTGCAGGTGAGGGAATGCCTTTGCTTGTACATCCGAAAAGGTCGGGTTTTGAGCGACTTGTAGATTTTCTACTGCATACGCCCTTCTTGCCTGGAACGAAGTCGACCCGTCTCGCGAACTGATGACGAAGTCCACGATGTGAGCATTGATTGGAGTAACTCCTCCGTCGTAAGATGTCACGTTGATCTTCGTTGTTGGCCCTGCCAAACCTAGTTGAGTTCTGGCTACATCACTTCGGATTAAGGTGGAGTCGCTTCCGCTGTCTAAGAATCCGAAGGTATCGAAGACTCTTTCTCCGTGTTGTAGACGGACAGGAACGATTTTAAAAAGCACTCGACGTGGTGTGTCCAGTCCAGTGCGTGATACTGCGCCAAGGAAGGCTTCATCGACTTTGTCGTCGAAAGTCACTCGACGCGATGGTTTCGATTCTGGCGTGGTTTTGTGGTCACTGGAGGTGCTTGTTTTGGTTCTTGTCGAAAACTCGGAACCGTGAAGCAACGTCGAGTGCCCTGGATACTTGCATCCTTCGACCGTGCATTGAATCGATTTGAATCTGCAAGTTCGGCTGGTATGCCTTCCGGTAAGGCATCGGAGACACCAGCCTGCTTTAAAGACTGTCTCCGCTCTTTGCGTTGGAGACATCTGCTTGAATGCGTTACACTCCTCGATTTTGTGTATCGCCCCTCTGCAAACAAAGGACGTTGAGTTGCCTCTTGTTTGGCTGAACGAGGTTGTATTGGGTGGGCTCACCCGCAAACCTCCTCCTTTTGTTTGCGGGAAATTTGTTTCAGCCGTCGAGGTGGTGACGTGGTTGATGGTAGAGACATAGGGAGTTGGATATCCTTTCCCATTTCTCTTGGGCGCGACTGGTGGTGGTGGAAGTGCTGAAGGGCCAGCCATTAACTTTGCAAAATCAGAACCCTTCGACTGGAGGGTTAACCAGTCATTCAGATCGACAATTGAAGGTACAGCGGGATGCATCTTCATCACCTTTCCTCCCCATCTTTCCCTCAAGGTCTTCGGCAGTTTGGTGACAACATGCATGAGGTTGCCCAGCGATTCTAATTCGCTCGCGAGTCCAGAGGTTGACAGAGCAGAGACCGCACCGTGAAGCTTGTTGGAGAATGTCTTCAAGATGGCGCTGTCGTTTGGCTGCACAGACGGAAGTCGAAGGAGATTGTTTAGATGTGTTTGAGCCATGATAGTGGTATGGCCATATTCTTGATCGAGTCGATGCCAGACCACTTCGTACTTGCTTGGGTCGTGCACACAATCAGATACCGAGTTGAGAACATGCGTAGCAAGCAGCTCCTGTAGATGCGCTAGTCGAATTCCATTGTCGCTGCATCGGTTGTGATACAGCGTCATAAACTTCGACTTGAACATTTGGTAGTTTAGCGGGTTCCCGTCAAACTTGGTGATTGTGAGAGGTGGAAGTGCTGACATTTTCAGAGAATTAACAAGTTGGCAGATGAGACTAGAATCAGATTTTGGGTCCCCCTGTGGCTGTTGCTGGCAGCTAAACGATGGATCGTTAGACATATCGATAGTTGCCCCTATGCTGTCCATCTGCTCGCCCGTTGTCGCGGCCTTTCTGCATTGTTCCAAGAAGTTGACTGCTCGTGGTGGTGAGGATGGGGTAATGCCTTGCGGCCATCCTAAAGCTTCGCGGCGTTGAGACAACATGCCTTGCATAGACGTGTCTAGGCGAACTTGGGATGAGACATTTTCACCCTCGGGGCATTGTCTAGACATTTTTGCACACGTCTGTTGTACAAGGCATTTTAACCTTTCGAGTTCTTTGGACTGCGATTCACTGTTTTTCTGAATAGCTTCTAGTTTCTCTTCAACTTTCTTTGAACTGGACTCGTTTTCTTCCACCATTTGGCCCATCGCAGACTTGAGTCGAATGTCCATCTTCTTTTCGGCAGTTGCTAAAGATTTTTCATTTACCTCGTGGATCGATTGTAGAATTTTCTCGATCGCGTGTAACGACTCACTTTGCCGTTTGGCTTGCAGAGATGACTTCTTGATGTCATTTACAATGTCTGATAAAAGCTCCCCATGTCGGTTTAGGACATCTTGAGTCTGGCGAGCTTGGGTTTCGAGCTGTTGGATCCTTACAGATACAGTCGAAGTTTCTTTTAAACTTGCTTTCGCCACTGTTGAATTGATAATGACTGACGATGCAAGTGATGATGATGCAATCGACCGCGATGCTAGATGTTGGTCGATTTCTGACAGTACACTTTGGTGGTCTGTCGTGAACTGCACTTCCCAGCGTTCACACTCGGCTCGGCGTTTACCAGGCAGATTGGTAACTGTCTCCACGTATTTCTCGTGGAGTTCCATGGTGCTATCGAACAGTCGTACGAGTTCGATGCGCCAGATGCCCAATTGGCCCTTGCTGAGACGAATGCCTTGACGATGTTGGCGGATACAGTCGTGGATCCTGGTCGACAGCGTGGTATGCTCCCTCTTCCATAGACCTCGTGATTGAGTGAGATTGGGAATTGATGGGTCGTGACTCAAATTTCCACCATGGTGATTGGGCCCCGCCTCGGCGATTTGTAAGGCCATTTCAGCTTCTTCCTTGGTGGGTCTTGAGATGACTCCTATACTTCCTCCATCATGAACCGGCCCCGACTCAGCGGTTTTTATGGCCGTTGTAGGTTCCCTTTTGGTAGGATCTTCGATGATTCCTTGGGTCTCACTCATCTTGCAATTGAAGTAAGGTAACACAAATGCTTAACAGACGCAGGATGTAGACGATATCAACGGATACAATTCGAACGGTTGGTCGACCAGCGTGGTTACGGAACGTGAACAACACGAGGTCGCTAAAGTACAAGGTTGGACAGCTGGAAATGGAGATTTACACTATTCGATTTCCAGAGTCCCGGGTTTCGGCACCATTTGTTGCTTATCTCACGTGAGAATAGCAATAGCTTTAGGTTGAGTCAGCTCTTGGCCCTAACTACCCTGCTTGTATTAAAATAAAACGGACGAAGTGTGCGACACTTTATTAGAGAAACCAAGGAGGGCACTTCGTTATACAATAGGGACTCAAATACTGTAATGAGGGACAGAGAGACTCACAGGTGAGTACGAAACTTAACAGCCCTGAAAAGACTGTTGGACCGTTTAAGACAACTTAAAGGTTACTTTGAAAAGGGTGAAAACGTACTACCGACAGTCGAACTGCGCATGCTTCCAAGAAAACAAAACGAAAAGGAAAGGAAAAAAAAAGGAAGGTCGACCGCAACGGGTAGCCCTCTACCGGGTCTTACCCCCACCGATCAAATCGGTGACACAGACTACTCCAACAATTCGTTGTAGTCAAAAGCAATACAACCGAATTGGTCGTACCCGTGTGTTAACTGATACACCGGAGACGAATGCTATTTTACATCATCAACGACACTTGGAAAAGATTGAGAAGACTGGGCGCCGATTACAACCATCAAAACCAGCAGAGAGGAGTACACCTCCGAGTTATTGCGGTTGTCCCATCTGGTACGTGTCCAGTTTGGGCCCGCTTTCCCCAAGAGACGCGAGTTCGTTCCTCATCCCTGCCATTTGAAAGGCTGTTTCGTTGTACGATGAATGTTATAGTTGCATTAATCCCTGATTTCTTAAACAACTCTTTTCATTTAACAGCAGTATTTATCATCATCATATCGCAGTATTTACTGACATGTAAGAGAATAAACCAGTACAACAATCCATTCACAGTAAGAACTCTTACATTATTTATCATCATAACATCGCAGTATTTACCGACAAGTAAAAGAATAAACCAATACAACAATCCATTCCCAGTAAGAACTTTTTCATGAAAAATTGAAGTCAGTTGGGTTCCAGGAAAATGCATTATTCAATGTACGAATCTATTTTACCAGATTACAAGCTGGATATGCAAAACGCATACTGCAAGATAATCACCAAGTTTGGCTAAAGGTACGCGCTTGAGTTATCTCAAATTACTTAATTGCGTCTGTTAATTTTTGAATAGACCCTTGTGCCCTCTACATTCATTGCGTTATTAGTCTAATGGCATCCTAAACCTGGAAGTAGTTTGATATCCAATATTTTTATCGTTCCCTCATTGCATATGACGGAGCAGCAAAAAATTCTTAAGGTATGCTGTTCCACCGCTAAAATTCAACAACTGCGCTCTAAGGTTACTGAATGCACTAAGGTTACTGCACACCACACGCACATGCTATGCCCGAACCATTGCTCCAACCCAACCAATCGTATACTTACCCTCTATACTTACCATTGGGATTCCTTCTCTCTCTACCCTTCTCACGAAGGAATTTTTTTTTCAATCAAGTGATCCTTAATCAAATCCATCAGCAGTGAATCATCGGAAAACAAAAATATTGTTCCCAATTTAACAAACGACCTCGAAATGGGAAATTTAATTTCAGAGCCATTAGGTTCGAGGTTTTCTTTATGACCTAGACCGCGTTACCGAATTCCGCATGTTTCTCGTATGCTTCTATCGCTTTATTAACGTGAGAGTGAAACCGAAGGTCGTATACAGCGATAACGGAACTAACTTTGTCGCCGCCGAGCAAGAGCTTCGACAGGCCCTAGAAGAACTTGTCACTCGATATGAAGAAATTCAGGCGGTAATGGTCTGTCAACAAATTGAATGGCATTTTTCTCCGCCACACGAGTCTTATTTGGTGTTGTCTGGGAAAGAATCGTACAATCTTGTAAACTCTTCGTAGAAGTGGCAGCTCTTTTAAACGCAAGGCCGTTGGCACACCTCAGTATGGATACAGAAGACCCGGATTCTCTAACGCCAAATCACTTCTTATACGGTGGAGTTCGGCCGTACCTGTCCCTTCAGCTGCCAGACGTGGAAAATGTGGACGTTACTACAAAACAGTTCTTACAAAGTCAAGCCATCCTCCAACGTTTCTGAAATAGTTGGCTATGTGAATAAGTTCCCCACCGGACAGAATAAAAAAAATGGCAGGAAACTAAACCTAACGACCCCGTGGGAGATTTGGTACTTGTTATGAAGCCAAACACTTTACGTGAACAGTGGCCGTTGGGCAAAGTGCTTGAAGTTATTCCCAGCCCTACTTACAAGGTTGTTCGCTTTGTGAGAGCAAAACTTAGTACCCTCCCGAGACCATGTATTCGTCTGGTGGCTAAACTATCTGTTATGATTACGGCCAAAGTTCAAGAAGCTTATGCAAAAGAAGAGAAAAGGGGTCTTCAGTAGCGTAAACATTTAAATCCAGTTTTGTAAAATTATGTAAATATTGCATATATATGTTGTACTCGAGCGACAACCAAAAGGCTCAAATCGTAAAAACCAAATTGTAAATGTAACAAGTGCAATTATGTAATGTTAAACCCAGTGTAAGCAACATTGAGAGTTGAATTTGAAGCCTAGTGGAGGGTTCACGAAGTTCAACGCGACCTATATTCGAGTTCAATATAGGGCAAAGAGCAAAGTTAGGTCGCTTGCTGTTTAGCACTACGTAACGCAGGAAACCGTTTAGCCTACCCGGTTAGCACGACATGCAGTTCACCTAACTTTGTACCGTGAACAGGTCTCCAATAGACTCCTACGTCAACGTAAGTGAAATGGCCGATAACCCCCCTCCATCTGCCGCATTCGTAAAGGAAAAATTAAAAGTGAGCCGTGAACGTGAAGAGGAGTGTGCCGCCAACATTAAGGAGACCATGGGGAAGATAGTACGAGCGAAAAAAGAAGCAATTGACAAGGTCTACACGTGTAAAAGGGCTATCGTCCGTCTCGACGAAGAGCTAGAAAAGATGTCGCAAGACCTTGTGAACGTTCACGTTCACTTTCATACCGAGCGAGAAACCGTGATAATTGGTTACATCGGGTTTCTCTCTTACGCGAAGCTCGGGAAACAGCGACCAACGCTCAGATGCCCAAATCACCACCCCAGATCGTCCTATGTACGTGGTCCCACTACGTACCCCAATCCTCACGTGTTTCTTGAAAACACACATCGAGGGAGCGGCTTCGTGTAAACGCAAAAAAGCAGACTGCGCAGAATTTATGCTGCTAACCAACCAAGATCGGCTGGTGCGACAGATGTTTCGGGTGTTTCGTGCCGTTGGCTGTTGCAGGACACACCGGGGTCGCTGACTGCACCCACCCTCGCCGTTGCACGCTGTTTAACTTCCAGGACCATCATCAAATCCTTTGTTGACCCAAAAAGGCTTACAAAGAGATGCTCCCGAGTTATTAACTACGTTACCTCACCTAGGTAAATGAAAGTTTACCCCTTTCTTTTGCCCTTGTTTTTAGTTACAAATTTGAGGGTTTTTTTTATTGCTTTTTGGTTTGTTAGTCTTTTTCTTTTATTTCCTACACCTGTAAAAAGGGTGGGTCCCGCTGTCACCTACGGTGCTGCCCTCGCGGGCAGGGCTGTAGGGGGCAAGGACCTTCAAGGACTTTTATAGGAAATGTTTTTCGCTTTTTTTTTTAGTAGGGAGTTACCGTGTCCTTTATGTTAAAAATGGTAATTGGGTTTCAGTTCTCGGGGGGTAGGTGAGTCGTGTTTCAATATTGTGTTAAGTTGGCATTAAGTAGACGCCAGCAGCAGTTGTCAATTGTCTTTCAGTATGGTCTTAATTGTCGTCAGGAGTGAAGTTTCTCTTTTGTAATTGAGTTTAGATACTCAAAATCTAGCCAAATTTCCCTTTTGTTTCATCTACTTTTCGACCAAAAAATAAAGTTGTCATCGTCATATCTCAATCACTCCTTTCACTTATTTCTCATCAACCTCATCAAACTCTCTTTGTCTGTTACACTCCCCAAACGAGAAGTCTGGAACAGTAATCATTTCTCTGTCATTCAAAAAAAAATTGGGGAGACAGAACCACAAAACTTAGACATACTAGAATAGTTTTTTCACCCAAGGGGATTGGTAAATTGCCAAGTACGCTACCAGGTTTGGGTCTGCTGTAACTTCTTACTTGTTGAAGGCAAAGGAATGGCATATAATGATGCAAAGCTCCCCAAAGACTTTTACTAAATAAAGTGCCAACTCATTATCAGACTTTCAACAGGTCGTTAGGTTCTTTCACACTCTTTCACACCACAAAAGGACTACAACTCGTGTAACCGAGCCACGCTGCCATCACGTGATCAATGTACGACTGTGAGCTAAGTTTTTCCATCCCAATAGCCACACATACAATCCCTATAAAAAACGAGACTTACCAGTCTCGTCAGGGATTAACATATCAGATCTACCTTATGAAGTAAAAAGCGACTGGAGATACGAACCAGCTAAGTATTACGTCTGCTTATTGCGAATGAAACTCAGATTTCATGCGGCAATTATCTGGCAGAAATACGCAATTTTAATGGCTTCCAGACTAATTTTGTAAGACGATATTAATATTGGTTCTAAAAGATTTTCTTGGACTCTTTTTAAACGTTCAGTTTTGTGGTGCTTAATTATAGTACGATGGTACCGTTTAAATACGGCATATGAAATGTAAAGGAAATGCGTACATATTCCTTATGTAGTTATAATTTAGTATAAAAACAAATATCTGTACCAATTTCCTTTCGTTTGTACCCAAACTTAATTGTTTTAATAAAAGTTATACTAAACAGGAAATACAAAATGATATTTGTAATGTGTATAGTGTTAAAAGTGTGGCAAAAACGGCTCCTTTTACTTCATTTATTGATGGTCTAGCACAAGCACTAGGACATACACACTTGAAATGGCTGAGTTTAGGACGGCACTTTAGAAAAAGCAATCGCAGCGTGGTTTGCTTCGTTTGAGAGTTGAGAAGAGACTGCCTAGCGTAGGGGCGAAACATGGTTGGAAAACGACCCTAGCCCGTCCACGCCATCTTTTGGCTGGGTGGTGAGTATTTCTGCTGCGAGCACTAGATGTCGTGACGACAGCTACAAAAGTTAAACTAAGTGAAAACATGTATTTCGAATGAACTCATTTTGTATTGAAAGAACGCGATGTGGTTATACGTGATGTGATGATCTATTACGAGCTGTGTCGAGTAGCGGCGAGGTAAATAAATGAAGCGAGTGTGCGATGGCATGTGTGACTTACATTTTACTATACGGGCTGCACGCCCGTGGGGGTGAGATGTTCTAAAACAACTATCGTCGATATTGGCCGCTGGGTGGCTTCGGTGGATTAGTACTAAACGGAGTCATTACACGTAAGTCGTGGTTAAAACACCTAGACGAGACGTTTGCTGGTCTCGTCTTTTATGGATGTTGCGAATGTCATACGGGACGTGAAAGCGTGGCTCTCTCAAGGTATATCACGTAACGATGGCGTGATGTTGGGGTCACTGCAGCGAGACATGGAGAATGCGACGGACCGCGTCTGTTTGGCGTCGGCGAAGGTCTCATTAGATGGAATCCTGATATTATCAAGTAACCTCATTAATCAAACGGCTTTTGTCTGACGCTTAGGCTAATTACATGTTACAATAAAGATGTTGCCACCTTCGTAAAATGCTTAGCCAAAAGGGTTAAAAAAAGAAAACCAGTCATAATTTTCAAAATGTTCTTATGCTGCAGTCTTTTAACCTTATTGAGTGTATCTTAAATGTTTGAAGGGCTTCACCAGAATGAGTAATATGAGTTTGCAAATTTGAGTAGACAGTTTTATCATTTTTTTACTTGAGACAGTCTGGAAATTTTTGGGAGTACCATTTTTTTCAGCTTCTGCTTTTTCTTCAGCAATTTTCTTGAAAATAGTTGATTTGGAATCCTCGCTCGTTATTTGATTTTCTTGACCATCATCTGCCAGTTTTTTCCTTGCCACTTGTAGTAACTCGACAAAATGGGATGTCTCAATTGGCGCATGTTGCTTTTTCTTTTCTTTCCATGTTTTCCAAGACCAAGATGCCATATCTTTCTTTCCACGGTGTAGATCTTTTCCTCTTTCACCAGTTTTCCATTGCATTTTCCCGCAAAGTTATTTTGATACGACCTTTGAAAATGATGAAATAACGAAGCCATTTTTGGCTTGGTTTCCTACTTATAGCTCATTCATATTTAATATATATATTACTATTATATATGTAGTTTTCTACAATGTCGGACAATGCAAGATCGAAACAAAACCCTCTAAATTAAGTTGAGAGGTGAGGTTCTCACGCGGAATGTGTGATTTCTGTTACAATAACACTATTGTGATAGTTACACATTAACACATTAGAAAATGTGTTATGTTTGTCAGGATTTCTATTTTCATTGCTTGAAACCGAACCAAAAATTTTCTGAACTAAATTTTTCAAGTGTGTTATTCAATTAGCAATTTCACCACATACATTGCAAATTGTAAATACTTGTAAACTAATATATACTCATAAAGGGAAAAATTCCACTGAGATAATGAAAGTTGTTTCTTACAGCAACATTGTTCATTGCTGTTGTTGGAAGACGGCAAAGCATTAGTTGAAACATAAGTGCTACACTCAATAGGTGGATACGAGCATTTTGTATTTTTACTATTTCCAAGGTCATCAAATGCATTATGACAATTGCCAATTGGATTGTAATAATTAACCGACCCACACGGCACGAGGGGCTCCACAGTACCTGTTAAAATATACAAGGATAGTGTAAGCGAGGCTTCTGTACATTTCATATACAGGATATATAATGATACCAGCTTGTGTAGAATATTGCTTGTCGATAATAATTTCATACAGGTTATAGTTACCGAATAAGTAGTGGACGATTTATGAGTAACTGATTACAAGTGTATGGATGTAACCACGAGAAAAAGACAAAAATACTTAGCAGTTGTCAAAGAGACGTCGTTACAGTATGGCTGTGAAAAAGAGAGAGAGACGTTTCTAAACAGCGATCAAAAAGGGATAACAGAGATGGTTCACTAAGTCTTCTCAACCAGCGCCGCCTGGAGATCGTTACATATAATATGTTTGCCAATTCTCAACACTTCCTCTCAAACATAATATATATAATAGAGAAAAAGAAACAAAGCAGGGAGGAAACTCATGGGCAAAGGTACGCGGCAGTCAATCAAAGCATCCAAAAGAAAAATTAAATTGAAAAATAAATACATAATAAATATATGTAATATGTTGACTTCTATTCTTGAAACATAGGGTGATACTTCCTTGACTGATGAATATCCTTGAGCTAGAAGAATTTCAAAATGAATTACTTTAAATTAGATGGAACAGATACAACTCCAATTAACTCCCGCAGTTCAGAGAAACGAGGATTCGGCAGGACTTTGGTGAGGGGATCCGCAAGCTGGTCTTTGGTAGAGATGTACGAGACATCGACGTCACCGGCTTCTTGGCGTTCTCGAATGAAATAATATCTCACATCTATGTGTTTGGTCCTTTGGTGAAATACGGGGTTTTTGACGAGTTGGATTGCGGATTGATTGTCGCACATTAAGGGAATGGTTTTGTCCCACTCCGGTATTACGTCTTCCATTAAACGTTTGAGCCAGACAGCTTCCTTAGTTGCTTCACTTGCTGCGACAAACTCTGCTTCTGTAGAGGACAACGCCACACATTGCTGACGTCGACTGGTCCAAGCGACTGGACCTCCATGGAGTAGAAAAATAAAACCTGTGGTCGACCGACGGGTAGTGGTATCGCCGGCAAAATCCGAGTCGGTATATCCTTTAAGTTGATCATTGTTTGGGCCAAACCGAATTCCGTATTATTGTGTGCCTTTAAGGTACGCTAATATTCTTCGAACTGCATTCCAATGATGTTATTGAGGTCTTTCAGCAAATTGTGCCACCTGGCCAACGGCGAATGCTATGTCTGGACGGGAAGTAATCGTTAGATACAGCAAACTTCCAATCGCTTCTCTATATGGCACATGATCTAGAGTTTCTTCTTCTGAATTGTGGATTAGCCGACATCCGGGTTGAGCTGGAGTACCTTTAGGATGGCAATCTGTCATGTGAAAACGTCTGATAATTTTTTTGGTGTAGTCTGATTGGGAAATGTACAGAGTTTTGTTTTGTCGATTTCGAGTAATGGACAGGCCAACGAAGTGATTGGCCAGAGTGCATCGCATTTCGAATGTCTTACCTAAATATTCAATTATGTCATGTACTAAGTTTCCTTTGTTACTGATGACTAAACAATCATCTACCCAGATTACTACAAGCACGAGATCAGTTTTGTTCTTGCGAACGTAGAGACAAGGATCTGCATTGCTGGGTTGCAGTCCAAATTGTTTGAGAAAACTGTCAAAATGACGGTTCCAAACTCTTGAAGCCTGTTTAAGTCCATACAGACATTTCAGGAGGCGACACATGATATTCCTTGCCTGCGACAGTATATCCTTCCGGTTGTTGTAGGTATATTTCTTCGCTTATCTCCCCGTAGAGAAGCGCGGTCTTGGCGTCCAATTGCGACATATTTAAATCAAGGGCTGCAACAAGGGAAAAAATTACACGAAGAGTGTCCTGTTTGACAACTGGTGAGAAAGTTTCTTCGAAATCAATCCCAGGTCGTTGTGAGAAGCCTTTTGCTACCAATCTTGCTTCATAGCGAGGAGGTGAACCATGGGTTGCTGGCTTTACTTTAAATACCCATCGTGATTTGATTGATGTGCGATTAGGTGGCAGTGGCGAGAGATACCAGGTCTTGTTGGACATTAGGGAGTCGTATTCTTCTTGAATCGCGGCTTTCCACAGATGTGCGTCAGAAGATTCCATGGCTTCAGAAAAGCTTGTTGGTTCAAAGACATCTGCTTGTTGAGTGTCAATCGATTGGTAGGATTTCCATTGGCGCTTTGGCTCACGGATGCGTAAAGGATAGGGCGAGGAACGAGTTGGTTTAGATGGATCCATCGGCATGCTGGACACTGATTGTGACACGGCTATAGTGTTGGAGAGCACAGGATCTTCTGTTCGAGTTGAAGAGTTTTCTAGATCTGAGGATGGATTTTCAATGGGATCCTGATTCTCGTGTGAAGATTCCGTTTGGGTCTGTGTCTTGTCTGCAATCTGAGGCATCCCGTGGATTGTGTCGACCGGTTGATGTTCTGGTTTCAGAATTGAAGTGAACGGCTCGGGGATAGTTTGATCTGGACGATCAAGTTCTGCATTGGATGGAAAATCAGAAAACATATTGCACGTTTCGTCAAAAATTACGTCCCGACTAATTTTTATTTTTCTTCCAACCGGGTCCCAAAAACGGTAGGCCTTTTGAGTTAGTGGATAACCAACAAAGTAGCACATTGAGCTCTTTGAGTCCAGTTTACTCCTTTCGGTTTTGGGTACATGAATAAAGGCAGTTGATCCAAAAATTCGTAAATGTGAAATATTGGGTTTCTTACCATACCAAGATTGATAAGGTGTGACTAGGGATGTGCTACTGGTGACACGGTTGAGCGCATAGACAGCGCAAGAAATGGTTTCCCCCCAGAGTTCCATTGGTAGGTGTTTAGCGTGTAAAAGCGAGCGTCCAGCCTCAACGATGGTTCGATTAGCCCTTTCCGAAACTCCATTTTGCTCCGGTGAATGGGGTGCGGATGTTTCAATTTTGATGGCATTGTCTGAGAGCCAAGCCCTGAAGGAGTTGCTTGTGAACTCACCACCATTGTCCGCTCTAAGTGTGTGGATTAGATGACCAGTCTCGTTGCGACGTACACTGACATAGTTTTTAAAAGATTCAGCGACTTCCGACTTCTGTTTTAGAAAATAGACTGCGCGCCATCCACTGTAGTCGTCCGTGAAAAGTACAAAATATTTTGAACCCCCCGTTGTGTCAATGTGCATGGGGCCGCACACATCAGAATGGATTAGCTGTCCGATTTCGTTTGCTCTGGTTCGCCCAGTCGGAAAAGGGGAGCGATGCATTTTTCCGGACATGCATCCTAGGCATGGTTGTTTTGGAATGACAGTGTTGGATGAAAGTTGAAGCCCGTTCACAAGTTGATTGAAAGCCATCTTAAGAATGGTTTTGTAATTGACGTGTGCCAATCGTTGGTGCCAAATCATGATTGAAGTTGGTGATGGTACTGCAAAACATGCTGAATCGTTAGACGACTGCAAATTTGAGAGTTTTGGGATGATTGCAAGGTGATATAAGCTCTTTCCAATTCGTTCACCTACCATGACAGTTACTTCATTCTTTGCAAAAGTTACCCTAGTTTCAATGAAGTGAACAGATAACCCAACATCAGTTACCGCAGCAATGGATACCAGATTTGTACCTAGGCCTGGTACATAAAGGACTTTTTGAATCGTGACTTCTCGTTGAATCCCCCCTGCTGTAACAACGAATTCGATGCTTCCATGTCCACGTACTAACAGACGAGCAGAGCCGATTCCATTTACACTCCATTTCTCAGATGAAATTTGTGTGAACCTGCTAAAGAATGAACGTTGATCAGTCATATGCTGTGTAGCACCTGAGTCTGCGAACCAATCCATAGAGCATCTCCCAATGAAGCATGAGGACGAGACATAGGCATCATCTTGAAGTATATGCTCGGATTTCTTACTGACTTCATTTACTTCAGTCGTGACTGCTGGGATGGCATTGAAATTGATTCTAGTCCTTTTTGCATCTTCTTCGTCTCGAATTCTTTTTCAACACACCTCAATGGTGTGTCCAGCAACATTACAACGAAAGTATTTGCAGAATCTGTATGGTTGTTGTTTATTGCTGAAACGGTTGCCACGTCTTGTACCTCGACTTGCATGATCACGACCGCATGATGAGGAACTTGTGGCGTTATTGTGCGATGGATATTGATGGGCAAAAAAGGCCGCGTCTTGAGGGTCAGGTTGACCTGTATTCCACCGTTTAGCCATCTCTTCTTCTTTGAGTAAACGCGAGGTTAGCAGGGCCATTGTTCTGTCTGCAAATGGGACGCTGTCCCATGCCGTAACGAAGCTTCTGTGGCTGGGCGGTAAGGTGCAGATTATCTTAGTCATTATGAAATGACATCAACAGGTGCCCCAATGTCTGTAAGTTGTGTGGCCATCGTCTCTATTTCCGTGATATGAGTGATGATATCTTGATCAGGCTTGTAGCGATACCCAAAGAATCTCGTTTGTAAAGCATAACGATTCTCTACAGCGTTTCGGAGATATTGGGCTGTCAGACGTACCCACATTTGGTTGGCGGTAGTGCAGTTGATTAGAGACCTTTGTTGTTGACTCTCAATCGTTGAGATGATATAGCCACGGGCAAGTGTGTCTTTGGTGTGCCATGCTGCAATGGCCTCAGCATTGGTGATGCTTCCTTCGACAACATTCTGTGAAGGGATTGGTGACATTAAAATTAACTGTTGGACTATACAGTTGTAAGTTAATGTTACAACAATATACCTCTACGGGAATAGTTTCATCACCAGTTACAATTTTAACCAGCTCGTGCTGCTGCAGTAGGATCCAAAATCCAAGTTTCCATAGTGGAAAATTCTGCCCGTTAAATTTAGCAATATGATTGACATCTCGCATTGAATTCATCTTGTAATTGACTGGTTTAAGGTACTGGGCCCATAACCTGTTAAAATATACAAGGATAGTGTAAGCGAGGCTTCTGTACATTTCATATACAGGATATATAAGGATACCAGCTTGTGTAGAATATTGCTTGTCGATAATAATTTCATACAGGTTATAGTTACCGAATAAGTAGTGGACGATTTATGAGTAACTGATTACAAGTGTATGGATGTAACCACGAGAAAAAGACAAAAATACTTAGCAGTTGTCAAAGAGACGTCGTTACAGTATGGCTGTGAAAAAGAGAGAGAGACGTTTCTAAACAGCGATCAAAAAGGGATAACAGAGATGGTTCACTAAGTCTTCTCAACCAGCGCCACCTGGAGATCGTTACATATAATATGTTTGCCAATTCTCAACAGTACCTCTGCAGAACTTTCTACTTTCCTCCTCAGTCTTCTCCATAAGCGTCCCAAAATCCTCTTAGAACCTTCTTTATGGTCGCCTGGTAGCTGCCTGACAGGCTCTTCAGTCCCTCTTACATCATACTCAGCTAGTACCTAGAACTTCCCATGATGAAAAAAATTGTGTGACACATGCCTTCGTTATACCCAGCGGCTTTATATAAGCCTTATAGCATTTAAATATAATTAAAACATAAAATGAATATTAAACGACACAAAATATTGGATATCGTATATGCAGTTTCAAAAACTGTATATTTTATTGGGATTGTCGTTGAATTAGGACTGAACCGAAATAGGACTGGGAGAAATATGACTGACTTTTAAAGTATTTTAAATCTGTCCTATTTTTCCAAGGCATTAGTCATTGTGGAATTTTATCCACCGTCGGAGACTGCCGACTCAGTATCTTTTGCTAGGGGAGGTTCTAAGAGGCCTGGCTCTTGTAGGGCCCAGCGTATATATATATGCGGTGTCTCGGGCGAGAGCGGCCACGTGAGAAAAATGGTTGGTCCCTTATGGGGGACGCGACGATTGACAATGCGGGCTTCTGGCCGGAACACATAGCGGCGTCAAAAGGGCCCGGACCTATAAACAAGAAAACTAATTAGTGATGGATGGGAAAGTGAACTTACTCTTTTGTATAGTGAGGGAGAGAGTCCGGTGAGGCGTGTGTGACTACGGTGACAGACGGCGGCGACGACAGCGGCGGTTGGCGAGCGGCGGCGAGCGCGAACACGGCGAAGGGTGAGGGCAACGGCACGGCAGACAAACGAGAAGAAATATTTTTCAGAGAGAGCTTACCGAAATGAAGTGGAGACGAACTCGGTGTAAAAATGTGTGTGTATTGCTGACACATCAAATAATCAAGATAACATAAATTTCAACGCTGGCTCAGAGGTCGCCGCTGATCTTCTTTTATTCTGGCCGCGGGATGACCCCTTCCTACGACACTGCAACTTCTCGTACCCCGGCGCTTGGGATGATTCCTTACGGCTATCATCCCTTCTTCTCCCGTTGGTTTTTGGTGTCCAGTGCGGTCAGCTATCGCTAGAGACCGCTCTTCATATATATGTAGGGATAGGCAACATATTACAATATCATATGCAGGAGCCCCCTGCTTCATATTGAACGGTAGGCGGCACCGATGCGTCTTCCTCCCGCGAGGTCTAAATCTTATGCCGTCAAACGGTCGGTTTGTTCTCCCACTCCGACCGGAGTGGCCTTGGGCCCGCTTGCTGGAGTTCTGTCTTCGGTCACCGAGGCTTCTTCGAGATCCTGCCCCGGCTTCTCTATTCCTGTTTGGGGATCGGGCGTCAGAGTTTCTGACACTCCCCCCGTTGGGCTACCGTCCAACTCCGTGCCCGATAAGTCCGTCACATAATCCTTATAAAAGTCCTCCCACCACTGTGCCATTAGCCGTCTTCGCTTGCTTTCACGCCGGGTAATGGCCGTTCGGTCCGCGAAGTCCCGTTCTTCTTCGTCTGCGGGATACTTTTGATTTTGTCGGCACCCCGATATTAGCTGTTTCGGGGTCAACGGTTCGTTGTCGTCCGCCGATACATACGTCAACGGTCTCGAGTTGACGGTATCTTCGATTTCTGCCAAAACTGTGTGGAAGATATCATGTTCGAGACATTCATCTCCGAAGGTCTTGTACAGCAGTTTCTTCACTGTCTGTACCATTCTCTCCCAAAAGCCTCCCTACCACGGAGCTAGGCTTGGAGAGAACCGCCACCTTAAGACCCACGAGCGTATTGTATACCTTCTCGCTTCGATACGAGGCTCTCAGGTATATTGCTGCTTGGGTGAAAGTACATGCGTTATCGGAATACATAACCTTTGGTATTCCTCGTCTGGCAAAGAATCTTCTCAATGCATTAATAAACGTCGTAGTGGCCTGTCCCGTCGTGACCTCTAGATGTAGTGCCTGACTTACAGTGCAGGTGAAAAGACAGATATAACCCTTCTCAATCGGGATATCCAGAAGTTTTTCCTTAGTTCCCTCATCGTTGTGTTAGTTCTTGTTAGATTGAGTCTCTCGTGCGTTTGTTCGATGAGTCGCCTGGTTAAGTAGTGGTCATCAGGAAGCAGTATCAACGCGGTCTTACTATTGTAGGCCAGCCAGTTATGGTGCCGGCCGACACATCGAAGTAGCTGGTGCCGGTCATCCCAAGTTATCCCTAGTTTTCGAAATTTTTCGTGCTTCTTTTTCTTGCCTCCTTTCACTGCTTCGATCACCTCGGGGAAGGCGTCTTTATGTGCTTCTCGCCACAGATCTAACTCGGCAAGCACAACTTCATCCACTGATAGCATGTTAAAAACTCACCCAAGGGCTACGCAGGCTACCGGCGTGTCCGGACTTGCCTCGCCCTTAAAGCGGTTTCCTGCCCTTCTGACGGTTGCCCATACTCGTATGATGGTCTGGAGTTTTCTATGCCCCTCATACCATTGTTTCTCCGCGGCCACTGTTCCGACTGTGATTTCCGTCGCCTTTTCATCTTTTCTTATCTCTAATACTCCTGATGGCTCAGGCTGACTTGGCCCTGACGGCCACCGGGCCTGGTCTCCCAGCCACCATTCCCGGATTTTATTCAGCTGGTCGACCCCCGCTCCTCTAGAAGCGATATCGGCCGGGTTCTGCGAGCCCGGGCAATGCCTTATTGACACCACGTGCATCCTTTTCCGGATCTCGGTGACTCGGTTGTGGACAAACTGCTTCCACCGCCCCGACTCCCCTTTGATCCAACAATAAGCGATGGCGGAGTCGGTCCATAATGTCTTCTCCAACGGTTTTCCAAGTGATTTCTCGACGTAATCCCCTAGCCGAGCGGCCAGCAAGTTTCTCAGCAGCTCTAGCCGAGGGGTCGACACCGATTTCTTCCGGTCGGGCGCGACCCTGGTTTTGCTGCGTTAGCAGCCGTATCTTGTCCCCGCTCTGCAGGTAAGCCGCGGCGTTGTATGCGTCGTCGCTGGCGTCGCAGAACAGATGCAACAGTCTCGTTCAGACCCGTCCACCGTTCTACCCTAGTATCCGCAAGGTTGGAGAGTCCTTTTAAAAAGGCGTCCCAGTGCGGGATCACCTTTACCGGGACCGATTCGTCCCACCCGGTTTTCTCAATCCAGATCCGCTGCATGATTATTTTGGCTACAACGGTCACCGGTGAAATTAACCCCAACGGGTCGAAGACCTTCAGGGCTAGACTGAACAATTTTCGCTTAGAGGGCCTATCTGTCAGTTTCGTCGCTTCTTCCAATAATGGTTCCTGGTGAAACCGGAACGTATCAGTTCCCGGCTCCCAGACGACCCCTAGAGCCTTAACTATATCCTGGGGGTTCTGACCCACTGCTACCTCGTCGTTTCTTAACTGTATCGCTGGTAGATTGTCTCTTAGCTGTGGGCAATTGGTTGTCCATTTCCGCAGCTCCATTTTTGCCGTGGCGAACAACTCTTGTGCCTGTAGTATAAGCAGCCGGGCTCGGGAGACCGTGTCCGCCCCCCCCCCCCCAACCAATCGTCGACGTATAGTTGTTCTCGAAGCTGGGTCACTAACTCTGGGCAGACCTGTCTGCTATCCTCCAGGCATTTAAAGATGACCGCCCTCAGAATGAACGGGCTACTTAAGAGCCCGAACGGGACTTGCCTCCACCGGTACTAATTGTACCGGCTCCTCGTCGGGGTTTTGTACCCATATGAATCGGACAATCTGCCCGTGCTCTTCCTGTATCCCAATCTGCAGGAAGGCTTGAGTAATATCGGCCATCCAAGCGACTCTGTACCGCCTGAATCTCAATAGGACGGCCAAAAGTTCCAGATTGAGATTGGGCCCAGTCTCCAGCAGGTCATTAAGGCTGGGTCTGCCTTGTTTATGTGCCGACCCATCGAAGGCCAGTCTGATCTTTGTTGATGCCGCATCCTGTTTTATTACCGGCCGATGGAGGAGGTACGTGCAAACGCCCTGGTACCCCTCATCGGCTTCCTCGATATATTCTTTCTCCAAATATTGTTGAAAGATCTCATGATAGGCCCTTCTGTCAATGGAAGGAGTGCGGTCGGAGCGGTTGCAATCGGCGTCACCACAATCTCCTACATCATGACGAGAAACTAGCTGCAGCTAAGGCAGAATCAGCAAGATGTTCCAAATACGAACTTCAGGAAGAAGTTGCGATGGGGGTGATGAATGTACGAGTCCAAAATTCCTGAGGCGAGTATGTGTGGGCCAATCTGTTCATCGATGAAGGAAGTAACACATCCCTTCCAAGAAGCGACTTCATTCGGAGTTTAGGAATCGATGGAGAGGATCAGAGATTAGAGATGAAAGGAATCGGTGTAGTCAGCCGCTTTTACAACACATCCAAAGAAGTAACCGTGACCGTTATGTTACTGACAGGAGGGGAGACCACCATTAAGGTCTCCACGATGCCGACGGTGACAGATCCCAGTACGTACGTCGATTGAAACAAACTGAAGACTCGTTGGAAACATCCCAAATCCCTACCGATCAAACCAGCAGAAGGGCAGGTGGACTTATTGATTGGATTTGATCATTACCACCTCATCGTTCCGACCGATTCTAGGGTTGGAGAAGAGGGAGAACCGCGTGCAGTAAAAACACCATTCGGATGGTACACTCGTGGAGTCATCGGAAGCAAGTAAAGAAGACCGCCGACTAGCCACACTGTTAGAGCCGTACTCAGCTATTCATTACGAGTCAACGCAGCATTGGAGAAGGAGCTTGGAGAGGGGAACTGAAACCTCAAGGCTGGTGATGATATCGGAAGACAAAAGGGGGGGGGGGAGATTGTCGAAGAGGCAACCAGGAAGCTGGGAATAGGATATGAGGTACCAAAAACATGGAAAGAATGGGTACCTTCACTGCCAGATAACAAGAAGCTGGCGCTTTACGGCTTACATGTTTTATTCAAACGGTTTGATCGAGATCCGGGACTTCTAGGTGGCGTACCAAATGGCTATCAAGCAATACATCGATGCGGTATACGTGAGCGAAGTGAAAGAAGAAGGTGACCCGATCAGCGCGCAATACTTCCTAGCCCACCATGGTATTTACAAGAAGTCGGCGTCGGAGAGGAAGCTTAGAATCGTGTTCGACTCAGCGGTCCAATTCCAAGGAAAGCGTTTGAATGATGCGATACTGACCGGACCTACACTTTAGAATATGCTGCCATCAGTGCTGATAAAGTTCAGAGAAGCAGAAGTTGCGTTTACTGCGGATATCGAGGCGATGTTTAGTAGAATTCGATTAAGGCCACAAGATGCCCGTTACCACCGTTTCCTGTGGCGAGGGGACGGATCGTCCGAAATCAAGACTATTCAAATTGATCGGCTGGCGTTTGATGACAGGTGCTCTACATTTATTGCAATCAACACGATACGAAGGGCGGCCATAGATTCCGGGGTCCGGTGAGAGGCGGCCGACGCGGTTCACAACAATCTGTACATGGACGATTACTTGGATTCAGCCAAGAATGTGGAGTTATCAGTTGAGCGGGCCATTGGCGTGGAAGAAATTCTGGCGGCGGAAGACTTCCATTTTAAGACGTGGCTTTCAAATTCTTCCGACTTTCTAATGGCGCTGGGTGTGGATCCGACGGAAGAAAAAGATGACCATCCACTACAGATCCTGGCGACTCTACCAAAATTCTAGGCGCATGTTGGAGACCTATACGAGACGTCGTGACGTTCGTCCTATCGGAATTGAGTGGCGTGGATTTCACCCGACCTGGATTGGCGAGAAAGGTTGCCGGACTGTACGACCCAGTAGGATTAGCTGCACCGACCATAATTAAAGCCAAGATTCGCCTGCGGCAGCTTGGAACGCGCGGCCTGAATTGGAGCGACGAAATTGATCCTGAGGATAAGGATTGGTGGAAAAAATGGATCACTTCATTGGCAGTAGTGAATGAGTTATAGGTGCCGCACCGCTTTATCCCGGGTCAAGAAAAAATATTTCATTTGAAGATACACACTTTTGCGGATGCATCTCAGGAGGCGTTTGCGGCAGCGGTGTACTCCCGGAATCAGTATGCGGACAGAGCCAACTTGAATCTAGTCATGGAAAAGACAAAGCCAGCTCCGGAGAAAACTATCTCTATTCCGAAATTGGAGTTGCAAGCAGCCTTATTAGGAGCCCAGCTAGCTGATTTCGTCTCCAAGTCTCTTCGAGAACCCATAAGGAACCGTAAATTCTGGACGGATTCTTCGTGTGTGCGGAATTGGATCCGGTCAAATGCAGCGTACTACAAACCTTTGGTGGATCATCGGATCGGTGAGATCCAAACCCTGACTAGGCCGGAGGAGTGAGATATGTACCCGAAAAATTGAACTGTAGCGATGTGGGCACTCGTTCATCGCTCGAATTAGACCGCCAACTGGAGAAAAGGTATATACCATTGCTGAAAGCTTGTCAAGAGGAGTAATTCGTGGAGGAGCTGATGCGGTTGAAAAGACTACAGCCGTTGAAGAATGACTCCAAATTACTCTCTCTCCGTTCATGAGCCCAGATGGTCTTATTCGTTTAGGTGGTCGCATTGGAAAGGCAGCGTTGCCGTATGATAACCACCACCCAATCATACTGCCATCACAACATCCTTTGACGGAACCAATAATCGAGGCCTTCCATCGCAATTTCCATCACCTCGGCGTGGACTTCGTACTTGCACACATTAGATAACATGTATGGATAGTCGATGGTCGGGAAACTGTAAAACGAATGAAAAGAAAATATCCGGAATGTCTGAAACACAAAGTCAAACCCGGAATTCAGCAGATGGCGGAGTTACCGGTGGAGATGCTTGATATGTTCGCCCGTCCTTTCACACATACTGCCGTGTATTATTTCGGACCGATGTAGACGAGCAATTCCAGAAATGGCACTCTGAAGAGATGCGAGGAGCGAGGAAATGCGAGGAGCATTATTCACGTGCCTCACTACGTGAGCAGTGTTCCTCGATTTAGCAGACGATCTGACATCTGACAAGTTCTGTTTGTTCTACGGCGGTTTATTGGAATTTACAATCAGCCAAGGTCTATGCATTCGGACAATGGGACCGCCCTAATTTCGTTGGGGAGGAAAGGGGATTAAGGGAGCTGCTTACCAATATTCAACAACCGGGGGAGCTGAGTGACTTCATCAAGAATCGGCGAATACATTTGAGTTTCCAACCACTGAGAGATCCTCACTTCGGCGGTGCCCATGAAATTCTCGTGAAATCAGCAAAAAAAACCCTCTACCGAGCTCTGGAGATTAAGAAGTCAAAACTTCGCCATCAACCGATAGTGTACTCCGCACTGTTTTATTTGAAGTAGCTGGCTTGCTAAATAATCGCCCGCTCACCTACGTGAGCTCGGATCCAGTGGATATTAGACCGTTGACTTCAAACGATCTAATGAATCGATCTCCTGTCATTTACTCACCGACCGGCGAGTAAGCAGATACTCTACCTATGGAGAATTTCCGCTACGTGCAGAAATTGATGAAACTCTTCTGGGATCTGTTGCATAATTCTTACCTTCCTTTCCTGATCGCCCCGAAAGAAGTGGAAAACAAAAACAAGGAATTTCCAGAAGTGGGACGTTTCGCTACCACCGTCACCTGTGATATTAGACCCAACGGTTCGAAAACCTTCAACGCCAGACTGAATAGCTTCCTCTTCGTTGGCCTTTTGTTCATTTCCTCGGCTTCTTCTACTATTTTGGGGGGCTTTAATCTAAACGCATCCGTCTCCGGATCCCAAGTGACTCCCAACGCCTTTACTGTTTTTTCTGGCATGTCTCCCATCGTAACTTCCTTACTCTGGACCTTCAGCGCCTGTAACTGTTCTCTCAGTTCCGCAATGTTCGTCGTCCACTTTCTTATTCTCTCGTGGTTCTCAGTTATCACCCATACGCTGTATGGTTTTTAGTAAGGCGCTCCCTACTTGGCTTGACCCAAACGTGTTCACTTTTAACTCCGCTTCTTCTTCGTCTTCTACGGTTATCCTTTTGATTAGACTCTGTCTGATGAACGTTTTCTCGCTCCCTGAGTTTATCAACCCTAGCACCTTTACTTTGTTTCTGTTTTTCCCTTGAAGGAACGCTGGGAACGTTGGCAGTCCGATCAATGTTGCCTGCGCGCAGTTCACATTAGCGTCTATAGTCACCGATCTGTTTGCTGGTCTCTGTGGGGACGGAGATCTGCTTGCCCCGTATTTTCTCTGTCTCGACAGACATAGCGCGGGGCTATGGTTTATGCTGCCGCAGTTTCTACAGGGCACTCTTGCTAACCAGTGTTCTGTGCGATGTGATATGCCTAGGCATTTCAAACACTGATTCTCCCGTTCGCATATCGCTCTTCTTGCTTGCGGTGTATTCACCGTGGATCTATGATGGATGTGGCTCTGTTGATAGAAGCAACAGGGCGTCATCCATCTCCCTCTTTCCGGGTTTTCTACCCTGAAGTGCTGGGCATTCTGTGCCTGATTCGACGTGCTTTCCTCTCTCTCTCTAAGCCGGATTTCTCTATACAACTCTTTGAGAATTGCCTCTTACGTAGGTTGGTCTCCGTATACCCGCCTTTCTTTCCACCATCGCGAGGTTAGTGTTTTTGGAAGTGCCTTCAACACATTCCCCGCTATGTATGCTCCATATCTTGTCTTCCATGCTATGCTCCTCTGGCCCCTCTGACCATACGACTGTTTGCCTTGTCTTCCTTGTTGGGGCCGACATTTTCAAAAAGAGGGGTTTTGTTTTTCTTTTAACTTTTTATTTCCAATAACCGAGATATACAACAATTTATAACAGAGTAAACCAATATTTAAGTGGAGAACAGCGATTTTAAGATTTCGTCTTCGTCGGAAGACGATACGAGTGCTGTCCTTGTCAGTCGCTTCGACAGCTGTTTGCTCGGCCTTTCCTCTGGCGATATTTTTTTCCACTTCTTAGGCGTTTCTATGGTTGACTTTGCTTTCTTGGTCTGAGCGGGTTCCGTTGAGGGCCCGGTTCGAGGTGCTGTGAAGTCCTTAATCTCCTTAATCAGCGCCGTTTTGGTCGGCGCCGGCACGGGAACTTGGAGTGGGGCGGGCAATTCTTTAATGCCTCTTGTTCTCTCCAGTGCCTGCTACTGTCTTTGAAGTTCCTCCTTATCTCGTCGTAGTTAACTTGTTACTAGTAAAAACCGAGCGTGCGCCTCGGCTTCCTCTGCTGCTTTCTGGGCTGCTGCTATCACCGAAGAGTGTGATTCTCTGAACTTGGTCAGGGCTAGTTGTGCTCTCTCTTGCTCGCTCAGGAACTGGGTGGGGGAATCCAGAGCCTGAGGTATCGGCCGAATGTATGGACTCGGCCGAATTTTGTTTTCCACCAGCCGCGTTGGACGCTGATCAGAGAAGGGCTCGGGGATGCGCAATTTCCTGAACACGCCTTTGGGTGTGGTTTTTTCAAGTTCTATCCAGAATTCGTAGGCCCTGGCCTCTGTTTCTAACAGATGTTGGAACCGAGCGAAGACCGCCTGCTGGTGTTGGTTTAATATGCTGACCGACACTGAAAAGATGTACGGTATTCTTTTATATATTTTTTTTTCGAAAGGATAAATTTGGGAAAAGCCTCTTGATGACAATTTCCAAATGCCGGAGACTGTCGGCTCAGCGTAAAGTAGTGGCCTGAGCCATTATCGGTCCCAGCGTATCTGGAGCGGCGGGATGCTATTAGTATCGTCGTCGGCCGATGGCGGAAAATGACTTGGCGACCTGGGACGCTAGACACGTTGTCGCCGTCGTTTCTTCCATATTTCAGCCGCAGGATCCTTCTCTCCCTACAACCTTCACCTCTCCTTGACAGACCCTCTGTAGGTTTCTCCTCCGGCAACATCTTCCCTTCTCTGGGTTAAAACTGGCTCCAGTCACGATGGTTTTTAATATTGACTTATAACACTGATCGGTAGAGACCGCTCTACATAGATGTGGCAGCAGTCGTCAAATTACAATATTATAGTATCCATTACCGGCCTTCTAAGCCAAATATTCGCCGGGCGAATCGTGTCAAGTTCCGCTTACGTTTTACCTTATGCCGTCTACCAGTATACTTCTGTCAATGGCCGGGAACTTCTTGGTTAGTTCTCGCTTATTGTTGGACTTACCTCGGCTATCGACTCTTCGGTTCCGAGTGCCCGGGCGTCTCTTGTTTACTCGTTTATCCCGTGTGTGTGTTCTGCTCGATAGGTAATATTGTATTTTAATTTACCCCCTTGAATGTATTCTTATCATTTTGTACGATCTTTATGCTATTACGCGTGTGTGTTCTGCCCGATAGTAACACAAAGAGTCACAGCAGTACAAGGATTGCAAAGAAACCTTTCTCAGAAATCAGCGTCAGAACACGTACATCACCTCATTTGGAATATCTGGTAAATAATAGTGATTAAAGGAAAAAAGGTTCATTCCCACTATTACCTATACAATCCAAATGCTTCCTTGTGCATATATCCAACCACACCACTATGCTACCACCACCGTGTTTCAAGGTAGATTTTAAGCACTCTTTTTGAAATCTTTCACAGGGTAGTCTACGAACGAACAATCGTCTTTCCTCCCGAAAATTTTTATCTTCGTTTTGCCAGTAATCAGCATTGCTTTTAATATTTCCCTTGACCACTTGACATGTTTTTTAGTAAAGGCAGGCCTTTTTAAAATAGTGGTTTACTTGCGGGATACTCTTCTGAAAAGATTCCAGGAATGTAATGCTTTATTCACAACCGAATTACTTTTCTACATTTTTCTTCCCATATTTAACTCTTCTGTGATCATGAGCCGCAACCAATCCGTAACAAGTACGCAACCATTTTTTCCGGAGATCTAAATTCTGCTTAGATATTGTGACGGGGAACTGCGGGGAAGCCGATGTAAGGGGGTAAGAACACTTGAGACAGTAATTAGAGGAGAACGGGGTGTATTTCGAAGGAACAATCTAAGACACTTTCTGAAGAAGACTGAACCCCGAACCTACTTAGGCTCGGGGTATTTAAAGGCAAGGATCACCCTGTTACGGGTGACGCCGGAAGAATCTAGGAAAAGATGGTCATCTAGATAACACCTAGATGACCGCTACGACGTTCTAACCCTTTTTCTAGGGTAAAGTAGAAAGTGTATACGGAAGGAGTAGTTAAGATGGTCAAGTAGATAACTCTACTTGACCTTACAGTTCAAGACGAGAGAAGAGTTGCACGTGAAATCCATTAACACGTGTGTGTCCTTCGATTCCACGTGACAGATCCCCCCACGAAGAGGCCATCGACCCGATGGGCCAATTCAACACGAAAGAATCAGTTGTCTTCCTCCAGCGTCGGCGGTCCAGAGGGCCGTACGGGATGATAATCGGCGATTTCGTAAACTCCGTTGTTTTGGCGAAGATGATTCATCATCCGTCGGGACAGGAGCAGCGTGAACACAGTAAGCCCACCTAACCCAAGGGTTAAGAGAGTAAACGCTACCACCCATTCATAAGGGTAAGCGCATTGATGGGTGACCGTTGGACTGGAAGAGTCCAGCAAACGCACAATCTGGTCCTGCGTCATCGATGCTTTCACTTCTACAGCTGCCTGTTGTAACAATAATTCACTCATGCGAGTTAAATGAGAGGTGTTGGTAACCGGGAATGGGATTACGGTTGCGGCTTTATTATACGTGATATTGGGACGAAAGTCTGGTAAGTTCGGAATTTGGAGTGCGATAGCTGTGGACACCGTGGAACCTTCCAAACTGGCTGGAAAAATCCAGTGATCGGTTCTGGCAGTGCAACCCGAGGGAACCTCGAAGTATCCAATAGGAGGTAACTGTAATCTTTGCGGGGAGGTCGTTTGTTATCCGGTGGGCAGGAGAACACCACACTATGAGGGTTTACGGCCGAAAAGGCCCATTGGTTTTGGCCTAAATATGCCACTTCTGGGCCATTCCACTGTACAAATTGGGTTTGACAGTAAGAACCAATTTGTGACACGTCATTCGTAAATAAGGCAACAGCACAGGATGTACGGGCCCCCCGTTTGGAGAATCCAGTATGGAAAGCGCAAAGTTGTTTGTCAAGTTGACGGCAATTTAAAATTTCTATACTGGAAAGTTCGATGAATGTATCGAGATCTGGCGCAACCGCCAAAAAATCCGGAATGTTGGTAAAACGCACCCCGTGTGAACCGTTTTTTGTTGGTTTGGGAAGGGAAATGATCTGAAACAGATTGAAGTGTTGAGCATGGTCATAGATAGGAATATCAATGAACAGGCGAAAATGATTATTAATGACTGCAACTGACACTCGTGCTTCGCGATAGATAACCCATAAATCTTCGGATGGAATCGCCCAGCCCAATGGGAGATTAATATTGATGTCCGCTATTACCTTTTGAAGCATTGTTGGTGATAACATTTGTGGCGAGAGTCGTCCATTGGCCAAGGCAGATAACCCGATTTCCCATGACTCAATTTGTTGCTGTAGCCACCCTAAAATGTGTTCCATGGTTTTAAATGTCGCGTCTAATTCTACGAAGTATTGCGTTTGTTGTACATGAATCAATTCATAAGACTTAATGTAGTCCATGATGTAATCTACTCTTTGTGTTAAAATCTCCGACTGATTTTGTAGCTCTGTCAGAAGGGCCAAGTTGGATCGTGTGATTTGTAGAGTCTCGTTGATAATTGACGCATGTTGATCCAGCAGGTGTATTACGGTTTTATCCGATTTCGACAAAGCTTCGATGCGAGAATTGAGGTCTTGGAGATCTGCTTGAGTCGATACTCCGAATAGCCATTTTAACGTAGTACCTCCCAGGTCCAGGATACCCCGTTTTGGCCGCCGTGCCCCCGATAATGTGAGAGCACATGTTGCCAGGCGAGTCTTAGAATCATTCAATGTCCGCCCCATTAATCGTACTTGGTTATCAATTTTATTGGCCGCCATAAAGCTGGTGGTGTCCCTCCATGCTGTACGCACGTCGTCTTTTTCAAATTTGATGCCATCCATGTGATGAGCGTGTGCTACTCGAGAAAGTTCGCCAGATGGTCTTCTACTGCTGCAATTGATGTTTCGGCGTCATGAAGCAGGACGTCCGTAACTACCGTCCAGGAAGATTCGCTGATAGAAATGCTGGGCTGTTCTTTAAAGATTGCCGTATCCCGGATGATAATGCCGTCTTTCGACGGCAGCGCGTTACCAAACCCTAGTAACAAAAGATAGATGAGTCCGGCCATGAAAAAATTTGGTTTGCGCCGAATACGTGGGGGCAAGTCAATTGGGTTGCCTCGGTTGTTTATTGTCGATTGCTCGGTTATTGGAATTGGCGGTTGGGACGACCTAGCTTCTGCAACTTCAACAGTAGCTTCGGGAGCAACATCTAACGAGCGCGATTGCGGAGGCAGGGAATGTAGTTGTCTGTGTTCCGTCACCTCTTGATCTGGTAGAGGTAGTTTGTACGACGCGGAGAGAGTGAGTGGATCTGACTCGACGATACGTTCGACGAACATTTTCATGCACACTACATGTACAATATCCGTTTTTTTCTTGCTATGTTGTAGCTGCACTTCATAGTTTACCGGGGTTGTTTGCCGTAGCACAATGTAAGGACCAATCCAGCGATGGAGTAATTTTTCTGATCTTCCATTTTTTCGGATAGGCTTGTAAATTAGAACTAAATCACCTTTTTGGAAGGTGATGTCGTTATGTCGGACATCATACCCTTTCTTCTGTTTTTCTTGTACGTGTTGTATCCGCCGCCGAACTATGTGTCGAGCATTTTGAAGGTTCAACAATAATTGTTCAGCGTATGGTAACACTTCCTGTGATTCCGGTACCCAGGCCTGCGGGCATGTACCTACTAGCAAATCGATTGGGAGTACTGGCTCTCGCCCATATAGCAGAAAAAATGGGGAAAACCCAGTAGAATCTTGTCGTGAAGTGTTATATGCAAAACAAATGTGTTTTAGTTGTGCATCCCAGTCTTTTTGGTCTTCGGAAATATACATAGAAATCATGGTTGCCAATGTGTGGTTCATCCTTTCAACCTGGCCGTTTGATTGTGGATGGTAGCTAGATGTCGTTTTGTGTTGAATCCCTAAGGTACGTAGAACGGTTTGTGTGATATCAGCCATAAAACACTTTCCTCGATCTGATATGAGTTTTTCCGGCATTCCGTGACGTAACACAATGTGTTCCACCAAGAATTTTGATACTACATCCGCCTTCCCTGAGGGCAATGGTGAAAGTTCGACCCATTTAGTGAGGTAATCAACCGCTACAATGATCATTTTATTCCCGCCGTGGGATATCGTGAACGGCCCCAGTAGATCAATCCCCACATTTTGAAATGGGCGAGACACTCGAATGCACTGTAATAGTCCTGCAGGCTTGATTTTTGGACTTTTCCGGGATTGACAAAGCTTACAAGATTTAACGTAAGACACTACCTCCTTTTCTAACCCGGGCCAATGAAAGCGTTGTCCAATTTTTGCAAGAGTTTTGTGAATCCCCAAATGTCCAGCTGTAGGATCGTCATGGTATTTAGTCAGAACGATATGCGTGTATTCTGGAGGAACGCACAAGCGAAGATATGTCTGACCCCAACAGTGTTTAATTTTGAATAGTTTCCCATTTTTCAAGCAAAATCGTCTACCCGCCGATCGGTTATTCTCCAGTTTTGTAATGATCGATCTCCACAAATGATTGTCCCGTTGTTTAGCAGTCAACTCGTCCCAGTCTTTGTTCGTGAATGATTCGTTGTTTGCGTAACTAAGAGTTCCAATTGTAACGCATCTTTCTTCGTCGTTTGTGTCCTCGGAATTGAGCGGAAAACGTGAGAGGCAGTCTGCATTAGTGTGTAATTGCGGTATCGAATTTCTACTTCATATTCTAACAGACAAAGGCTCCAACGTGCCAATCGACCGGCCAAATCTTTCTTCGTGCGTAACCAGCAAAGGGCTTCGTGGTCCGTGATGATAATGATCTTACACCCCCATATGAATCCTCGGAATTTCTGCAAGGCCCAGATAAGCGCTAAGCACTCTTTTTCTGTAATGGAGTAGTTTAGTTCGGCTTTTGAGAGTAGCCGACTGGCATACGCCAAGGGAAATTCTTTTCCCTCCTTTGATTGTGACAAAACAGCTCCGATGCCATAGCCGCACGCATCTGACATTATCATCATTGGGGATTCGTAGTCTGGATGTGCCAATATGGGTGCTGATGTCAATGCTTTTTTGAGAACCGTAAAGCTGTTTCGTTGTTCATCTCCCCAGAGAAATGTCGCCCCTTTCTTAGTCAGAGCCGTCAAAGGCTGAGCGATTTTTGCAAATCCTGCTATATGTCGTCGGTAGTATGAGCATAATCCCAAAAAGCTTTGTATCTGTTTGATTTTGGTATTTGTAGTTTTTCCTTGATTACATTCCGGAAAATCCCGAACCGCTACTATTTTGTCCGGGTCGGGGCAATGCCTTGTTTTGACACTATGTGTCCTAAAACTTTAAGCGTAGTCATAGCGAACTGACATTTAGATCCTTTCAATTTTAAACCCGCTTTGCCTAGGCAGGACAGAACCGAATTAAGGCGAAGTAGATGGGTTTCAAAGGTAGGGGCGTATACCACCACATCATCCAAATATACCAAACATGACGACCATCGAAGACCGCCCAATATAATGTCCATTGCTCGTTGAAAGGAACTAGGACCATTTGAGAGACCAAAGGGCAGTACCTTGAAGTGATATAGTCCATCCGCTGTAATGAAGGCTGTTTTTTCTCGATCTTCTTTACGCAAAGGAAGCTGATGATACCCCGACTGGAGATCCATTATTGAAAAATATTCGGCGCCTTCCAGCTTGCTTAAAATATCCGAAATGCGTGGTAACGGGTACACATCCCTAATTGTGACCTCATTTAAACCGCGGTAGTCCACACAAAATCGCCATGACCCATCTTTTTTTTTAATGAGCACCACCGGAGCACCCCATGGACTATCGGATCGTTCGATAATGCCTGCTTTTAACATATCTTCGGATAAAGTTTGAACTATTTTTCGGGCTTTCCACGCACTAGGATATGGACGTTGACACACTGGAGTTGTACCTTCTTTCAGATTTATTGGATGTTCTGCCATGGTACAGTAACCGATATCCGTATCTGATGATGCAAACGTTTGCCGATAACTTTGTAGTAGAGCCATCAGAGAGAGTTTTTGTTGCGGGCTCAAGTCAGGGTTAATGTTGGTTTCGAGGCTGGTTTCTGACATGTTTTTTTCCGACGGTAGGGTATCATTTGAAACGACTTGGTTCACTCCATCGAACGAGTCAGGGAGATCACAAACTACCACGTCGTCCGTATAAGGTTGGAGAGTCCCTAGAGTAGAATGTTTGTTTAACCAGACCGGAATGGCCGACAGATTGGTCACTGGGAGCGATCGTGTTGTGTTAGACAGCACTGCATGACCCACTGACAGTGATTTAGTTGAAAGCAACTTTTCCGACGGAGTAAACAGAAAAACCCCGGGAAACTGAGTGTCCAAGGTCGTAAGAACCGGTACGACCGAAAATGCCGGAATTATACACTCTTCCAGCGACCAAAGTTTAGTGTGTCGAACGGGTGGTTCCGGGAAGTTCAACGCAAAAGATGGCAGGTCCCCCAAAATAACGTGTGCTTGTTCGCCAGTGTAATCCACATGAAGGTGACCAAATTGTCGCAAAAAGTCGTTTCCCATTAAAAACTCAATCTCATTCATGGGCAACACTACTGCTGTTCCTGAAGCCGTTTTTTTGCGATATGTGATGGAAATCTGTGCCCCTCCTAGTGGCACAGCACGAGTTCCATTTGCTAGGACGATGGCCGGTCCGTGCCATTCTTGAAGAAGGTAGCCAGTACGATGTAAAAGTGTTGGAGACATAACGCTAATCGCTGCACCAGTATCAACCACCGCACTGGTAGTCACTGGCCCACACGTTACAATTTCTTTAATTAAGTGGGACGTATCTGACCTCCAAGCTCCGTTGTCCTCCTGGTGATGGCAGGTGTTAGGTTGCGGAACCGTTGGTGAAACAAGATCACCATCGGTCTCTTGTTGAAGATAGTGATCCGGAAAAGGAAAATCGATGTGATGAACTGGAAAAGTTGAACAATTTTGCGTGTCTCCAGACGGCATCGTTTGAATATTATTAACTGGTCGGTGTTGTACATTGTTTCGTGGGCCTGAAAGTCCCTGCTGATTATTGTTAACTGGTTGTTCTTGTCTATTGTTTTGTTGAAATCGGAAATCCTGTCCTCGATAATAGGAGGAAGATGGGTTTTTGAAGCAACGTGAATCCGTATGTCCCGCTCTTGAACAAAAACCGCAAATAAAACGTCCTTCCGTCGTCCTCCTATTGCGACCCGACTGATTCCAATTGGGTGCTCCCGAAACGTTGAGCGATCGCGGTGAGACGGCTGTTTGAGGTTTACTGAGATGTTCAATCGTTTGTTGAAGACCGGTTAACAATCCCGCTAATTCCTTGACCAGTTTCGTCGACGCCGCTGTTGACGAATCAGGAACGTCTGGAGTCACGGCTAACAGCGATTGTGAAAGAACTTTTCGGTTTACTAAACTGTTGGCCTCGGCGTGTAATTTGGCTACGTCCAGGAATTCCGTCGTCGATGCTGGTTGTAGGGGATAGATCTTCTGTAACAATGTTGGTTTCAATCCACGATACAAGTGCTGGAGCTGCTGCTCCTGCGACATAGTCGGATTGACTATGCGACACATATTTATTATGTCGTAAAAATATGCCACTACGTCTTCCTCATTTCCTTGTTCTCTCTGTCTGAGTTTGCACTCCTGAACTAGTGAAAAATTTGCTTGTCGGAAAGCCGCCGAAAATTGTGATTTGAGACCGGTAGCCGCCGGTAAGTTGGGTAATGTGGGATCAGTTGGGTCTGGACGTGCCGGTAAATCTTCCCAATGATTCGGATGAGTATGCACGAGGAACCATTTACGAGCTGGCCCCTCTAGATACATCACGAAATTTCTCGCTTGATCAGCATCTGACCACCGATTATATGCCGCAGCTAATTCAAACCGTTCTAGCCAATCCACTGCGTCTTCTTCCAGCGTAGCTGAAAAGATGGGGGGTGCGATGAACTTTTGAACACTTGCCGCCATGTTCGCCAAAGAGAATAGACGTAAAGGAGGCAGTAGGGAAGCTCTACTGGACGAGGAATCGTCGTCGGAATCCGCTGATGAATTTTCTGAAGACTCCTCGTCAGTGCCGTGCTGTACCAGCGAAGCTTCTTCTGAGAAAACCGAACTCGAGGAAGACGGCGTCTGAGGTGTCCCCCGTGCAACTGTTTGCTCCGTATTCGTGTATGCGTCTCCCAGTTGTGGAAGTCGGGATGAAAGAAAAAGTTCAGGGTGAAGTCGCCGGCTGGGGGGCCGTCCACACGTTGGATATCGTGAAGATCGTTTTTTTATTTCACTCATGTATAACACCTCACGAGAATGTATCCGTTGGGGATACCACTTTAGCAAGTTCACGCAACGTAGATCCGAGAGAAACACACGGAAACTACGTAGTTTTCAAAAATTGATCGTCGAGATAAAAGAGCAAAGTACATGAAACGAGAGACGATTTTAGTAAGGTGAAATGAAACACGGGTTGAAATAGGGAATACGAACAGAACTTAGCGAAACGTGAATTAAATGGGTTGAACGAGAATACGAGTTGAGTAATAAAAAATTAATTGCAAAGAGAAAAAAAATAAAAATAAAAATAAAAAAAAAATAAAAAAAATACGAACGGGGCTCAACCGAAGACGATTTAAACGGGGTCGAACGGAATACGCGTTGAGTACAAAATACGAACGGGGCTCAACGAAAGATGATTTAAACGGGGTCGAACGGACTACGCGTTGAGTACAAAATACGAACGGGGCTCAACGAAAGACGATTTAAACGGGGTAAAACAATAATTTGCTATACGCAATAAACGGACTGTAAGGAAAAATTTCTACGAAACAAGAATCAAAACGAGAGAGTCGAATGAAGGAAGCGAAAGGAAATGAAACACGGGTTGAATATGGAATACGAACAGAACTCAGCGAAAGGTGAATTAAATGGGGTGAACGGGAATACGAGTTGAGTAAAAAAAAATAAATTATAAAAAATACGAACGGGGCTCAACCATAGATGATTTGAACGGGGTAAAACAATAATTTGCTATAAGGAGTAAACGGACTGTAAGGAAGAATTTCTACAAACAATAATCAGAACAAGCGAGTCGAATGAAGGAAGCGAAAGGAAATGTGAAATTTCCTCCTTTGGGGGAAAAATCAACAGAAGAAGAACGATAAACAAGAAAACAGAACAAAAAACAAAATGCGACCTGTATCTCCACCAATTGTGACGGGGAACTGCGGGGAAGCCGATGTAAGGGGGTAAGAACACTTGAGACAGTAATTAGAGGAGAACGGGGTGTATTTCGAAGGAACAATCTAAGACACTTTCTGAAGAAGACTGAACCCCGAACCTACTTAGGCTCGGGGTATTTAAAGGCAAGGATCACCCTGTTACGGGTGACGCCGGAAGAATCTAGGAAAAGATAGTCATCTAGATAACACCTAGATGACCGCTACGACGTTCTAACCCTTTTCTAGGGTAAAGTAGAAAGTGTATACGGAAGGAGTAGTTAAGATGGTCAAGTAGATAACTCTACTTGACCTTACAGTTCAAGACGAGAGAAGAGTTGCACGTGAAATCCATTAACACGTGTGTGTCCTTCGATTCCACGTGACAATATTAGTATGCTGCCAACATGCTTAATGTCATACATTTATTAACATAGTACTAGCCAGCTAATGAACGACTTCTTAAAGACGCAACAATTTAACCTGTGGAATTTAGACAGCCGTTGCTGATTTACCAGCAAAGTTATAACAATGACACAATTCTTCCTAATAATTTACTAATTCTTATTGCATTTTCAAGACATACATTACCGTGTCCAATTTCCCGAAGTAACAGACCAAGAAATCCAAAACATTTATATAACTGCGAGTAATGCACGAAAAGTCAGTTCGGTGTAAGGTTCGGATTTGCTTAATTTTTGTCATAAATATATTACAACTACGCAACATAGGAAATTGCTATGTATACAATTTAAACATACATAATAAAAACAAATATTCCAAATTATATAACGTTAATTAATGTACATTACTGACAATTCACGTTTCTTCAAAAATACAGCATATTTCTATCGAGGCAGACGATGATTTGTTAAACAATTGAATTTTAAAATATCGTTCACTATTATTTTGCCATTTGTCACGCTTTTCCTAATCATCTTACAATTTCTTCTAGCGCATTGTCTTCTGCATCAGTTGAAAACGTCAAATGTTCGTAGTAACTCCTGTCATCCCGCAGTATGAGATTGAATTCGACCGACGAAATTTACAGTGAAATGATGTAAAGGAATGAAGCAGAATCCTCAAAAAACAATCATATGGAAGAACATGAAAATCCAATTGAAGGAAAAGACAGTTTCAACGATGGAGTCATTCGAATAATATGGATGTTCATGTGTAAGTTCAGCTAACGGAATATATTTGCTATACGGTACTCCAACTTTTTTAATATTTACTATTACGCATATAATGCTTTATTATGTATACTGTAAAGAATTATAACAATAACACCTCTCAGAAATCTGAATATACATTATTATTATTACATTATTCTAGACCTGTTTGCATCATGCATTCACAGATCAACGAAATGGCATAAACTGAAAAATTGTTAATGCAAAATTAGCCTGTACGTGAAATTAATAACAGGAATTTTTTTAAAGAGACAAATAACATAAATTTAAGATTTAAAATAACATGGCAGTTTTCGATAACTAAAAAAACCCCTTAGAAATGAATAATTCGTCTGCTAGGAGCATCAGTTATATGAAGTCGTGAGAGGAAGGTCCCTCTTCAATGTAGCCTACTATTTAAGCTATAGAATTAAATCTTTTTTTGTACAACAGCTACAGGTAATATGGCAAAGGGGCAGTGTAGCCAAAGTGTTCATGCAGGTGCTGCTTTTTTTGTGCTCTTCAGTTTGTCTTTTAAACGAGGGTAAACGAGGGTAATCTGACAAATTTCCCAAAGAGTTCCGTTATCCGGAGCTGCTGATAGATTGATGACCTGAAAGAGCGTTGTCGAAAACTGGAATGTGAATGAAGAGTCGAAGGAATTTGGCATGGCCGCAACAGTGAAAACTGATTTTCGGTTGGCGATCCAAAGTTCACCATTAGAAATAGGCCATCGCCTTGGTGGTTGCTCATTTATTCCTTTGATGACGGTTAAATCTAGCTAGAGAAAATTAAAATCCACGCTTAGGTTATCGTTAAGCTTTTATAAACGTAACAGGATTTCATTTATTTCGCATTTGATTTTGCGAAACGAACTACACTTAACAACGAGTTACGTTTTGATTGCGCTTCACATTCATTTGAGGTGGAATATTAGGTAGGAAGCGTCGTTAACCACAAGCTTTATATTGAAGGCAGGTAGGACCATGCCACGTCGAGAAATCATAAAATGTATTTTATTTACCGGTAGAATTAAAAATAAGTTAATTTGGAAAGGACAAGACAACAGACAAGAAAAAAATAGCGAATAGTAGCACAGTTCCATTCTATCGTAGATCGCTAAATTTTGGCGTGGCTCAGTGGACGATTGGAACTCTAAGTTATTGTTCTAATTAAATTTAATGGTTTTTATTAACACCAGGTTAGACGAATAGTTTAGGCGTCTGACTTAAGTTCCAATCTATGGATAGAGCCCTGAGTTCAATCCTTACACCTGATACTTTAAAGTTTGTTACGCTAGATGATGAACGCTATAATTGCATTTATTTCCCGGTGGATTAGTTTTGTATTTCTTAAGGGTATGGCACAACCAAATGCTAATAATACATTAAATAATTATTCTGAATGTTAAAAACATATTCATAGATTAGCTTAGGGGTTAATGCGCCAGATTTGAGTCCTCGTGTCGAATTGGATACGTTTGCTCCCGTACAAGAATATCAGTCACTCGCTGTAGTAGAAATGTTGGTCGAAAACCAAATGTTTTCCTAATTCAAGGCGACACAAATACAATAGCGATTACACTCATGCACACACCCGGACACTGTATCTACTAATCACTTTCACTCTTTCCCTGCTCGTCCTCTCCTAGCCGTGGGGAAAAGGTTACGAACCTAGGATTTGAGTGAGTAACAGAGAGTAAAAGAGGTTGCAAATGCACAGGTGCACAATATTCGACACTTCCTTACAAAACTAAAGTTCTCGTCGTTTTAAAAGAATTTATATCTAGAATGAGTAGATAAATTTAATATACAGTATCCACCAGACGATTAGATACACTCCTCTGTTTTCAATGCATTCTTATGGCGCTATGTGTCTCGGGAAACCTTAAATATCTTTGTAACAGATCGAACCCGGTCGCGTCATCGAGCACAGATCGAATTTTTTTTTTTTTTTTTCCTCTATCAGGAGAAATGGCACTATAGAAATTTTGCAAACACGACAAAATTGACGGAGTTACATTTACGACGATAAGGTATCGTTCACTTGATTAGGTACATCCCCTTTCCCCCCATAAGCGCCATGTTAAAATCGATGTTTTTAAAAATCAAAATAAAATATTTCAAAACAACCTAGTATTCATTTTTTATGCCAAATGACGTGTTCTTATTCATCTTTTCTTCATTCTTTATTCTATTGAAATATATAGTATTTTAAATAATCTGACTAGGTAAAAAAATTCCTCCCTATCCCCAAAAATTAACCCACTCAAATTTTTTTGTAGAAAAATCATAACTTGTTTTTGCGCCACAAGAGGCACTGGGTATGAAAACTCAAGTTCTCTCGAATTTATTGGAGTTGTGGAATATAAGTGATAAGTAATACATTTTCGATGAGAGAAGAACAATGTTAAAACAATTGGAACAATTGTTTACAGGGGCAAAACGCTGGGACCACGACTTCCTCATTTCAGCATTTCTCTTATTTTCGACTTTATCACTCTTCTTCGCTTCAGAAACACGGTAGGCAGCTGAGTGAACAAGCCTTGTGTCTGCGTCTCTATTCGGTGTTCAGCCAAATGCGTTTTGCCTTTTTGGAAGGGTATGGAAGGGAATGGAAGGGTACCACTTCATGTTCAGAAACGAATACCGAAGATCACTTACACTTTAACTGGGCCTACGAGAAGATTACGCTGCCAATAATGAAAACCGGTATATGGAGAATAATGGCTTTGTTTTTTAGTAGACACAAAGAAGAGGCGTATTCTTTACCTTTCGAAGAGGAATTTGTGGTTGTCAGCATCCATAAACCATCGATTTTCGCTGGCACTCTAGCTTCGATAAATCCACAAGTTGTTCCGGGAATCCTTTGCGTTTGCATGGGGCGAACTAACAGCGTAACGGTTTGTCCTAATCTGCCGTGTAGGCTTTCCGTTTCCACTGATCCAAAGATTGGTAACTCTTGAGCAGCCCCTTCAAATTCGTCTTGCGTCACTTACTTCACCAACTGATTCAAGCGTGTGGACACTAGTTGTTCAACATGCTTGTGTGCAGCTTCTCATTTGGCTATGCCCTTCTGACCATTGTCGCTGTCCATCGAAGAGGACGAAATGGGGCTTGGAGGCCGTTTATGGCCCTGACCCGAGAGCGGATAGGTTACCTCATGGCAGTAGTTGAAGAGATAACTCGCCAACCATTGTGATCAGGTCTTCAACGAAACACTTTTTGTGCGGTCAACGCACTAGACATCGGTGAAGGGATAAAGGTGATAGCGATGATGTTGCTGTGGTCTTCATTAAGAAAATAGGCCCCAGTGTTAGAGGGATTTGCCATTATCACCGCCCGATGATTCGGTTCCCTAAGACCACGGATACGGTAACAGATGAACTGTGGCTCGGTGAGCCGCGTGGTGCTACGACGACAGGCCTTTACTTTGTTCACTATGTAGTTTCCGCCTGATGCTGAGGGCAGCGGGATGCAATGTTCTACTAACACTTGCCATTGCGCTTCGGTCAATCACATTCCAAAAACTTCCCTGAGGGCTTGAAAGCAGACCGTCAAATTCGTTAGTCGCGTCCCAATTTCTTCATCCTAAATCTGAGCAGCATCACACAGTGAACTAGCAGAAGTCCTTCGCTTCTCCTTGCCACGAGACTCAGCTTCAATCCCCGAGTAGCGCACATCGTTCCCTATTGACACAACAACTGGGGCTGGTAATGGTAAAATGCTTGGAACCAGGGCTTGAGCTGGAAACTAAGCAGTCATAACTCAACCTTTCAAGGCAGCCAGAGAATCTGAAAATTGCTACTGATTAACTCCTAAAGCCCCCATTGCTTCGTTTTAGGCGTCGCTATCCATGAGGGAAGCTCGAGTTACTTGCAGCTCGTGGTTAGTACAAGCCTCTGTTTAAAATTTACAATGCCAGGTAAAAGAATGGACTGCTTTTAGCATAGACAAAGTTTATGCAACCCCAAAAAGAACACTTGTTCCTCTGATTCATTAATTCAAGAAATTTACAAAATACTAAATTTTTTTACTGGGATGCGAGTAAATGATGAGGAGTCGTTTCCATGTCGTTTCCATGGTAACTAGTTTCATGAATAACGCCATGCATTCCGTTTGTTTTAAATTTTATTATATATTAGTTGTCGGTATGAAAAAAGGGATTGGCTTATAAAAAGTTGGTTCATATCATTAAAATGCTTAGCAAGATCAGAAAATTAATTGTTGCGACGAGCTTTATACTGAAGCTTCGGAATTTGCCGCTCTACCAGATTGGATAGTGAGCTTACTTGGCCCTGATCGAAGAAGACCGTCATCAAACCAAGAACGAGGAGATGATCTCCGGGATCTGATATTGGAGTTGAAGGTCGAAATAGCAAGAATGAGACGATCGCCCAAACCCAGCAAGCTACGGGTTGGATGAGAAAAGTCTATGCCAATACGAGCAACGGATGGGAAACTAATTTGCCATGTTGCGGAAGGGCTGGTTACATTTGCCATGTCTGTGAAGCAGTACTAAAGCAAGGAAATAAAAGGAAGGACATACAGAAACGAGATGATAGAAGACCAGGCAAAAGGGGCAAAAAGAAAACGAAATGAGGCGAGAAATGAACCAGTGCCGGTCGGAATAGCATCGACCGATAAAGAGAAAGATGAAGAATCCACCACCTACGTCATCCAACCGGCAATCCCTATCACCGAAGACATGGCTTGCCAGGAAATGGAACTTAAAGCTGTCATTGACATCAGAGCAGTAGGATCGGTAGCCTTACCTAATCTGCCGGAGAAGATACAACCAAGATAGGTTCCCGTTCCCCCCGAGAAATAGAATTGATTCCACGTCAAGCTTTCCGAGCTTAAATGGAAGAGAATCTACCATACCCGGAGGCGGAAGAATTGATAGGCGTCTTACATGAATTCTGTCTCTGTTTCACCCTTAAGAAAAGTGAACTTTGAATGTGTTAGGTGGCCGAATTCGAAATCAATACTGGTACGTCGCCACCGGTACATCAAGTTTCTTAAAAAGGTGCATTGAAAGAAAGATACATCATGCAGAAACGAGTTGAAGAAATGCTGAAGAAACAAGTAATTGAACCATCCAACTACCCTTGGGCATCGCCAGTGGTCCTGGTGAAGAAAATAAAACGGCAGCTGGAGATTCCTTGTCGACTATCGTCGCCTTAATGCTGTCTCAGTATGATGTATACACATTACCGAAAACTGAATAAACATTGTCCCGAATCGGCAATGCCTGCATTTTCTCTACGATTGTCTAGGGTCAAGGGCGTGTACTGGCAAGTACCAATGCACAAGGAGCACAAGGCCAGAACAGCATTCGTGACACCAGATGGTGTTTACCAATTTTTGGATGGTAATGTCGTTTGTATTGGCATCCGTCCCAGGAAGCTTCCAGCGGATGATGGATCTAGTGTTGTCAGGCCTAAGGTGAACAATCTGTCTACTTGGACGAGATTATTATCTATGCTGGAAGTGCACATGAACACCTACAACGTATTAGACAAGTGCTAAGTGCATTGCACGAAGCGGGATTAAAAATCAAATTTGATGAAATGCCAATTTGCGGCCGGTGAAGTGAAAGCTTTGGGACATGTAGTTAACGGAGAAGGTGCTTACGTAATTCGTGGACTCCGACCCAGAAAAGCTGAAAGCAATAAAAAAATTCTGGTCACCCAGTTCATTGTACAAACCAGCCAAACAACTGAAATGTGTACGCAGTTTCATAGGACTATACTCTTGCTACAGACGGTTCATTGCACCATTTGCGCAGGTCGCTACACCCATAACTGACTTGTTCAAAAGGGTGGATGCATGATTTGTGTGTGAAGAACCCCAGGAAGAAACCTTTAAGTCGTTGAACAAGCACTGATTAGAGCTGCTACGTTTGCGTATCCTGATTTTCCCAGACCCTTCGAAATCCCTGCTGATACATGTGGCTACGGTCTTGGAGCAGTGCTGTTACAACGGATCGACGACGTAGATTGGCCCCTTCGCCTACGCAAGTCGCCTCTTGGCAAAAACCGAAAACAATTATTCCATCACAGAAAAGAAATGCCTAGCGTTGCTCTTGGCAGTGAAGAAAATTAGAAGCTACATTTGGGGAATGGAGACCGTGGGGGGTGACTAATCATTACACTCTTTGTTGGCGTTTAAGCAAAAAGGATTTAGCAGGAAGTCCGGCAAGCTGGAGTCTACACTTAAAAGAGTTTCTAGTAGGATGAACCAACGAAGTAGTTATGCGTTCTTGCCATGAGGATATCACGGTAGGAGACTTAGGATTGACGCGTACGGTAGCGACAATTCGAGCTCCTTAATATTTTTGGGCGTTGACCGAAGATGCCAGTGAGTTCGTGCGCAGTAACTGAGAGTGCCAATCTCGCAAACCATTATACAAACGATCAGCCAGATACATGGAAGTGAAAAGAACCGAGCGCCTATTTGAAAGATCAGGAATGGATATCCTAGGCACATTCCCACTATGAAAAGAGGAAACAAACCCAGCGTCGTAGCTGTTGACTACGTGACAAAATGTGCAGAAAGCGCTTCTACTTCTGACGCTAGCGAAATAGCTGATTTCCTAGTAAAAGGTGTCTTGATATGAAATGGTGCTCCACGCAGTTAACAAGAGATTAAGGGCGCTCTTTATTGCATCAGTGACTCAAAATATTATACAGGTGCTAAGAACCTATCACCGCACCACAACCGCTTACCGAGCGCAAGACCACGGACTGCTGGACCGCATTAATCATACATTGGCAGACATGTTGTCAATTTATGTGAGTGGCGGATCATCGTGACTGGGAAGAATCGTTACCTTTTGTAAGATTCGCATACAATACTGCACATCACGAGACCACAGGAAGATCCCCATTGTACCTCGTGTACGGAAGAGAAGCCATACTCCCAATAGAAGATGCTTCAAGCGCAGACCCAATCCTGATTCCACCTGCTCATTGTGATTCATCGGAATGGGCAATTCAACGCCTGTAACAAGCACCACTAGACGTACAAGCACGAACCGACGTGGTGCAACAGAGGAAAAAGAAAATTTACGACGAAAAACCGAAGAAAGCAATAGCGTTCCTACCAAATGAATAAGTACTGGCCTACACCCCATTAAAAAGGTGGCAAATCAGAAAAACTTCTACATCAATGGTTTGGACCTTATACAGTGGTAGGACAAACGACACCAAGTAACTACGAGCTTTGTTTGGGCATATTTCCGAAAACAGAGGTACAAGTCGAACGAATGCAACGTTTCATAGACATGACCCGTACCGCACCGCACACAGAAAATCAAACAACTACCAACAAATTAAAGTGTAATGAGAACTAGCAGCCAAAAAGATGCTTAACCGCAAATCCCGCGGAACCCGAAAGACCGCCAAAAGAATGCATTAGATCTTCGCACAGTTTGCCAAACGAAAGAAATAGGCCGTCGAATGCTGCAAAACGGATACAGAAGTTCAAACTGTACCATCAAAAACGCAAAAAAGAAGATGAGGCACAAGTGGCTGGAACAGGAAACAGAGCCGCAGGAAGATCTGCACGCATAGCGCAAAGAAACACAGTAAAATTAACCTTACCGTTACTGCTATTACTGCCGTCAGTTACGCCAGGCCAGCAACTTCAAAAGAAATACTTGCCTATCAAGGTGTCATCTTCAAGTCTGAAGTTTCACGGTTAATCCCCTGAAAACCGTGATCAAAACACTAACGACATACTGGGAAGGTTAACACCATGAACTTCCGATGTGATTGACGCAATGACAAATTTCAAAAACGGAAAAAAGAGGCCTAAAAATGAGAACAAGCGGAACTGAGAAGCCTTAAAAAGATTGAAGAACGACTAATCGAATTAAAACAAATCGTAAAATTAGGTAACACCAGAAAGGGTGTTCTAGTCTAGAGGTCTAGTAGACGGAGGTGGAAAAGTTTGCTTTTCGGAGTACCCACTCAAAAAGATCTGGAACATATAAACAATCGTGTTAAAAAATTGTCAGCGGAGACTACTGCCATCCTTCACGCGTTGGAAGTCCACACCCCTTTAATCAACGAAACACTTTGGGAAACAAAAGCAACCTCGAACGCCGTTGAAGAACTGCAAAACGCGCTTTTGAAAAACTGGAACGTGAAGGATGAAAAAAAGATCATAAAATTGAGGGAATTACTCAAGAGGTCGAAAAGCATGAGATAACCAGAGCAGCCAATAAAAAACTTTTCGAGAAATGTAGTCCGCCTTAGCATGGATGAATGAATTGATTGAAAATTTTGCCGTTGGCCTAGCAACAATGGCAATGGAAGGACTGTCCGCAATGTTTTTTCCACCAAGCAATGCAAATTCAACAGTGTGGAAATAAACTAAACCTATTCCTCCTTCAGGTTGGTCATTGAACCCATTAAGTCAAACAGGGGACACCTGACAAGTCTATAAAAATGCAAAAGTATTTCTGGCAACAGCGGAAGACCGTTTGAGAATTTTCATCCACTTATCGGTGTTCGAATTCCCATTTGGATTCACACTCTACGAAGTGATCAGCATGCACCAAGACCAATGAAAAATGCCCCCAGGGGGCACAATTCCATCCGTTATCTGCATTCTTAACTGTGGTAAACCAGACAGGCATTTGTTCAACTTTCAACACACGAAGCACATCGCTGCACGATGCCCATCACATCAATTTGCTCTATCAGCCGAGCGATAAACAAAAGGAATAGAGAACCAACCTGCGCAATGGCATAGTTCTGAAAAGATAGAAAGTGAAACCGCTTACAACGCTCGCCAAAATTATCTCCGAGGACGGGACAGCAAACTATGTATTAGGACATCGAAGATGAGTATACTTTACAGCGGAAGAAATGAAAATTACCATAACTTGCCTGAGCAACAGAGGAAAAACAAACACACTAATAAAACGTGAACCTTTCGATGTGTTTGAAGTCCCAGCAACATGCAGTGCATACACAACAGATTAGAGTTTTCAAGCAAGTTTCAAGAAGAACGTTAAGCATTCGTTGAATATTGTTACTACTGCCGCTATCCGAACTGGAAAATGCAGATCTCACCCCGAAAAAGTCTGAAACGAGGGAAATGGACAGCAGAACAAGAAACTAGAAAAAGAAAAACAGGCTTCATGCATTTAGCAAGGCCACAACACAAAATCGGGTTACCCTTATGGGGGAACATTTGTGAATAATAAAGAAGAAGAAAAAGGAAGAAAGAAAGTCGAACGAATTATCAACGCACGGTATCCTTTCGAACTTATCGCCGCTATAGCCACTTTTTTATATATAGCCCTATTTTCTTCGAAGAAAAACTGGCAAACCACAGTGTCTGACCAAACGAATAAATGAACCTGAAAGTCGGCTAAATAGACATGAAGTGGAAGTCGAAGACCAGCTGAAAAACGTTTTTCGTGCGTCATGCACAAATTATTTTCTCTCTTTTCCTTTCTCATTTCAGGTATCTCTATCATTTAAGGAATAGTAAATTAGAATGAAAAAAACATTTCTTTTGTATTCGAATAAAATACTCTACTGTATGAAATGTTCTTCCTGAAAAATGTAGAAAACGTATATTTAGCTAAATGTTTTAAATTCCCAAACATTTCTTATAGTGATAGGAAATTTTTCGCTGAAACCATTTTAGACTAAACCCCATGTGACAGATGTTTTCAAATCATTAGAAACAACATAGAATTGTCGTTGCCGTGGTAAAATTAATTGCAATCGGGACGAATTGCAGTCTGAGGGGGGTTGTAACGCACAGCAAACGTATGCTAATGGAACCCATGCAACTTATCTGTTATATGTAGACAACCCCCGGGAGTAACGTCAACGCATGATTACCAAAAGGCACCAGAAGGTTGTTTTCCAATTAACACGGGCATTTACTGAATTCAACAAAACTTACTAAACGCCCATCATGAACGGTTTAAAAAACGAGGCCACTCAGTCCTGCCCTGTCCTGTCTTGATCTCGCAGGTAGTACTGGTGATCAAAACCGCAAAAAGATTCCTCCTCACGATGTTCCGTATCGAACATTCTGAGACAACCAGACACCAGGAAAAAAACTTCATCAAAACCAAAAGTCGAAAACAAAATTCCTTCAACAATAAAAGCTTTGTGCCAACAATTGAACAATCCATGAGAAGAGAGAAAGCAGGTAATAAATAAACACAGAATAAAAAAATAAACAAGAAGGAAAAACATTAGAGAAAGTCAAAACTAGAAGACGGAGAGAGAAGAAAAAATTTATAACAGAATTATATAAATGGCGTGGAACAAAGAGAGAAAAAATTATCAGTACACCACAAAAGAAATTAAGTAATCCTCATAAGCCTCTCAACAACGCAACAAAAACAATCTACTATCTTTATAAAAGCCAAAGGTCTATTTGTGGGAGGAATTTGTTTGTGTATCTGTCTGTGGGTTTGTCCGAAAAACCTAACGGCGCGCGCACGACGTCATTAGTTCGCGAGCAGTAACATGTCCTTTTTCTACCTGTTAAAAGGTTCGCCTACCTGAAAATAGGTTTAAACTGCCTTTGACAACGCTTAACCTTTTCTTTTCCTTTCGCCATCTGTTTTGTCATTGGTCGTATTGACATCACGGGCTTTTTTTCTACCTGGAAAAAGGTTCAACTACCTGAAAAATGGTTTAAACTGCCGTTGGCAAGGCTTAACATTTTCTTTTCCTTTCGGTATCCCTTTTGCTGTGTAGCTGGATGGCAATGCTTCACTGTGAATTTCGGTACCCGATAGCGTTTCAATTAATTGAGGCTTTGGCGAACCGTGGGTCGATAAAAATCAACTCGGTTCAAAATAAAGAAAGGTACACAAAAGGAAATACAGGAGAAGGTTCTTTATTTACCATAGAAAAATACAGAAGAAACTTAGCTCCGATGATCTTGATAACCTGTAGAATACTGACTTATTTAATCTTAAAGACGGTCGGTTTTTATACTGGCGCGTCCTTGCAGTTGCGTTACAACGTTTCTTAGTTATACAATAAATTCTTAGTATTTGGAGGGGTGAGCGCATGACTCATAGTTGTTTGGAATTGTGTTTTGAGTTCAGCGCCCCCTCCTGGTAATAATTCGAATCTACATCCTCCCCCGGTTGATCAGGATGATCAAGAATTTTCGGTTGTCCAGTGGATGGATTCTTGTCGTCCGGTGCAATTTTCGGGGCGTTCTCTGCGGTAGCTGCGTCGGATTCGTCTGAGAAGACTTCCAATGGAAATAGATTTTGGATAGGGCGAATCGTTTGGCCTGATTCTAGTCTTAGTTCAACTGCACGAACTACTCCGTCTGATCCGGGCAATAATCGTGTAACGATTCCATAAGGCCATAATTGTCGTTTTATATTGGCTTCATGTACCAATACAATTTCCCCAACGTGAATGGGTCGTGTTGGGCGATTTGCTGTGCGAAAGCGAGTTAAATCTTGTAAATACTCTCTCCTCCAGCAGTTCCACCAATGGGTAAGGACTCGATTTCGTTTTGTTTCTTGGGACATGAGTTTTGTTCTTGTGGATGTTGGGGTGGATTCTGTTTCTGTGGAGTGAATTGCTTTGGAATTGAGTTTGTAGCCGTAAATAAGATGGCTTGGGGTGAGGGGGAGAGGTTCTTCTAGACAATTGTCGGTGTAGGTCAGGGGCCGGCAATTGATGATATTTTCTGCTTCAAGGAGTGCAGTTTCTAGTTGCATAAATGAGAGCAGTGCTCTTCCGATGGTTTTCCGTAAAACTTGTTTTAGTGTGCGAATCATTCTTTCCCACCAACCACCCCACCAAGGAGCTAGGTTGGCAGAAAATTTCCAAGTGATGTTGTTGTTGCTGAGGAAGTTGTATATCTTGGGATCCTCTTTGATTTCTTGGAAATAGGAGGCAGCTGACTTGAATGTTTTCGCGTTGTCTGAGTAGATCGTTGTTGGTATGCCTCTGCGAGCAATGCACTTTCTTAGTGCACAGATGAATGTGATGGCTGTCATGTCGGGAACTAATTCGACATGGATCGCTCTGGTTGTTGCACATGTTATTAGTAGAGCATATGAATTCATAATGTCTTCAGACTGGGATTCACGGGTGTAGAGTGGGCCTGTGAAGTCTAATCCAACAAATTCGAAGGGTCGTGCTTGTTGGACACGACATGTTGGTAATGCTGCTGCTAAAGCGTCGAACGATGGTGATTGCGTTTTCTTGCAGTTTACGCAGGTTGATAAAATCCTTTTCACTTTTTCTCTGCCATGAATAAACCAGTAGGTTTCGCGGATTTCTGCGAGTGTGGCGGAAATACCCTGATGTCCAACCTTGACGTGAGCTTCTTTTATGATTAAGTCTGTGATATGATGATCCTTTGGTAATATGATTGGAGCTCTTGCGTTGGAATCAAGAAAGTGGTGTTCAATTCTTCCTGTAACACGAATTACTTTCTCCTGATGATCCCAGATTGGTCGCAGTGGTGTCCAGTTGTGGGATCGTGGCAGTGGTTTCCCTTTTGAGAGGAGTTCGTATTCTGTTTTAAACTAAAGTCTCTGGATTAATTGGATGATCTGAAGCTGGCTCAATGCTGTTTCGGCTGCTACTAGGGATGGTACCATTACGGTTTTACTTTTTGTAATTTGTACTGGAGTGATTGATGAATTGGGAATGTCGGCTCGTAGTTTTCCAAACCGGTTCATCCAGGCTCGGACTCTTATGAGTTTGGCGAGTGAGCTGAATCGAGAAAATGGGAAAGGTTCTGGTTGTCCCAAATTTATTGTTGCAACGATGGTTTTCTTTCCTTCTAGACTCAATTCTTCCTTGAAGATGCTGACATCGAATTGGGTGGTTGGATGATGTGGCCAATGATTTTCTTCTTTCTGTAACCATGATGGTCCACGTAGCCAGAAATCCTTGTTTAGGACATCTATTGTTGCTCCTCTGGATGCTAGATCTGCAGGGTTATCTTGTCCGGGACAATGTGCCCAATTTGAATTCTTGGTGAGTTGATTGATGGTTATGATTCGATTTCGGACAAATGGCTTCCAGCGTTGTGGGTCGCCCTTTATCCATGCTAATGTGATGCGAGAATCGGACCAAAATTGAAAGATGGTAGTGATAGAGTGGAAGGTTTTCTTGATGTAGTCTGATAGTTGAGCTCCTAGTAAAGCGGCCATAAGTTCTTTTCGTGCTAGGCTCATTTCCTTTCCACTAGGTGCTACTCTAGTTTTACAGCAAAGTTGTGATATTGATACTTCGTTGGTTGTTGATTTTCCTCTAATGTAGACGACGGCTCCGTAAGCTTCTACTGAAGCATCGCAAAAAACATGGATATTAATTACTCCCGGTGATGAGAATAAGATTTTTCTTGAGATCCTAAAATGCTTAAGTTCGCTGAGACTGTCCAATGCCTTCTTCCACTGATAGTATACTTCATTTGGAATTGGTTGATCCCATTCGATGTTAGCTTCCCAGATCCGTTTGTATAATATTTTTGCAATGAGGTTGAACGGACCAAGAGCTCCCATAGGATCGAATAGTTGTGATGAAATACTGATGAATTGGCGTTTGGTGACAGTTCCGGTTAATCCTATTATTTGAGTTTGAAGTTTGGATGCATCATAATAGAATTCGTCTTTCGTTGAGTCCCATCCGAGTCCAAGTACTCTTGCTGATTGGGAACTGGTAATAATTGATCCAATTAGACCGTCTGTAGGGTTTGATTGTTCTTTAGACTGGATGGGCTGTAAGAGTTCTTCCTGGGTCGCAATCCATTTCTTCATATCGAGTTTGGCGTCAGCGAAAATCTTGATGGTTTGGTTAATGAGGACTTGTGCTGCCGGTATTGTACTTGCTCCGCCTAGTTGATCGTCGACATAAAGTTGATCTCGTATGAGCTGAACTGCTTCAGGATAAATATCTTCGTATTTCTTGATGTGGGTGAGTATTACCATTCTTAATACGAATGGGCTTGATGTTAGTCCAAATGGGAGTCGAGCCCAGGTTAACTCGACTACTGCTGAATTTAAGTCCTCTGGATCTTTCACCCAGAGGAAACGTAAAGCTTCAGAATCAGTTTCTGTTAGTTGAATTTGAAGGAATGCCTTTTCGATATCGCTTATCCAGGCGTGCTTAAATGTGCGAAATCGAAGTAAAACGGCTAATAATTCGGGATTCAAATTTGGTCCAGGTTCGAGGCAATCGTTCACGCTGATTCCGGTTTTTGGTTTTGATGCGCCATTGAACACTGGTCGAACCTTAGTAGTGGTTTTATCATTGCGTACTACCGGATGGTGTGGCAAGTACGTGAAAATCCCGTTGAAATTTAGATTAGCTTCTTTAACAACTCCTAGTTGGATGTATTCCTTAATCTGATTATCATATGCTTTAAGTAAGTTTGGCTTAGTTCTTAAGCGTTTTAGTAAACCGTCGAGGCTTTTTTGAGCGATGAATCTGTTATCTTGGAGTTCATTCACTTTGTCGTTCCAAGGTAAAGGTGCGATGTATCTTCCATCACTAGCTCTGTTGATGCCTAATTCGTATTTGTCTACGAATGGATTTTTGGTTTCATCGGTTGGTTGAATACCACACGCTTCAAGAGTCCAGAATGCTCGTAGATCGAAGGATTCGTCGGGTTGATTTTCATTGTTGAAAAGTTGATCTGATACGGCTGGATTCTGGATGTCTGCTGATGCTGTGGAGGCATCGTGCTGGTTGACTAATAGAGTTGTAACTGATAGGACCTCTGTTGGGTTACTTGCAGGAAGGGTTCCATGTAAGGCCCAGCCGAATACAGTGTTAACGGCGGTCAGTCCTATGTTGCTGGTAATTACTTCGTTTAGTACGATAGAGCGATAGTAATCGGTTCCGATTAACACGTCGATCTCATTTGGGATTTTCCTATTTGGGAGAATTCGCTCATCGGCTAGCCATTTTCCAGATTGTTTGATTGTTCTGGCGAATTCGGATGCGTGGTATGGTGGTGTCATGCAGATTGTATCTGTTCCTAATAATGATAGTTGAATTGCTTCAGCGCCAGGCTGTGATGACCGTACATTGAGATTGAATCGATATACACTTTTAGTAGGTTCCACTTGGTTTCCAAAAGACTGGAATTGATGAGTTTCTACTCCATTTGTTGCCAGATTTAATTCAGTTGTGAGTCTGTTACTCACGAATGAGCGTTGAGCTCCACTATCGTAAAGTAATGCAACCTTTTTTGTGCCTCTCGGGCCTTCTACCCAAACAGTGGCAATCATTAAAATTGACCGTTTACCTTCGTGAGTAGGAAGATGTATGAGACTGGTTAGTGTTGTTGGTGCGATGGTATTTTTACTTGGACATAGCGTGATGTGGTGGTTGTTGTTGCAGTGAGGGCATCGGCGGTCGCATTTTGCGTGTGTTTTTGCTAGACAGTGATAACATCTTCTTTCCTTGGTAACAATTTCTCGTTTTTCTTGTAATGTTTTGTTGCAAGGCTCCTTGTCATGAGAAATTTTGCAGTATGCACAAAATGGGATTTTAGATTTTATTCCCCTTCTTGATGATCCATCATTTATAGTAAGCTGAGTTGTTGTTCCTAGATGCTGTTGTTTGTTGGTTGGATTGTTGTTGTTCTGATGGTTGACTGTGGGCTTATTTCTTGTTGGTTGGTAGATGTTTTCTCGGGCAATTAACTCTTGTTGAATAAAATCAATGAACGTTGCTACGTCCGCATCCCGGTGATTTGGTTGTCTATTCCACATGATTTGTAATTCGTTAGGTATTCGTTCTAAGAGAATTGTCTTGATCATTATAGAATACTGGTCTAACGAAATGTCTAGATCTTCCAAAGCACGAATATGTACCAATGCTGAATCGACAAGTGTTGTTAAATTTCGGGTATGCTCGAGTTTTTCGACGTTGGGCAGATTAAACAGACTTTTAATATGTGATTGTGCAATGAGGTGGTTTTGTCCATAGCGTCGTTCAAGCAGTTGAATAGCTCTTGAATAGTTGGTTCCAGTAGTTGGAAGACCTGCGATGATTCTTGCAGCAGTTCCCTCAAGATATTTTTCTAAGTAGGCAAAACGTTCTACATCTTTTAGTGCAGAATTTTCGTGGATAGAAACTCGAAATGCTTCCCACCAGGGTCTCCATTGTTGAATATCGCCGTTGAATTTTTTGAGTTCAAGCGCTGTTAGTTTTCGGGTCTGTAAGGGTATTGATTCTTGGGGTAGCACGGCAGGTAGAGGAGTTGGTCTCATGATTCGATTTGATCGAATTTCTAGCTCTATCATTTCATCATTTACTTCATCGTAGTTTTCTTCGTTGAGGTAATCATCTGATCCGTCTTCAGATTTAAGTTGTCTGTTAACTTCAATGATTTGTTCCCATTTATTTTTTAGTAATGCCCAGTTGACTTCGGTTTGGTCTTGGTCACGGGCTTGGATTGTTTTTTCAAGTTCAAAAGCTATTTTTTTCCAGGCTGTCATTAATGTTGACCGACGTTTCACAAGTTTTATTACTACCCCTGAAGGCTCAATAATATCCTCGGTTGATTTGGATGCTGAGTCAGTTTTATTTTGAGACATAATTTTATTTTTTTTTTACAGGATGGTTTTTAGTAGAATAAACGTTTAATAAGTTGTTGTTTTTTGGTTGAAGCGAAAAGTAATCGTGCTGATGGCAGTGGTTCTTCAGGCTCGGTTGTTAATGTTGGTGGAATTTGTATTGGTGAAGGTGAATCTTCCCCCAGTCTGATATCAGGAGTTGGCGGGAAGTCTAGTTCTTCATTGGTTTTTAATGGCGTCAGTGGTTGGTATCGGATGATTTTCAGTTCTAGTGGATATGGTGATTTTCCCGCTGGAGTCGGTCGAGGATCCCTTGGCTGGTTGGACACCTTTCTGAGTGGTATCGGTTTTGGTGGGATGATGTTCCTCGATGGTAGCCGCTCGTTGGAGATAGTAATCTGGATGGGTTGCCTCGTTGGATGCTGTAGTTGTGACCGTAGTTGGTTCAGCTCTTCCTGGAGGGCTTTATTCTTGGCTCTGATTCTATTTTCCTTCCCCTTTCGGTGGCGTTTAGTAACCTTTTGGCGGTCCTGAGGTGATGGATAAATGGTTAAGACCCGTAGGTAAAATGAAATACCCGGTTCTATTTAACCCGGTAACCCGTACACAAATTTGTGTTGATCGGATTCACCGATGTGCACCGTGGCCGTGTATAACGGTCGGTTCACAGGTACGAACCGTTGGCAATAATTGCCCGGTTCTTGGTTGCTCAAAAAATTGAATTCGCTACCGGCTCCGGCTCGAAGGACCAAAATGTGTAGCTGGATGGCAATGCTTCACTGTGAATTTCGGTACCCGATAGCGTTTCAATTAATTGAGGCTTTGGCGAACCGTGGGTCGATAAAAATCAACTCGGTTCAAAATAAAGAAAGGTACACAAAAGGAAATACAGGAGAAGGTTCTTTATTTACCATAGAAAAATACAGAAGAAACTTAGCTCCGATGATCTTGATAACCTGTAGAATACTGACTTATTTAATCTTAAAGACGGTCGGTTTTTATACTGGCGCGTCCTTGCAGTTGCGTTACAACGTTTCTTAGTTATACAATAAATTCTTAGTATTTGGAGGGGTGAGCGCATGACTCATAGTTGTTTGGAATTGTGTTTTGAGTTCAGCGCCCCCTCCTGGTAATAATTCGAATCTACATTTGCCATTGGTTGTGTGGACATCATGTGCTTTTTTTCTAACTGGGAAAGGGTTCGACTACCTGAAAAGAGGTTCGACTACCTGAAAAAGGTTCAACCTGCCATCGAATCCACTTTTCCCTTTAATTAGTCATTCCAATCCTTCGCATTCCGCAATTTAGAAATCCGTTTCCGCTATCATTGACACATTGACGTCAGACGAAAAACAGCTACCGTGAATTACACAATAAACAACAAACAACACAAAACTTTCTGCTGCGATATCTTAATTGGGATAAGCGATTTAATATAATACACTTATAAAACTCTACATACCTGATTTGCAACCTAAGTTTTACTTTACGATGAACAGGTGATAATTTATTGGACAGTAGTAGTATGGTTTAGTGTCAGCTGGTTAATCTCAGCTCGCTCAAAAAACAGCCATTTGGTGAAATTTCTTTCGCTTACATCTGAGCGACTGAAAGCAATGTCAACTCATTGGTATACAACACTGAATAACTAATGTTTAACATAAAGCTTAGCAAGACGTGTATAACTTTAACCTTTCAATATAACAACTCAATCAGTAATAATACAACAAGTAATATTAAATCAGTATTGCAATTAGGGAGCAGTTTCTCAGCATCTGGGAACACATAATTTTGACTGATATTTCTAATAGAAAGATTGATTGCGTTCCAAGGTTTTGTGCAGCCAGTCTATATTTCAATTTCCCAAGAATGAATTCAATTTTCGTACGAGGAATGCTTCATCCACTCATTGCAAAATAAATTGCATCTGGATAACGTGTATTACAATGAAATGTGTTTTCCAACATTTCAAAGAATTTTCCTTTCTGTTTTTGACTTTGGTAACAGCAAGTTACTGTGTTCCAAAATTTTCAGGGAACGTTCCAAGTCTTACCTTCGCAGCAATGTATTTAGTTTTTCAAAAGTGAATTGTTCAAAAAGATGTTGGAACGCAGACTATTTTTTTGAGGACATGTGTAGCATAAAGATTGACTGCGTATAGTATTTCTTAAAGTGTAATGGTTTGTTTTTAGGCCTGACTGCATTCCAAGTTTTAGAGAAGAGGCAGCAATATTACAACTTTGATTACCACAATTTCTGTATTCTAATTAGTGAGTAGTTTTCCAACATTTGTGAACATTTATTTTGTGATTTGTTTTTCTAATAGAAAGATTGACTGTGTCTCAAGGTTTTTTGTGACCGTTCCATGTTCCACCTTCCAAATAATCAATTAAGGTTTTCTAAAGGGAGTGCTTTATTTAAAAAATGCCCAGTTAACTCTTTTATGGCTAACACTACATAATGTTTTGCATGATTGTGCAATCCAAGATTTTTATTAATTTTCCCATTTCTGACTGATTTTTCTAAGACATTGATTGCGCTCTACGATTTAGAGGGCATTCTACATGTTTCACTATCCAAATAAGAAATTTAGGTTTTTTAATTGGAATTGCCCATTAAAATGGTGGAACACCGACTATTTTTGGGTGAATTTAGTGAGAAAAATGCTGATTGCGTTGAATATGTCTGTAGATGGTGTTGTCTTTCTGAATCTTTGTATTTCTTATTTTATATCAGTTGTATTCTCAAAGGCGAAAATGGCCTTCTTTCCAAGTTTGAAAACTTCACTATAAATAGTTATTGTTTAAACACGGAGCTTATTGTTATTTTACATAATTATATTTTTATTCTTATTTTTTCCTTTGACCAGAAATACGCCGAGTTCATCTAGACTGCAACAACGAAATTCTTCCGTGACGCATACTACCGACCAACTGCAATTACAGCTGCACTTCAATATTCAAGTAAGTAAGCATTCCCGAAACTCATCGTCCTCGTACCAGAGGGTTGTTGAATTAAACCCAGCACAGAAGAAACTAAGTTCCTTTGAGAGTCCCTTCTATGTTACTGTGGAACATAGTTTCTATGCACAGAAGGTTCGTAGTGAGCTACGCTCTGAGGCCAAAGATTAAGTAAAGCAGGGAGAAAGAAGAACTTGTGACTTAACAACAGTCCGTCAGTACCGGAGACATAGCGTTAGATATTTCAAGCAGCAACTTAATAAAGTTTAAGCACTCGGATACGACATTGAGCAACTATCTGGAACAGTGGTGTGTCGTAGAACGGTTGGATTTATTAATGATTGTTTCTATTATTTTGTGCTATTGTTTGTGTGGACCTCTTAAATCCCTCTGTGATCAACTATTAAGAAACCACGAAGTATGTGGTAATAGAGATGCCACCACGCCGTCAACTGAACGACGCCGAAAAGGAGGAGAAAAATAGAAAGCAAAGAGAAAAAAGAGCTCAAGAAGCTGCAGAGCCCAACGGAAAGTGTTTAGAAGACAAAAGAGTCAGGGCTAAATACCTCCGTGATGATAAAAAACGGAATCTGAATCAAGAAGATCTGGACTGCAGAAATGTTGAAGAGGAAAAGAAAAGAGACTAAGAACCAAAAACGAAACAGTTAGGCAAGCACGGCTAAACGTTGAGGCCGAAAGACTTGGAGAGGGGAGATCTAATGAACACGAAAAAGTGAAACAAAATAGGCTACGAGAGCAAGCATTGCGACAGCAAGCTCTGCGTGAAGAAGAAAACGAAGAAGAAAAACCTGCAAGGCTACGTGAGCAAGCCAAACGGCGTGTCTTGATGACACGGCTTCGCAGTGTCAGATACAACAGGGACACAACCATGCAACTTGGCCCCTTGTTTCGGCAGCTCAAGTCGCAAACTTAAATATGGTACATCACATTGGCAACTATGATTCTCGCTCAATTCGATCTGTGCCGTATAGAGTGTCGTCCTTTGAACGACAAATTATTGTAGATAAGCGGAGGAAATGCTTGAAGATGGCAGTATAGAAGAATCGTTTAGTCCGTTGAGCTCGCCTGTAATTCTTATTCGCAAGGCCAAGACAGGAGATTATCGTTTCTGGTGTCGATTTTTGTCGTCTAAACGCTGTTACGAAACACGACGTCTATCCTTTGCCAAAGATTAATGATGTTTTAGGCCGACTAGTGAATGCACATTTCTTCTCTTGTCTATATTTAAAAAGTGGTTACTGGCAAATACCAGTTGCGAAAGAGGACCAAGAGATGATGCGCTTCGTTACTCCCGACGGTCTTTGCCTATTTCCCCCTTATTGTTTGGTCTAAATGAAGCTGCAGAAACGTTCTGCCGTCCTATGGATATAGCATTGGCTGGATTAAAATGGCACATGCGTTTGGTAAAACGTTCTGTGAACACTTCGTACGTTTAGAATTAATTATGATAGCCTTAGAGCGTGCTAATTTGACAGAGAATGCGGAAAAACGTACTTTTGGGACAACCGTACAGTAACAGGAAATATCCAGTCGTTGACTTTGGGACTTGTGACAAATTTAAAATCTTTGCGAGGATTTCTCGGTTTTGCGTCTCACTACCGTAGTTTTATCGGTGTTTTTTCACAGTTGACTCAACCTATAGATGTTCTTCTTTTAACAAACGCAGAATGAAGATGGACAGAGCGTTAAAAAGAAGCAAAGAATTTAATGACTGTGTGCCTTACCTCAGCTTCTGTCCTTGCACACTGCAACGGCACCCTGGACGTCACCATCCAGACAGATGCCAGTCAAACTAGGCTCGGAGTGGTTTTGTCACAAGATTCAGGGAAGTTATTGTAAACCCCTCAATTTAACCTTGTAATTTCCTGTATGTGATAATACGTACGTAAAAGTATAAATAATAAACACTTCATGATTGTAACATGTATTTTAGAGTTGTTTCAGGATTCTGAGAGTTATTCAACTATATACGGGAAAACAAAAACTTTGACAATTGGAGGTCCCAACGAGAATAACACTTGTTACCAACAAAAGCTTCTTACCCGCACTATTTCAGTTTTGTGCTCATCACACACTTAACGAGTTATCAAACTCCACCCGACCAAGGAACACGATCGAATTAAGCAAATGGGCTAGATCGTCCTATACAAGAGACTACTCTCAAAGAGAACACCTTATACCCAAACATTGTCGACGAACAATTACCATGGTGTACTAGGAAGGTGAGACAACTTTCCTTTTTACGGCCTGTCTCGACTGAAGCCTGTTAATAGCCTAACTAAGTTAACAATAAATTTTTTTGTTTAAAAGAAACCCATTATAGTGAGTTAAATTTAATAGCATACCGTAACAATCATACTGAAATTTTATAATAAATAAAAATCGACTTGTAGTATTACTATGTAATTAAATCTTTGAAATTAGCAGTTTTGGCCAGTTTGAAGCTCGCATGTACCTTCGTTTGGTCTTTGGGCAATAATATCTTTTATATTAATCAATAATCAATCTTTTAAACGTTTAGACTCGAAATAATATCTGACTTTTCCATATTCCATTATTAAAGTTCCCATATTAGAATGCCGAGGGGGTTCACAGAACAGAGGCAGGACATTGCTTAGTTTCACCTTCGCGACACACTCTTTGGAGGTATCAACGATAAAAATGTGATTAGGTGAATTAAAGTGTTTCGAGACAACTTTTTCAACAGCGTGCGAAGTTCGGTACAGTGGTAGCCTACTGTGACAAACACTAGTCCTCCTTTAGTTCGAGCACCTGTGTATTCACTTGGTTAATTTTTTTCTTTAGTAACTACGTCGGCCGGCAGGTTGCGCATTCAGAAAAAAATTGTCGCATTTTGATCATATAGCCGAAAACATCATATATGAGAAAGTTACCGACTCTTTCTTTTTTGGGCTAGGGCAACTCTCTTACGTAACGCTTCGCCAGGTGTTCTATTGAATAATCTTTCATTGCTTCCCGTAAGTCGGCAGCATCCTTATTACCCACATTATCTCTGAAATTTTTTAGGAGACAATCCTTGAAGTTGACGCGCATCCGCAGCTCCTCATCCTTTTCCACATTTGCGTTTCTCAATATGATCTTCGCCGGTGTGTAAAGGGACATCATCCGGATTATATGAAGAAATCTTGTCCTGGTAATCACCACAAAATCGTATTTTCGTGAGGAGTGCAATACTAACTGCCGGCGATGGCCTTCCCTCCGTCATCTCGATCACTTTTAACATGTTTGCGCGTTCATTCATTATGTCGAATATGTCGTTCATGAGCTTTATAAGCTTTTCAGTAGCTTCTGAACCTAGTAAAATAATGAAAGATATATCGAAATATTAAAGTTTAAAGAAGGTATATCTTTGAATAGATGCGATGTTTTATTGTCTTCCCGGAGAAGTTTTGAACTGCCATAGGTTAGAATAAAGTTGTGTGGCCAGGCTCACCGTCATCTTCTGCCAGGTTAAGGGCAAAATGTGAGCATATTTTAGCTTGGGAATCAATTTCAAACCAAACAACCTTTGATTCTCGTATATCCTCTGGTAGAACAGATGGTAGACAGTTTGTCCTGGAAACTGAAGGACACAAAAGTAAATTATTAATATCTATTTATTTTTAGTTTAATCGAAGCACACTTACTACCTGAAGAATTTTGTGATTGAGGAAATAATGTATGGTGCATTCGATGAGGTGAGGGACATCTATGAAAGCGTAAATCTTGATGTTGTCGTTAAGCGAGTGTAGGAAATGGTTGATGGCCCCTTTGTCCCCACTCATGTTCATGTTTTTTGGGCTGCCTTATTGCAGGAATGTCCGTCGCAAACGCCATTCTTCAATATCGCACCGCAGCGGTAAAGCACTATAATCGCTTTTAAGATGATTTCGCTGAGGATCTTGTAGTTGGCAGCTCCCTTTGATGCAAACCACGCAAAAGGTTGCACCCAGGAATCGCGAAACGGGCGAAATAATAGCACCAGGACGTGGTCACAAAGTTCTTATTGTGCAACTTCAGCATTTTTTTTACCTGGAGTTGATCATCCCGTTCCACTTGGACATTTTTGCATCCCACGTAAGGTCTTTTCTTATTGACATCTCATCCCACATGAGGGTTCCGTATAAGATAAGGTTTTTTTTCTAATTGGTTTAACACCTTGCCTATGTTTTCCGATGCGAGCTTGTTCAACCCGAAGTAACAATCCAAAGAACTCATCAGCCGGCGAAGTGTAGGCCTACCAGAATCGGAAAGTGGAAGAATCTTGTCCTCTCGAAGGTGATGGTAAGCTTTTTCTGCCTTTCATTCTCAGTAGAAGACATTCAATTAGAAAACTGAATCATACCTTATTCCACACTTGAATGCGTTCTTTCCTGGTTCAGCAGCTCCATGTTTTACGTACGTAATTACTACTTGACGCGCCTTAACGAAATAATAATCAATAGAATTATAAAGCGTCATAGTCATTTCAGACATATATGTATTGTAAGTGACGTTTTTAAATAATATAATTAATAATATTATAATAATCAAAATAATAATACAGAAATGTAAAAAAAGATCATACAAGGAAAAAATATTTGTCTTGTTTATTGCCCGTTTAATTATCTTAATTTTTTATTTGTTAATTTTTGGCAATAGTAGGCAAGGCTAAATATGCTAAAACACAGAGATATGGCGTTAACTAAACGATATCTTTATAGGGAGACTGGGGTGTGTTGGGACGTTTTGTTTTCCGGCCATATCTTCGACATAAGTTACTCGGTCTTCTTTTTGATTGTGTCAGTATATTGCCTGCTTCTTCCTTTACCTCCATGATTTGTTCCAGATTTTTAAAAGAAATTATGTACCGTCTACAGATTTTTAAAGTTTTGAAAAATTTGTGGGAGGAGCCTGTGGTGTTGGGTGATTGGGACACCAGGGTGAGTGATGTGGGACAGCCTCAGCTTATTATTGTAAAATACATTTTAAAAATTGTAATAAATCAGCAAGTTACTGCTAAATAAACTTTTTATTTTAGAAAAATTTTATTTGCTATTCAGACGCCAATGAATAATTTTCCTTATATCATAAGAAATTCCTTATAAACTGATAGGGAAAAAATGAAGGGGCCGGGCTTAGGAAATCGATTACTAAAATCGATTATTGGTTGCTAATATTCTGTGAAAAAAAATCTTAGGTGACGTGGGTAACGTTAAAAACTTTACGCAAATGTTGTTTAAAACAATAAATTTAATAACAGGTAATTTTTTTGCTAATTAGTGTAGGACTATTTTTGTAGCTCCGCCTTCAACCCCGCCTACTACTGTCCCATTTCAAGCACATCTGCTGGTCCAACCAACCCCAAAAAAGTCTTTTGGTAAAAATACCATTTCGCTCACAAATAATGGTCCTAAATAATTTTTTTTCTGCAAACGTTAAAGAAATCGATAAACAACACGTTTTTATGTGTAAAATATTAACTACTTGTAGTATTGTGAAGAAAAACGCTAAATGGCGGCGAAAAATTTAAGGAAAAATTTAGTTCTTTTTATTTTCTAAATAACTTTTGTATTATTTTAAATATTCGCTTAAAACTTTTGCTTTAAACAGGAAACATATATAGCAATAATATATAATTTTTTTGGAATTTTAAATCAATATTTACTACTTTTCCTCCAGCTGCTTCACTTCACCCACTGTCCCGGCTCACCCCAGTCTCCCCTATAACATTTAGCAAAGCAGGCATCCATATTCCCCTTATCCAGGATAGAGAGAAAATCCTGATCTTACTGAGCCCAATTATAGAAATCTAAAATCCTTCACCAGGTTATGCCTAACAAGAAATTCTAACGGACTAAGGAAACACCGAAGAACAAGTGATTAACTTCCCAGAAGAGATACTGGTGAAAACAGATATACTAAACAAAACACGAAAACCAATTTGCAGTGAAAGAATCAGACTTAGGTCTGGCAACTGATGTAAAACATTAATATAGGATGTCACGCCGAAATTAAGCAAAAAGATTATATAGCACACCAAAAGCGTTAAAATTTATTGTTAAAACCAACATAGAGGTGATGTTAAGTAATAAAACCAAACCAGAAAGTCACAGCCATTTTGAAGCAGCAACTGTAATGGTGTCCAAAAAGATGGAGAAAGGCGTCTGTGTTTGATTATAGGGTTTTTAAAAAATTACTGTCAAAGATAACTACCAGTTACCTAGAATAGATGATATAATTAACACATTTTGAGGGTCAGTTTACTTTTCAACATTGGACTTACTAAGTGGTTACTGGCAAACCGAGAAAGAGAAAAAGCGACAAACACAAAACAGACTTCATTTGCGAATTTGGCCAATACGAGTTTAATCGAATGCCGTTTGATTTAATAAATGTATCAAGCACTTGTCAACGTGCAATTATTAACATCTTAAAATCGGTATTGTACAAATTCGCATTTGTCTATGTAGAGGATATCATAGTGTTCGGCACGGAGTTACAGAACACTATGATAGTGTTTCAGGAACTCCGTTACAGAACACTATGATAGTGTTTCAGTAACTCCGTTACAGAACATTTAAGCAGTGTTTAGGCTTCTAAAAAACGCAGGGCTAAATTTGAAGAGAAAGAAACGTGAATCTTTTAAAGAGTAATTAGATTATTTAGCTCATATTGTATAAAAAAAAACCTAAACACCGAGTATGAAAAAGCTAGAAGCAATTATCAAATACCCCGCTTTCAAAAATGTGAAGGAATTAAGCTCTTTTTTAGGTCTAGTTAGCTACAGAAGAAAATTTATACGGGCTTTTGCTCATAAAGCCCACCAACTAACGAGCGGTCAGTCAATCGTCAGCTAACGAGAAAATCAGCCGAGCGGAAATGGTAGGAGGAACAAACTGACGCCTTTGACTGTATCAAGCACTGTCTCAGAGCTAGGCCTGATCTAAGTTATCCAGATTTCGCGCGTGAATTTATATCTACACCGATGCTTCAGGATATGGCATAGGATCTGTCTTGGCCCAGATACAGACTTTGCAACAATCGGCGGATTCAGCGGAGTCCGGCGAACAGGAACCTCGTGAATCAGACGAAGTAGAAGTCATCATAGCGCATAGCTCTAAACATCTGAACGACAACGAGGCCAAGTGGTCAACCACAGAGAAAGAAGCTTACACAATCCCCACCGCGATGAACGTGTTTAGGACACATTTATATGGAAGTATGCTTATGTTATTCACTGACAATAGACGTTTAAAATGGCTAATGAGTAAGACAGAGCCAGCAGGAAGATTGGCTATATAGGCACTCAAAATACAAGGATTTGAAATCGTTATTGGAGATCAACCTGGAAAGTCACGCAAAAATGGTGAAACTCTAAGTCGTATCCCCATAGTGCCAATAGCCAGAGTGGAAACCCGAGCAAGAGAAGGAAAAGAGAAAGCAAGAGAAAATGAAAACAAAAAGTGAGGGGTCTATAGAAAAAATCGAATGGGTGGAATTGAAGCATGCAGATAATTATTTTCAAGGACTAATCAAGAAAGTAATCGAGGATAGACAAACGGGTAAAAAGAGTAAAATTACAAGCGAATTCAGAATTAATGGAACAGGCCTATTGACAGATTTACAATAAAGATTAGTGTTATCATGAGAAAAAATAAGGGAAATTAGAAAAAAATCAGAATTACATGTTAGCAAGACATTTGGGAATAGAAAGAACAATAGCCTTAGGAAGTAAAGCATTATTACAACCTTTGCCACCAGCCGAAGGGTCCGGGAAAGACTTGTTGGCAAAATTCGTGAAAGCGTAAGGCATACAGGTATATCTATTAGTTCTGTCACAGTATGCCAGTAGTGTTGTTTTTGCAGTAGCAATGAAAGATCAAACTGCGCAAGCAATAGCTAGAATTTTTGTAAATAAGATTACTAAATACGGATCCCCCAAAGTAGTTATAACAAACCAAGGAACTAACTTCCTATCAAGTTTAATCGAAATTTTCGAACTATTCAAAATTATACAAATAGGAACCACAGTAGGGGAGACTGGGGTTAGCCGGGGCAGTGGGTGAAGCGGGACGGCTGGAGGAAAAATAGTAAACATTGATTAAAAATTTTTAAAAAATTATATAGTATTGGTATAGATGTTTCCTATTTAGGGTAAAAGTTTTAAACGAATAAGTAAATAAATACAAAAGTTATTAAGAAAATAAAAATAACGGTATTTTTTTCCTTAAATTTTTCGCCACCATTTAGCGTTTTTCTTCGCAATACTACAAATAGTTAATATTTTATACAAACAGACATGTTGTTTATCCATTTCTCTATCGTTTGCAAAAAAAAAATTATTTTAGGACCATTATTTTGGGGCGAAATTGTATTTTTACCAAAAGACCTTTTTGGGGGTTGGTTGGGACAGCAGATGTGCCTGAAATGGGACAGTAGTGGGTGGGGTTAAGGGCGGAGCTACAAAAATAGTACTGTACTAATTAGTAAAAAATTACCTATTATTAAATTTATTGTTTTAAACAAAATTTCCTTAATGTTTTTAACGTCACCTAAGAGGTTTCTGCACTGAATATTAGCAACCAAATATCGATTTTAGTAATCGATTTCCTAAGCCCGGCCCCTTCATTTTTTCCCCTATCATTTTATCAGGAATTTCTTATGCTATAAGGAAAATTATTCATTTACATCTTAATAGCAAATAAAACCTTTCTAAAATAGAGAGTTCATCTAGTAGTATCCTGCTGATTTATTACAATTTTTAAAATGTATTTTATAAGTATAAATTGAGGCTGTCCCACATTACCCACCCTGGTGTCCCATTTCACCCAACACCACAGGCTCCTCCCTCAAATTTTTCAGAACTTTAAAATTCTGTAGATGGTACATAATTTCTTCTAAAATTCTGAAAAAATTCATGGAGGTTAGGGAAGAGGAGGGCAATATATTGAGCCAATCAAAAAGAAAATTGAGTAATTTGTGTCGAAGATATGAACGAAAAACAAAACGTGTCCAAACACACCCCAGTCTCCCCTATATCATTCCCAAACAGGCGGATAAGTAGCTTAATACTAATAGCATAAATTCATAAGCCGTTGGAAAAACCATTTATAATCACCCAAAGTTTCTCAGCCATTACTAACTTGATCCAGCACAGTACCAATAAGAAAATAAAATACGTAGTGCACGCCAATCGCTTAAGCTTTATACTCATAGAAACATAAAAAAAGAAGGAAGATGCAACAAAGTAACCCGAAAATGAAACAGTATGCAGAGGACCAGGAAGGCCAAGAAAACAATTTGATGCCAACCAGAGAAAATTTACCGCCGGAATCCGTGATATAAAAACAGACGAGGAAGAGACAGCAGTAGAATTCTCAGCAGAATCACTCTTCACATATCCGACAAGAGAATCTCCAGATAATAGAATGACGAACCACCGATAAAACTTACGGCAACGCCACGCTGTAGCGTAAAAAGTAGAGAAATCCTAGACATAGAATCACCCTGCTACTGCAAGAATGACAAAACAGAAAACCACACTTTCCCATAATTCCCACCTAATATACCTGAATGACGAAGCAGAAACTAGCAACCTCTTGGAAAGGTTGGACATGTAGACAACGGACAACAACCAAGAAAATAAGGGATCGTTCTGGATTGGATCATTCGACACGGTGTATTTTCAAGAAACTAAACTAATTACCCCATTAAACTGCTGGAAGATGATAAGCGAATAAAAATGCAGTGATACCAACATACAGACCGGACCCTCAGGAATCCGTTTCATAGCTACTCCGACGGACGAAAGGAAATGGTACGTGTAGTGGAACTAATTACAATACCACAAGAGAGACGACCAACTTGAAAGCCTTTTCGAACAGTTGAATGGCACGCAACAAGAAGGACAATTCAACCAGAACGAGAACGCAATAGTGTGGGGAAACGGATACCTAGAAAATTCGAAGAATGCTAGAACGAAACAACACCAACTGTCTCTACGACATCAAAAGCCGAATTAAGATAGCATTCCTCAACAAACCAGATAAAGACATCACACCACCAGGTTACAAAGTAGTGGGAATTCCACTCACTTTCTTCACTTTTCCACCAGAACCCACCAAAATATTGTACGAGATGTTCAAAAATATCGTGCAGCATGCCTACATAATACCAACCTGGTTACATCAGTGTGCGACTACAGAGAACTAGGCAATCCAAGCCACAAAGACCGATTCTACAAAAAGTCCAGTAGACCTTTTGAAGACTTGGACTCCGGTAAACGGCTATACATAACCTCATATACCTGGGGACCAATAAAACTTGGATACCGACAACCAATAACAATCGAAGAACAATTGTAAAAAAGACCCAGGCAACACGCTTGTTTCTCTCGGATAAAAACCGTCCTCGCAAAAACATCATATACGACCAGAAAAAAAACAGCTCTTATCAGGCCCAAGTAAGATCTTCTTTACCAAAACGGCCCGAAGCGAAATAAAAGAAACCGTTTTTATCGGGCCCAAACTAGGCATATTTCACGGCCTTGTGCTCACAACACAGAAATCCACAACAACAAAGGCAAACACTACAACGAGTACGAAATTAACAATAAAAACGACATTGGGAACAACGTCAAAAACAACGGCAAAAACTACGACAACAATTAGACCAACTACAAATACAGCTGTTACTAAACCTACGACGACCACTAAAGCCACTACTCAGCCCACTATAGCGTCAACAACTATTAGAGCCCCTGCAACTACAAAACCAGCAGCAGCATCAACAAGCAGTAAACCACTACAAATACTAAAACATTAGCGACATCAGCAACCACCAAAACCAATAAACCAACAACAGCATCCGCAACCAATAAGACTACGTCAACGACGACGATATCCAACACGACAAGAAGAAAACAGCATCCAGAACAAAAACAACAACAAAAAGCCAACCAGCTTCAATGACGCAGAGTACTACGACAGAGAAAAAAGATCCAAAAACCAAATATGCCACATCATCGTCAACACAGACAACCCAAACCACCACATGAGCTACAACGGAAACAACGTCAACAACAAAGACAAGTCCGAAAAAGAAATTTAAGCAAAACGCAGCATCATTCTGTTCCAGTAAATCCAACCATAGAGAATCCAAATGTTACGGAACTCCAAAATAACGACATCATCAACACCAAAAGTCAAACTTACCCATAGGCGGAACCATGAAACGAATACTAGATTAAAGCCATGAAGAATCCATGAATGATGAAAATTTGGACATCGGGCTACCCAAAAATATTGAAGAATTCAACGAGAAAATTCAATTCGGAATACCAAATTGCGCGAGCAATACAACATAAGCATTGAAACGGAACACAAAAACAAACTCGCAGAAGAAACCAAGACGTGTATTGCCAACTGTTCACCATGAAAAGGACACAATCAGTTATCTTAGCCCAAACCACCGCAATTTTAGTCACCGCGGTCGTCGGACAATCGATGACGCTTCAGCACGGTGAGCCGAAAAGGATTTGCATTTCGGCCAAGAAAACCAAGTATGGATTCCAACTATTCTTCACCTACGGAAGAAAGAACTGTACAATAGGAATAGATGGTTGGTCAATTAATCCGTATTCCGATTGCTTTTGGAAAACTCCCTAAGTAAATTTACTAGGGAATCCACAGGCACAGGAACACAACTCAACAGCAGGGGATTGGATGAAACAAAATTCCCACATCCATATGCCAACCCAAACCTCACAGGAAGTTGAGAAGCTGCATCTCAACGAATGCGACTTTTCGCGTGCCTACGTATCTTCATTGCGTGTTATCCTTCCCCAAGGATTCTAGAACGTTTTAACAAAAGACAAAATGCGGGATGATACGCACACAACTTGAAGAAGAACACGAATTTACTTTGATTACCAGAGTCATAGAAGCAGTATATCACCCGCACATGGCAATCGAACAGCCATTCACAAAAAGATCGGCATCAATTCCATTGACGGCGGAAAGACATGGGCAAATGCGCCGGTGGCGCCCAAGTGCATCAAGAGCTCAAGATGTCTATCTTACCGTGGAAAGCAGTTGGGAAGTTAAAACAAATACCAAAATCAAAAACAAAAACCTAAGTTGGTAAAGGAAAGTAGTAAAGAGATAGGAATAAACAAAATAACAATACAAAAAACAATTGGGGTCATTAAAAAAAAGACATCAGGAGAAAGCTCCATACTTAACAGTATGAAAACCGATCGTAACACCGATACTTTTCCCACTGCTTGAAACGCCTAACTATCACAAAGTGTTGAAAAAGAAATTCGAAAACGGAAAAAGCTACTTCATACCAGCGTCAAGAAAAATCGGTAGAACATAACAGACATGCTGTTATCCTTCTGGGAACGAACACGCCGGATATAAAACAAAGGGAAGAACGATCGCTCATATCGCAGCAGCTGAAAACGACATGCTGCTGGTAAAAAATTTAAAGCACCATAATTGTGAATTTACGGAGTTAAACAACTTCGATGAAACGTCATTAATGTTGGACACCGCACAACAACACGAAGATTGTCCGAACGCAATATGAACACCAATGAATGTAAACGTCTCAGCTAGAAATGGTGAAACCATCCTACACTATGTCACGTGGTATGGAATAGACGATCTCGCTTACAGAGTCTGGGTACGGCATACTCGAATAAATATCAGCAATCAGAACCGGAAGGCTACACCGCTCTGGACTTCTGGATTCTGGACTCTCTGGAGCAGCATTCTATGAAAATACGGCAATTTTAGACTTGCTTCTGAGGCACGGAGCTGATGAAAACCTACGAGATTCCAGAGGTAACTTGGCTAAGGAAAACGCCATCGACAGCCAAACACAAGCTGTATTCAAAGAATGGGAACAAAGATGTAGCAGAAAAATGAGATACCCTAGCAGTGACGCCTGGTACCCCAACAATTTCATCGTCGAGACAAAAAAAAATGTCGAAGGAAAATGCAAAGAACTGAGGCAGAACAAAACGAGAATAACGCCACAGGGACAACGTGAAGAAAATAACGGGACGAAAGGTAAAACATCCTACATTTCTTTTATTTTTACTCCCCTAAAAAATGTTAATCCCCTATAAAATGCTTTCGTTAAACATACCTGTTTTTAACCATTTCGCCATTAGCAAAAACAGTAGCCGATGATGGAAATTAGTGGAAAAGTCACGTGTAAATTAGAGGACCAATTCTACTTGCAGAAGGGGGGGAAGGAATGTAACGAGCCAGAAGTTCAACCATAGAAAGTCGGACCTTTAACATCCCTTTGAGCGGTTCAACACTCAACAAGGTGAAAGTTATTGTAAGCCCTTCTATTTAACGCTTTAACTTCCCCGATGGTGATAATTATAAGTACACCATGATTGTAGAATGTATTTTAGATTTGTTTCAGTAAGCTGAAAGTTAGCCAACTCATTGTAATACACGGACATGGAAACTTTTACAGTTAGGAAGAAGGAATGAAAAGAAAAATTTCAAAAATGCATCTTAGAGTTGCAGGAATATGAAAAACGCGTTTGCATTGTCTCGTAATCCAGCTGTTACAATTGCAAATGCTGACGATTTATACACATGGGACTGTGCCTACCATATTAAAAACGTTCCAGAATGGTCCGATAGGCGACCAGTTCTGGTTTTTATGACCGCCAAACCAGGGATAAAAGAGGGCTTTTGTAGGTTCAAAAGTAATTAAACCAATTATGCTAAATTTTTTTAAAGTTCCAAACTTAGTATGATATGTACATTTTTTAGGGACATGAATTATTTAATATTTAAGTCCTATCATAACTAATGCTTGTTTTGAGCATTTCCTATGCTAAATTAATATATATTTTTTCCTGGCTCCCTTTTTTCTCTCTTACACTTAAAAAGAGGAGTCGACTTCGAGCTCGCAAAAAACGAGAAAAAAAACACTTAACAATAATTTTAGACTATGTGTATTTTGGTTCAAAATAGTAATTTCGGCCCAATAAAGGCCGTCTTTTTCACAGGGTATCAAACCCCGTAAAGTCGTGAAATATGCCTAGTTTGGGACCGATAAAAGATGTCTTTTTTCCGGTCCTATATAATGTTTTTAGGACGGTTTTTATCCTGGAAAAAACCAGGCGTGTTGTCTGGTTTTCAGACCATGTGTATTTCGGTTAAAAAGCCTGATTTACGGCCCAATAAAAGCTGTTTTTTTCCACGGCGCTTCGAACCGCGTAAGGTCGTGAAATGTGCCTTGTTTGGGCCCGATAAAAACCGTTTCTTTTTCGGACCGCACGTTTTGGCAAAGAAGAATCAGTCTGGGCCTGATAAAAGCCGTCTTTTTCCGGTCCTACATTCTGTTTTCGAAAAGACGGTTTTTATCCCGGAAAAAAAAAACCAGGCGTGTTGTCTGGGAAAGAATTCTATGCTGTGGTAACTTCACTCGTAAAAGGCTATGCAACACACGAGCTCACCCTCTTGCAACAACAGTACGGCAAGCTCCGACCAATCTTCTTATTTTTAAGCTCCCCAGTCCCAAGTAAGATATTTCAAAGATTTGTAATACGTAGTAAAGTCCTAATTTTAAAAAATTCTGGTAAAAAGTTCCTTTTTTGTGTTTCCCTCTATCCTTCGAGGTAAAATTCTTCGGTATTGCCACGATTTTCCTTCAGCGGGATATTAAGGAGTAGAAAATCTTTTTCTAGAATAGAGAGTAGATTTTGGTAAACAGGGCAGAGTAGAAATGTAAAAATGTAATGTCTGGTAAAAAAAAAAAAAACATCGGTCAAGTAGTCAGCAATCTTCACCCTATCGAGCCATAGGTCGATCCTTTCCAACAGATTGGCATTGATCACCTAGGCCCTTTTAAAGAAACTAGTTTCAGACATCGCTACATCATAGTCGCAATAGACTATTTGAAGAATCGGATCGAAATAGCAGCCGTTGCAGACACGTCACGTGACATCCTTTTTTTGAAAACTAGATGATCTTCTGTCATGGAATATCACAACGTCTTATTAGTATTCAGGGAACTGTGTTTGATTGACAGTTGTTCTCCGAATGGAATGCAAAGTGAAATATCCATCACACCTGTGCCACTACTAAACATCCTGAGGCGAATGGGCTTGTCGACCGTGTAAATCGAAGCTAACATTGGCGTTTTTGCTTTTATTAACGTGATATACAATGATTAGGAGATTACCGGAGAAATAGGACCTGGTGAAATAGGACCCCCAAAATAGGACCTGGAGAAATAGGACCCCATTTTTAAGCATTTTTTAGAGGGTCCTATTTCACCATCATAGGGGTCCTATTTCTCCTTGGTAATGGTCCTATTTTTCTTTCATAAATATCCTAGATGTCCGATGTTGGAGAAGAAGAACCGGACGGCTTATGTAGTTTTCCGCACTCCAAACAGCGTTAATCAATCAATCATAACTTTTTTGTTTGAATTCATATTTGTAATGCTTTTGCATGATTACATGGTCTATCTATTTCTTTATACAGCTCAAGAAATTCTTTTTTTTTTTTACAGTGTTTGGTTCTTAACCCTTGACATTTTGTTAGTGGCGTTTCCAGTCCTAGTATCGCCTCCCCCTGACTGATGTCCTTATTCCATGGGAGTTCCCCGGGGCGGGGGGGGGCGCTTTCGCTAATACCTTAATACACTGATAAATAAAAAAAAATTATGTATAGATAATTTACGATACGTACCTTTTGTAGTAAAGAAATACTATTTGCCACAAAACCATAGAGGAAGACCTACATGGTGAGAACGAAAATAATGAGTTCCGCAGGGCTTTTGGTGGGTGCTGGGAACGAATATGTTAATACGAAGACTAGTTTATTATTATTAGCATTTGATAAAAAATGTTTATAGGAACAATATTATAATCTTTAACTAAATATTGTCTTAAGCACGCACAAAAAAAGGATTACTATAATTCACTCTTGATTCAAATACCATTTACTTCTTTATCACATTTTCAATTCTTTTCAGTTACAAGGATTCCAATAATTATATTACAATCATACCCTACTGCTATAACTATGCCAGGCGGTGAAAGCTGTGTATTTTGTAGGGTAGGAGCGCTTTTCACCAAAGCAATAAATGTTTTAAGCAGAACTGAAATGTAGTCTACAACTTGCGTAGGAACATCTATGAGTAAAGTTTCAATAGTTATGGCGTGGCTTTTGTTAAAGAGGAAGAGGAACTATTAACCTCATCTTTATTACGAAAGGACCACCTACATCTCTGGCAAGAAGTCGCATTTTTTCCGCATTTACAAATGATTTTTGACGTCCATCGTGTCTTGTTTTCCACCTAATGAACGTTTCTAAGGAGCTTTTGGTTACCCAATTACACATCACATCCAACACTGAAATTTAAGGAAGCTTTGCACTTGACGTTAATAAAGCTACTAATAATAACAAATCCATTTTAATTATTTTCGACCAGGAAAGACCTTTTTTGTGAGTCAGTGATTAATGAAGTCACTAAACCTTTTAGAATGAATTCAGATTTTTTTTTTATTTTCAACGATCATGGAAGGCATGCTAGTGTATTTTTATACATAACTATCATGACACGGCTTGTAAATAATAAGACACAAGTCAGCTCATCCATGAGTCAATGTCGGCTATTCATCCGATAAATTTGCTTTTTTCCGCTAGTTTATTCAGTTTATGCTTTCTTTTCATTTTTCCTTTTATTAATGTTGATTTTTCCCTTTTTCTGTTCGTCTTCCTTTCTCTATTCCTGTTCTTCGATGCATTAAACACACTTCTTTCTCCTTTGTAATTTTGATATTATCCTGTTTCTTCATTTGTTTGGCAAGCAATTCTACATTGCCATTTGCACCTATTGCTCTCAGTATCTTGTAATATTACCTATTGTAATATAGAAAAGTAGAAGATCTAAAAAAATTTTTTTTGTCAAACTAAAAGTTTACCTTAACACCTTCAGTTCTTTGCCGAGCACCTTCCCATGGCTGTTTCTCTTCAATGCTTGTTGTCTTCTGAACTTCACCTTTGCCTTACAAGAGTTTCAATTTTTCTTTGACTTTTTTTTATTTTAATCATTGCCGCCTTTGCATCTAAAGTGGAGTTTTTTTTCAGAATGGGTGAGAGAGAAGACAGTTCTCCTAAATTAAATTTGCTGATAACCATGCGGCCTTAACTGTTAAAAATTGGCTTTGGCAGCGTACTGGTGGCTCAGAAATTTCTGTTTTAACAGACTCTGTAAGTCAGAGGTAAATGACACAGATGCTGCCGTGGTGGCTTGCGTAAGTTTTCCAATTTTGGACTTCATCTTGTTATTTTTCCTGTTTAGTTTCTTCTTTTTCAACTTATCCAACTTCCTTTTATGTTGGGTTTTCAATGAGTCAGAAAAATTCAGCTTTTCCCCTGAAATTAGATGTCATAAGCTGGTTGGCCTTCCTTTAATAAAAAGATTAACACCTGTGAATTGTGAGTATACTGGCAGTACTTTCACTCTCCCTTATTTTAGGAAAAAAAGTAAATTAAATCGTGAAAGCTTAGCTGTTAGACGTTTTTCAGATCTTCAGGACTTGAAGTACGAGTGACGAGTGTGAAAAGTATGAACTCCACTAGGAACTCTTTCGAGTTGTAGTTGTACGCGATGAATTTCTAGCAACGTATGGTATTTTTTAAACATACAAAACAAAAAAATTAATGGAAGAACGAAAAACCTTTATACCATGAAAATAAAATTAATTTAGATTCAATTGCACATACCATACCATTCATAACTGGGTGTTTAGTTGCTTTCGCCTCAACAATAGAATTGGATGTCATGTTTCTGTAAATGGAATTCTGTTAAAGCTGCGTACTTGCATCTTGAGATGAATGTCTTGGCGTAACTCTAAGGAATAATGATTACATAAATTTCACGAACTGATGCTGGAGTTTCATGATTCTCCTTGAAAGTAAGCACCTAAGGAATATTTAGGATTAGTATTCTATGTCAAATTTCCAGCAACTGCATTTAATAAAATTTTGTCTACACTCTAAATACCTTTCCTTCCAAGTAAATTTTTTTCTTCTGAGGTGGTAATTCCAACATGACGGTACTAAAACGGTACTAAACTGCCAAACCTAGGAAATAGAAAACTTTAAATTTTACTGAAACTAGCCACTTACCTGTCAAAAAAACACCGCTTACAATAAACAACTTTAACGATTCATAGAATAGTAGGATGTTGACACTTTGAGCTTGCAACACTCGTCTGCTTGCGGTACAAAGTTCCCATATACATCGTAACAAACAATATTTTGCGCAAGGGCAAACACTGTTTTTATATTATTAAACTAGTAACTTTGGGCCCGTCCAGGGCCAGGGAATAGGTGGCGCCAGCGCATATTTTTGCAGTTGCTTGTCAAAAAGAGGGGTTACTGGCGCGACATATGTGAAATGTGTTTCTTATAATTCAGCTTTGCACCAATACATTTCGGTTCAGAGCCTTGTCTAAAGGGATAATCAGACTCGAGAGCTAATGCTATGAATGGTTATTTTATATTCATGGTCGGTTTACGTAATAATAAAATGGATTTTCACGGTTGAGCGCCGTCGGGAACTGCCTCCTAGGCCCTGCCCGTGCTCCTTTTTAGTTCGTAGATTGAGACGGAAGTTTTCTCCTCGTTTTATATCATGACGTTAAATATTGTCTGATGATAACTTAAAGAAAGAGCTTCTTTGAACGTGATGTTTTGTGTAGAAACTCTTTCGTCTTTCAGCATTTTCCCTTGCTTTGGTCCTACCGTCCATAGTACCTATACTCCTGGGCGAGAAGTAGCGCGGGAAAATGCAACATATAATTGTCCGTGACTGAAGACTGGTACAGGAAGATGGATACCAACCTTATCGAACGTATGTCCTTGTGATTTGTTGATGGTAATTGCGAAAGCCAAAAGCACAGGAAATTGGTTCCTGATTAGCTTGAAGGGAAGCTCACAGTCACTCAGTGATAGTGTTGGCGACAATCTAAACCTCAAAACGATATATCGATATTTTTAGATAGTTTTTAGATAGTCGACTTTTTTAGATAATCACTGTATCGATACATTCCAAATAGATCTCCCATCTAACAATAGATGGCGTCTAATGCAAATGAGACAAAAACTATATTAATATAATATATTTTCACCTCTACCTAGGTTTGAACTACAGTGCTTCGTGTTACGAGCGCCGTCTTTATCCACAGCGCTAGACCAGTAAGTTAAATCGACACGCTACAAATATGGTTTTCGTTGGCGAGTATCGATACAAATATCGTAATGAAATACAATATTTTTATCGTCTGCTTTACTTTACTAGTCTTAACAGATGATTTTTAGTTATAAATATCACTGTTGCCTTACGTAATAAAATAGATATATATAGAAATTTTATTATATGAATATAAAATGCAGAGAAATTAATAATTTACCATTGCGCAAATATATTATCGGTAGCATCTAAAAATATATATTTCATATTTTAAGAAAATTCTCGAAGGCGGATTCGAACTCCTGAACTTCGTGTTATGAACGCCGAATTGATCCACAACGCCAACTCGTCACAATTCTTGTGTCATGCAATGAGTCCAACGTTTGGTGCCGAGTATCGATACAAATTTCAGAAGAAACTGTTATTTACCGTCATCTGCTTCATCCACTATGCTAAACAGAATACTATTTAGCTATGCAAATCTGTTTTATTTATTAATTAAAACTGTTATTTTATTAGTACCGTAAACGCCTCAGTTAATAACAGTGCGTAAGCATTCCTAAATTTTTGTTACGCAAATACGTTTAAAATGTAAAGTGTAGCAGATTGTTGAAAAAAAATGCCCGAAAACAGTTTTGAACTCGAGTAATCTAATTCCCAAGCACAGTACTTATCCACAGCGCTACTCCCTCATAAGACATGTTTGCAATGCAAAGCATAATAATATTGTTACCGAGTATCGATAGAAATTGCAGACGAAAACCTAACATTGCCGTCGTCTGCAACGATTTAGATTTAATATTTGTTTACTATTGATATTAGGGTTGCCACCGCAATTAATAGTGTTCTTAAACAGCAAATTAACTATTATAAACGTCATAATATTATATATAGGACTCTTATGCAAAATATTTTGGAATTCCCCTTAAAAACCATCGAAAACACATTTTTTTCAACAATTAAAAACAGTGGAAAAATATGTCTTCGTTGAGGGTTCAACTAAGAACCTTTATGTCCTGATTCACGTCTTCTTCCACTTAGCCATGAATCTCTTGAAAAACGCGTAACGGCAAGGTGGTATTTGTTGTGGGATTGTATTGATACAAATTCCAGACGAATATCTCATTTTTGGCATCGTCTGCTCAATTTTACGAAGCTGCGTAGTGAACTTCTTCATTATTCATGTACACGCTGTTGCCATCAAATTTATCAGTTCTTTAATATTTCAAATATTTTGTTATAAAAATTTAAAAAAGGTCAAATTCTACCGCTTGTAAAACACTCTTTTGTAAAAACATTTCAGCAATTTCTCACACAACCCAAAATTTTTGAAAAATACATCGATTGGGCTTGAACACAAATATTTCGTGTCATAAAGCGCGCATTATAGCTCTGCGCCATCACACTTTACAAAATTAGAATCAAAAGCCAAATGCATTGTAGTTGAATTGTATCGATACAAATCGAAAACGGAAATCTAATATTTCAGTCGTCTGCTTGATTTTCAAAGCGTAAAACACATTTTTTTTTCAACACAAAAAAGTCGAGAAAAACCTGCATCCGTACCCAGCTTTGAACTCGGAACTATTTGAGCATAAGCGATGCCTATAACCAGAGCGCTATGACGTATGATATTATTGACGATGGTTGCCGCATGAGGTTATTGTTTATAATTATCGATACAAACCCGACAAACTAGCTCCTATCATTTGTGCAGTGCTATTTTGGCCGGTAGATGGGGGTTATTAGATATTCTATCGATAATCGTATCGTTATCTAAAAGTGGGCGTAGATAATTTGTATCTAGCAGAACTAGATAATCGCCAACACTACTCAGTGATATATTCATTCGTGGGATGAAGACATTGTGGCCTTTATTTTTCCCAGCTGTTATTGTTGCATGAATGAGGTTGTCCCTAAGACTTTTGATGATCAAGCGTGTTCGATTGCAGAGCTCTTGACACGAGTCGATGTTCTTAAGAAAGATGATGATGGCACTCACTTTCAGTTCCAAGACGTGCGGTGGTATCTCTGACAACTTTAGGGTATCAAGAAACTCCGCCGGGAAGTTTGCAATTTCCTCTGGATCTTCCGATTCAATCGAGTTCATGCTCGCATATCTCTATCGCATATCTCCATCGCCTGGCATCTGTCTGATGATGTAATTGTTGATCTTCAAGTAGTCATCATTTTTTGGACAAAAAAAAAACTGCGAGTGGTAATTTTCTCTTCTACTTCCGGAAGTAATAGATTTTCGGGATCACCAAAAACATGATTAACCAGTGACTCTTCTGAATCGAAACGAAGCTTTAAAATGTCACTCCAAGTCCTGCTGCTTTTAATGGTCGATTCAACAATTTTCAACCTGTTACCGTGTTTAATGACAGGAAGGCACTGACGAAAATCTCTTCCCAACAACAGCCCCTTACCACCAAAAACCACTGGATTTTTCGTAACCCTTCAGAAAAGTTTATCAATGGCGTCCAACATGCACGGTCGTCATAGTGACCTCATCAATGATGACGAGACTGGTTTCCTGATGTTGTTTGCTTCAACATGGTGCTCTTCTATTTTCGACGTTGTTGTTACCGTTGTGGTAAATAGTTGTTCCCTTAATCACTTTATTTGTCAGATTAGAACACAATTTGATTAATACACTGAGAATCTGAATTAGATCGGCGCTTTGGCAAATGCAGTAGGAGCGAGGTCTTGATGGCTCGAGAGTTGGAAAGAGACTGAATAGCGTGGAGCAAAGCGTGGGTGAGAAAGGACGCTACTCGCCCACGCCATCTAGGCTGGCTGGAGCGTATTTCTACTACGAGGGCTAGATGACGTGGTGGCAGCCACAATACTCCCCCCCTTTTTGAAAAAGAAAAGAAAAAGACAAAAGCAAAAGAAAACAACGAATACAGAATATCACATTTGCAAGGTGAAAATACACAGACAGTTCTGATTTAACAATACTTTTTTGGGAATCTGACGATGCGGCCGGTTCGGGTGCGGTTTACTGGTGGAGTTTCCGACGTTGGTATGTTCTCCGTTTGCGGTGGTACAGGTGCAATTTTTTCCATTTCCAATAAGAAGGCAGGTTTCAGGCGATCAATCGTTACTGTCTGATCCCCGTGAGGTGTTGTAATGACGAAATATTTCGGTGTTCGGGATTTGACTGGAAATGCTCCATCGTAAACTGGCTGCAAAGGTTTTCGGACGGCGTCGTGTCGTAAAAAAACGTGTGAGGAAGTGTTTAGGGCTGGATGCACAAATGGCTTTTCGAGCGAATAATGGGCGACTGGAACAGGGCGTATTTTCGACATCTGGGTGCGAAGTGAGTTTGCGAAGGAATCCAGACTGTCGGCCGTTGGATGTTCCGCGAAGATTGCAGCTGGTAGACAAAGGTTTTGTCCAAATGTGAGTTCCGGTGGTGGTGTTGGCGCCTGGAATAAGGTAAGTTCTTAGACCTAGAAGAACCGCAGGTAAACAACCCACCCAATCATTTGAAAGTTGCGCTTTGAGAGCGGCTTTTAAGCAGCGGTGCCAACGTTCAATCTTGCCATTGGCTTGCGGGTGGTATGCAGTGGTTTTGATGTGGTGCGTTCCGAGGACTTGACGATAGCGGAGAATAATAACGATTCGAATTGGCGTCCTCGATCTGTTGTTATTTTGGCTGGAATATCAAGACGGGAAACCCAATGGAAGAAAAGGGCCTCAGCGACCGTTTCAGCGGAGCATTCTTGGACTGGAATTGCCTCAGGCAACGGGAAAATCTGCCGATGATGGTGATCAGGTACGAATACCCTCGACTTGGCGGCAGCGGTCCAACGATGTCCACGTTGATGTGTTCAAAACGTGTTGACACTGGCTCGAATTCCCCGATCGCACTAGCGGTGTGGCGTGAGATTTTGACTCCCTGGCAGGCTAAGCAAGTGTCGGCCCATCGGCGGCAATCTTTTGCTATATTGAGAGGCGTGCCATATCCACGGTTGCGCGGACCCCAGGATGGGCAAGGTTGTGAAGACTTTTAAAAATTGTTCTTCTAAGTTGTGCCGGGACGAAAGGGCGATTCCGTCCAGTCGAGGTGTCGCAGAAAAGTTTTCCACCAGGCAAAACGATTTCCTGCAAATTCAAAGATGTTTCGTTACTGCTATATAGGTGTTGGAGTTCAGCGTCGCCTTCTTGAAGTTTCATTATTTCTTCTAGCTTGATGACCGCGGAGATGGTGGAGATCCGTGAACAGAGATCGGCCGGGCCGTTTTCGGATCCAGGGACGAAACGGATGTCCGTCGTGAACTGGCCCATGAAATCAAGATGTCTCAGCAGTCTGGGGGAAGAGCGGTCTGGTTTCTGTTGAAAAGCGTAGGTCAATGGGCGGTGATCGGTGTACACCGTAAAGTCCCGGCCTTCCAGAGCGTAGCGGAAGTGTTTGATGGCCAAATATACTGCGAGAAGTTCCCGATCGTACGTGCTATAATTCTTTTGCGCTTTATCTAGGTTGCGCGAGAAAAAGGCTATAGGCTTTAACGTGGAATCTCGTTTCTGATGAAGAGCGCCCCCCACCGCTAGGCTGCTTGCATCGGTCATCAACACTAGGGGCAGATCCTGCAAAGGATGGTCCAGGAGTGCTGCTTCGGACAGATCTTTCTTCAGTTTGTCGAAGGCGCCTCGGGTTTCTTCATTCCATGCCACGGGTCTTGTGTCGCGTTTCTTGTTGCTGTCGATATACTCGGAAAGTAGGGCTAGTTCGTGTCCCGAGGATGGGAGGGCGCGGCGGTAGAAAATAATAAGCCCTAGGAACTTCCTCAGCTCCCAAATTTGGTTAGGAAGAGGAATTTCAGCAATAGATCTTACCCGTTCTGGTTGAAGCAAATTGCCTGCAGTTGTTACCAGGTAGCCGAGGTAGGTAATTTCAGTTACTCCAAAAAGTATTTGGCGAAGTTAACGTTGATGCCAAATTTCTCAAGTTGAGCGAATAGCATCCGAAGGTGTTGAAGGTGCTCCTCCTCTAAGAAACTTGCAAAGAGTAGGTCGTCCATGTAGGCGAAGACAAAGTCGAAATTCTTGAGGACGGAATCAATGAATCGCTGCCAGGATTAGGCGGCATTCTTCAAGCCGAAAGGCATCTTCAAAAATTCAAAAAGTCCGAATGGGGTGATGACTGCAGTCTTCTTAATGTCTTCTTGTTCGACTGGAATGTGATGGAAAGCTCGTATGATGTCCACCTTAGAGAAAATCTTCTTCCCGGCGAGCTGGGTGTTAAAGTCCATAATGTGCGGAATTGGATATTTGTCCGGAATTGTTGCTGCGTTTAGAGCGCGGTTTATCACCGCAAGGTCTCCAGGAAATCCCATCGGCTTTTTTAACCATGTGAGGCGGGCTGGCCCATGGGCTGTCGGAAGGTCTGCAAATGCCCAGCTCCATCATCAGTTGGAATTCCAATTTTGCGGCTTTTAGCTTGTCCGATGGGAGTCGTCGAGCGGCGGCATTCACTGGAGGACCTTTTATCACGATTTGATGAGTGACATCGTGTGCCGGAGTCTTGTAGTCAGGTTTTTCACGGGAAATGAAGGGAAATTCACGTAGCAGCGCGGCGTATCTGTTCGTGGGATCGATTGTAAAAATCTGCGGGGCGTTACAGGAATCGCTTTGTTTCCCTGGACGAGATAAAGAGGTTTCGGAATCTAGAAGTCGTTGATTCCTCAGATCCAGGAGCAATCCAAAATGCTGTAAAAAATCAGCTCCAATGATGGGACAGGTGACATCCGCTATGATGAAGATCCACTTGAAAGAACGTCGTAGCCCTAAATTTAATTCCGCTGATTTCTGCCCGTAAGTGGCAATTTTTGATCCATTCGCTGCAAACAGTACGCGTTCAGCTGGGTTGATGCGTGATCTGGGTGGGAGTACAGAAATGTCCGACCCAGAATCGATTAAATAGCGGGATTTTGTTACGATGTCGGTGATAAAAGGCGACTACAATTAGGGCCTCCAACGCTTGCCGCTTCCAGCGCTGGCTCTATTCGTTTTTTTTGAGTCTTGAAATTGCAAGGTTCATTGCACTTCTGGGCCTTGCTGCCGTACGTGGCGTGGTACCAGCAAAAATCACCGCTTGGGGTGTGCGATCGTGGCCTAGAGTGCCGAGGATTAGAAGAACCGTGGGATCGTGATCTTGGGCGAGACGGGCGCTGCAGTTGTTCAATACAGCGAATTAAGTTTGAACATAAATCTTCAAATTTTTTACCCATCTCGTCTGCCTGTGGTGCAGGAGAAATGCCTGCGACGCCGTAGGACGGCTGAGAGATTGAAGCCTCTAAAATTCTGTCGGCCATGGTGGCTAACGCGTCAAGTTGCTAACAGCCAAAATGTTTCTCACATTTGATGGCATATGTTGCATGAAGAGGGATTTGAGAAAAGGTTCGGCAACTGACTGGCCAGCCAATGCTTTCATTTCTCTGAGCAGAGCGGTAGGTCGGCGATCGCCAAGTTGCATTTCTGTTAGCAGCTTCTGCACTTTCCTGTTTTCCGATTCGGCAAAAATATTGATGAGCCTCTCCTTAATGTTGTCATAAGGCGTCTCTGAGGACTGCTGGACGATGTCTGAGATCTGGCTGATCAACTCGGGATTCAATCCAGTGAGGACGTGGTGAAATCTTGTCCTCTGATCCCGGACGTGAGCTAGAGCGAACTGAGCTTCCAGCTGGATAAACCACGCGTTTACATCATTCTGCCAGAATGGAGGAGCCTTTACCGCAATGTGAGATACTGTGCTAGCTGCATTGCAGCGCCTCTGGTGACCAAGTGTGAAGTACACTTTCCGCCCCAAAACTTAGAAAGGGAGTTAACTTCAAGGGATAGGGAGGGGTATTGAGAAAAACTATTTTTGAAAAAATAACATTACATCTATATTAAGTAAGGAATGCTATATCTTTTGGGAAAAAAGATTTTTTTTAGCTTAACTCTAAGTATTTTATATAAAATTTTAAGAAACCTAGTCTTAGCATTACGCTTATGGGGAAAACCGGGTGTGCATACTTCGTGAACGAGGACCTAGAGCCTTAGTGGTAAGTTCTACAAAAAAACTAAGTATTAGTGAATTGTAGATCACGACCTAATCTAATCAGCAAAAATTTTAAAAAAAATCTACCTGTATCCATTAAATAGCAATGGGAGTTTAAAAAACACCGTAGCGCCATAAGAATACACGTAAATGGAGGAGGTGTGCCTAATAATTTGGTGGGTACTGTATCACCATCCATGAAAGGAGAATTGCGATTAATTTCCTTTCCGCATGGGCCGTGAATCATGTTGCTCATTACAATCTTGTGAAGTTTCGGGTTCGCTTCAGGATCCGGAATTTCAACACATATCGTCTTGTCTATATCTTCTTCAGTCGTTGGAACGTCATTCTCATCTACCCACATGAGTAGATTGACATGTGGAAGACCACGATTCTGGAATTCGATGACATGAATCCTCGCAACAATAATCCCCAAAATTTGACGTTCTTGAATGTCCTTTATTGATTATTTCAGTTTAAGATAATAAACTCTTAAAACAATATCAGGCCTGTTCGATGGAATTTGGTAAGCTTCAATATTTTCTGTGATCTCTGGCCATTTCGGGTTGCAGGTAAAAGTATTAAAAAAGGTGTGCTTTCCAAATTTTTCACAAATAGCCATCGTGTCTTGGTACCGCTGTTTCATGGCCCTTGGACTTCCAACGAAAGATGATGGTAAGATGACCGATGTCCCGACTGTCATTTTCTCTCTTTTCGCTCGAGTATTCAAATAATCCATAAGTCCATTGTACTGCGCGACGTGTAGATCTGCCTGATGTGTCTGAAGATACTTCACTCGGTTAGCTTAAACTTTAACGTACGAATCAACTATCCACTGCTGCATGAGTGGACCGTCGTATAAGGCTGCGTTGAAATATCCACGAATGGACATTCTGCTGCTATAGAATTCGCATTGTGTGATTCTTGACCGATGACCAATTCTTCTCACTACTGGTGCATCAGGGTCTATATCAAGGGCATCTTCCGGTTCCAGTTCCGGTTGTACATGGTCTGGTACAGGATCTTCTGGAGTATCACATACAACTTGAGCTTCACAATCCAGATTCAATTCAGATCATATCATCTTCTTGTGCGCAATTGCTTTCATTATTTTGGTAGGTATCTAAAATAGCTGGATTGGTGTGAACCAAGTTTTGATCCCAGCCATGGTCTCCATTAGGAAAGAGTAATGGATGTGTCATGGGATTGCACATTGGTTTTTGAGTGTCGATTCGAATGAATCGATTTCCCCTTCGTGGAATCAAGAGATGGCCGCTTATATCTCTATTTTCGGGTGGAGCCCCATCAATGCTTTTAAAACCACTGCTATTTCTTCTCCGACGCGAACGTTGGCAGGCTTACTGGCCCGAAATTCGTTTGCTTGAGAAGAATCAATGAAATACAGTTGGGCGTATTTTGGAGCATTGTCTTCGTGTTGGTATCCAACAGATGTTGTATCGTGATATACTTGTCCGTGAATTCGAAAGCAATAGGGGCCGCGACCTGGTGGATTGTCGATTTGTGCTCCCATAGATGCGAAGGCAAGAGTATTGATGTAATTTCTTATCATTTTCAAGAAATGCGGAGATTTCGGATGACTGTTGGTGAAGAGATGGTAAAGTAATTCAGGGCATTCTCTAGGTGGAGGAAGAATGACTTTCCCTTTTGAACAACAAATGCTAAATTTTCGATCGGAAGCTTTCTCTTCTTTGAAATGTCTTGCGCCACAGTAAAGACAAATCTCGTCCATTTTTCCACAGTGATGAACGGGGACAAAATATTCGTTGTCTATTGGTTTCTGAGCAGTTTGGTGTGTTCTAGTTGCTCGATTACTTCGATTTTGCGCAAGATATTCCAATTGATGTTTGATCCAGCATTTCTTCCCTATCTTCCACTCTTTCTAAAGAAATCTCAGCCATCCTTGCTCTAGTCTCCTTTTGAAGTTGTTCCATTTCTTCGCCATTTTCAACTCGTCCGTAACTAATAATTTGCTGTTAACTTCTCGTCTTTAATCTGCTTCATCTGTTGTTTCGTTACTGAGAACATTCTGATGTTGCAATCTATCTTTTAAAAAATTGCTTTTTCTGGAGTTCTGATTTCAGGCACTTGAATGGGAACTTAAACTCTAACACGAAAATCACAGTGAAAAAGCGGGAAAAATAGCCTTCAACACTTTCTTATCGACCTGAAAAACACTGCAAAGAATTACGTAACCACTGCTTATTAAACATGAAACCGCAAAAATAACTGAAAACACTCGAATACCCCTGACGAAACAGCAAGAATTACCTAAACTTAATGTAATAAACCTTAAGCAACTAACTTATACTAATAACCATTCAACCGTACGGCACATTACGTCAGTTACCCGTTTGGTTTCACGATGGTGAAAATTTGACACGCACGTCCCTGGGCCAACACCGTTAAATGGTTAAATGGTTTACAAAACTTTTTTTTCTTAGCCTAATTTAAATTGCATGAGACTTTTCCAATTGCACTAATGTTTTACTATTTTATACAACTATCGTTACATTATATACAGCTCTTACATATTCTGATTTTGCTCTAATAGTATTTTATTAAATGAACTATATTAGATTCACCACAATTCATGTTCCCCAGCAATTTAAATTAAAATAGGATAAGAGATAAATGTTTTGTGAACCATTTAAGTAATGATTTAACGCCATCGGTTTTTTAAAAAGGAAAATGGATATAAGACGACGCTTATACGTAATATTATGTCTACCGGGTTGGAGACTCATCGTTCCTACTGGAACAAAATTAATGAAATAGGACTGATGCCGAGGAGAAATAGGACTGTCCTAAAAGTTTTTAAAAGTCAGTCGTATTTCTACGGCAGAAATAGGAATGGAAATTTTCAGTCCTATTTCTCCTATTTCATTTCAGTCCCAGTACCAAATAAATATATTAAAAACTTAATTTGAAGAAAGGAACGGTGAGAGGGAAAATTTAAATAAATTATACCTTGTAAACAGAATGTTTCATGAACAATGATACATTGATACAATGAACTCTATTAGATTCAACATAATTCATGTTCCCCAGCAATTTAAATTAAAATAGGATAAGAGATAAATGTTTTGTGAACCATTTAAGTAATGAGTTAACGCCAACGGCTTTTTAAAAAAGGAAATGGATATAGCCCGACGCTCTTACGCAATAAGTTGCCTACCGGAATGGAGGCTCATCGTTATTACTGGAAAAAAGAAAATGAAAGAGGACTATTTCTAAGGAGAAATGCGATTAATGCCGAGGAGAAATAGGACTGATGCCATGGAGAAATAGGCCTGTCCTAAAAGTTATTAAAAGTCAGTCCTATTTCTCCCAGTCCTATTTCTCCGGTAGAAATAGGACTGGAAATTTTCAGCCCTATTTCTCCTGTCCTATTTCGTTTCAGTCCTATTTCACTGGCTACCGTTTTCTATCCTCACACCTGGTGACCATAAGTTTGCTACATGAGACGAAGAACGCTACAATTGCTACTGTTACTGCTTATTCTTCTATAAGGTTGGCCGAGTTTGATGTGCCAGACTTCTGATCTATGTATAGAAACGTGATCTCGATCCTCACACCTGGTAACCCTAAGTTTGCTAATAAAGAACTTTTACATGCAGTTGGGTTCCAGGAAATTGTACTAATCAATGTAGGAATCTGTCTTACCAGATTGCAAGCTGGATATGTAAAATGCATGCTGCAAGATGATCACCAAGTTTGGCTGAAGGTACAGGCTTCAGTTATCGTAAGTTACTGTTGCTTCCTGCTTCCTCTTTCCAAACTTGTGATTAACTTTTAATGTATTCCTGCTACATCTGTGCAATTTGAACAACGGTTTTCAAGTGCTTCGGAATTAATATCGGTGGGTAGAAACCGTTTGAACCCAAATAATGTCAACATGCCTTTATATTTTAACAAACATACATAGAAATGTAAATTTTTTTGTTTAATTCTTGTGTTCATTATTATTGTTTGCATAAAAATTTATTATGTATTAAAGTAAATACCACTGTTGGCATAAAGTGCTCATTTCTGCAAAATGGGCTATGTAAAATTTAAAATTATCACCGATTTGTACTTTCGGACGACCATTTATCAGAGACTTTATGATAACCAATTAAAAAGCAAAAATAAATCCTGTGACAGCGATCTAACTGTCGCCGTCTGGAACACCGTACCAGGATGGATTTCAGATTTATTTACTACTAATTTCAGGGCTGCCAATCCAATTAATAACTTTTTTATATATCATATTACCAATTATAAACAACAAATAGAGAAAATATTGCACCGTTGAACACCATTTTGTACATCCCGTTCAAAAAACATACAAAAATTGCTCTCCAATATCCAAAATAGTGTAAAATAGATGTTTTTATTCGGATTATACTCGGTAATCGTAATTCCTAAATCTTCGTCCACTTTGCCATGTATATCTGACAAAATTAGTAAGGTAGTAATTATGATGGCTAGTATCGATACAAAATATATACGACGAATATATAATACTTTCGTCGTCTAGTCTATTTTACGATGCTACGCAGTCAAGTTTTTATTATTCACGGGGAAAGGGGGTTGCCATCAAAATTGAACAATCCTTTTATATTTCTAACATACTTCTATGTACATTAGAAAAAATACAGGACCGTTTCGCCACCTCTTCTGAACAAATTTTTGAAACGCTTTTATGCAATTTTTTTCACCTACAGTACCCTCCAAAAGTGTCCGAACACTAGGGGTTTTTGGGGCCATTTTACATGGCGTCTTGTGGCGGAAGGAGCCTAGCGCGAATGGAAAAAAGGGATAGAAAAAATGAAGATAAAAAAATAAAAAAATGTCCCGGTGTTAATTAAATAATCCGCTATCTAGCAAAATTTTCTTCAATTTTTTATCTATAAGATTGATTGACTAGCATGCTAGTCATCTATTAACCGAACACCGCGTTTAGCGTACGGGATACCTAATGACACTACCTCATTTTTTAGAAATTTTTTTTTCATACAAGGAAATGTTTCCTTGACCTCGCAATTAGGTTAATCAATAGGATATTCATTAAACAATATCCCTTTATAGTAATATCACTTAATATTAATTATTTTAGGAAAGAGAATTTTTTTAAAGTGAAGACGGTGGTAAGTTTTTCCCACTAGAAATAGTTTATTTTATTCCCACCTGAGGCGCTGAACTCACTACGTAAAATCAGCCAGAAATGCGTCTGCTTTTACAGCAAACTATTGGCTGTCACAGAAAAAAAAAACATTGTGAGTTTTATTTTTTTAACTTCATATTTTCTGTCCCTTTTTTCCATTTGCGCTAGTCTCCTTCCGCCATAAGACGCCATGTTAAATGGCCCCAAAAACCCCTAGTGTTCGGACACTTTTGGAGGGTACTGTACAATAAAAGATTTGGAAAAAATATTTCGATTGGGACTGAACCAAATGACGTGGTATCACGAACCATGCATTATACCAATACGACAGTACACTGGTTTAAAAACGCATCGAAAGACAAATGTGTTGTGGTGAGTAGTATCGGTACAAATCGAATATGGAAATCTAAAATTTCCCTCGTCTGCCTGCTTTGCTAAATACAGTTTTAAGTCCCAAGAGTCGAGTAAAAACATACCTCCGTGTTTTGCTTTGCGTAGCCGGTGAAATACAACTGAAACGAAATCGGACTTTGAGAAATAGGAGTGAAATTTCCAGTCCTATATCTCCTTAGAAATATGACCTATTGCTCCACGGTATTAGTCCCATTTCTCCTTATAGATAGTCCTACTTCCTTTACTTGTTTCAATAGGAACGATGAGCCTCCAATCCGTAAGAGCGTCGGCGTATTCCATGTTCCTTTTTTAAAATACCTATGGTTTTCACTCATTACTTAAAAGGTTCACAAAACAATTATGTCTTATCTTATTTTAATTTTCATTGCATGAGAACATGAACTATATTGTGTTTAATAGAGTTCATTTAACAAAATACTATTAGAGCAAAATCAGAAATATTTATTACTTTTTTCGCACCTATTTGAGCATCTGGAAACTGCGTGCAACTAGAAAAGTTAGTTATGCCCAAATAAAATGTAAAAAGGTAATAAACATTTCTGATTTTGCTTCAGTAATGAATTAAAACCATCGGTTTTTAAAGAAGGAAAATGGATATAAGCCGATGCCATTACGCAATATATTGCCTACCGGTTTGAAGGCTCATCGTTCCCACTAGAAAAACGGAAAAGGATTAGGACTATCTCTAAGAAGAAACAGGACTAACGCCGAGGAGAAATGGGACTAATGCCATGGAGAAATAGTACTGTTCTTAAATATTTAAAAACCAGCCCTATTTCTCCCAGTCCTATTTTTCCAGTCCTATTTCGTTCCAGTTCTATTTCACCGCCAATCCCTAGCAAAAATTAAAACCCGGATATTGGTATGACTATTGCGTTTGCTTTTATAGTTTTGCCTACGGGAGATACAACAATCTTTGCTACACTCGGAAGTCGCTTATAGCTATTTTGGATCGACGTAAGGACTGCTTAATAAATTCTTTGTAGTTCTGTTGAAATTACAGTGTGTAAAGATCCTGTATCGATGAGTGCCACTGCGGTTTCTTTTGTTCACCTTTCACTTTTTCTGTGACCAGTCTTGTGACGCTAATGTTGAAGATGTATTTTACCGAGTTGTCAGAGTTTCATTTGAAGTATCTGAAACCCCGAACTACCAAATTTATTGGTAAGATCGTGTTGAACTGAACCCTATGACCGTGCCTCTTTACGTATCCCTAAAATTGCTAAGATTTAGAATTTTTCAAAGGGTTTCTTGTGCTAACTCATGATTTCTTGCAGGAGAAGCACTGTGACCTACTACTTACATTGCATCCTGGTTGCTTAAAAAGGACTTCTTGGTTTCACATGTTCGTTTTTTCCTTTGGCATTAATTGCTCACAAGTGTCTTGAACCAATTCATGCATCGACTTCATGAAGTCTGAATGCAGATTTAGATGAAATACAAGCAAATTTTGCAATTATTCTTGAGGATTATGCAACTCAGGTGTCATCTTTCCATCGTCTTATATCTGACCTGAGTGATAATTTCGTTTACAACTAGGTAAAAGCTAGATAATATTCACATGACCGTGGCTTAAGCGAAAAAATTCTGAAAACCACCTCTCGAAGTGATTGTAACAGATCGTAACAGAAGCTCTAGTCTGTGCTTTTCTGGCATATTCAGATCAATCAGCCTGCAAAATACGAAAAGGATTTCGTAAGAGTATCTAATGGTTGGCTCATCCATCCATTATGTTTTACTCCTTAATCTGGTCTCTTGAAAAAAGTAGTTTTCCGGTTGAAACTCTTTTACAACCGTTCAACGTAAACGTAGGTACTGCAAGTGTTGCCTGGTTTCTTCCGGCTCCTGGATGTGTTGTAATGTCTTGCCAATCGTCCGGAAGTCTTGCGCATAGGAACCAACAGCGCGTGGTATCATACAAGTATATGCTGAAATTATTTCTTTTGTACGCGTCGTCTCATCTATTATAGGAAGAAATTTTTTCTTAGCTCTCCAACCATTGACAGGGGTTTTCTGGTGTACTCCTTGGAAAAGTGGATGTGTCTATGAATCTTCTGACACGTACCATAACTGATCCTTGAATTTGTTGCAAACGTCTTGAACGTCCAAAAAGGTGTTGTCCTATCAGAGGAATAACGTTTAGTCTCTCTTGAATACTTTCCAGAACCAGATTCCGAACCTCACTGACTTACAAGGCTCACTAAAACACTTTAACGGACCATCTCCGTTCCTGGCGTGACCGAGATGTCTTTTGGAATAGTGGTTTCACAACCTTGTTTCTTACAATCCGTTGAGAGGTCAGTTTGAAACAACGGATCTGTGGTGGACGCTGATTCCCCTCCCTCGGATGACACGTTACGAAGCGGGTGCATTCGTTTAGTGGATCTCGTGGACACCTAGGTAAACATGAATCAGTCTTCTGCATCGACTATGCTAACGGTAACGCAAATTCGTTAGCGACAAGTAACGAGCTGTATTTCCACAATTGTCACATTTCACTTTTATTAACTATTTTGTTCTTCGATAATACAACACAATGCGATACAGGAAAAAGTTAGAATTAATACTCAACTTTTCAAGGCGGCTAGTAGAGACCTTACTCAGAATTAAGGAGATGGTTTTTCTAGTTTATTTAAATTATAAAATCATTTACGCCCCTTTCCTAGAGCTGCATTACATAAGAATTGTCTTCTTATCTATGGATAGTATTTCATTCTTCGCGGGAACTGAATGTACTGTACGTAATTACAGCGTTGGCTGTGGCGTCCCTAAGCATAGATGACAATATTTGATATTTCCCCCGCGGCAATGTCTGGAGCAACGATATTGCACAAATGGCATGCTGCGACTACAACACTGGGAGTACGGACATCAGTAAAGGGGGGACGATGTAAGGCCTGGAAACACCTGTAACAAAACGTCAAGTGCTAAAAACCAAATAAAGTGAAAAAAATTACTTTTATACTAAATGAGCTGTATAACGCAATAGATGGATCATGTAATCATGCAATAAAATTACAAATATGAATTCAAACAAAATAGTTATAATGCCTTGAAGAGACGTGATATTGATAACGCTGTTTGGGGTGCAGAAACCCACATAGCCCGTTCAGTTCTTTTTAATTGGACTACAAATAAAATTATTAAATTGTAAATACAGGCTCTTCTTAAAGGAGAAATGTGATCCTCATGATTGAGAAATAGGACCCTTTAAAAACTGTCTGGAAATGTGTCCCCAACTTTCCGGGCCTTATTTTTCCAGGTTCTATTTGGAGTCGGCGACTCAGTCGGGTGTTCGCCCCGTCCATAAGGGCGGGGCGGAGAAAAAAGGTGAGATAACCCCGATTGCAATGACTCCATTTTACAACATGGCGACTGATATGGTTTCACAGTGAAAATCGAGGCAGATGATAGAATGACATATAATCGAGGTTTTAATAGGGATAATCGGATAAAAAAAACTCAAAGGATTATATTTTCGCACAAATGGATTGATAGCAACCAGGGTTGCAGTCCCGATTACGCACCTCAATTGAACCCCAGATGGCTTTCAGGGCGCAGAAATTTCACTACGAGCCGAAACAGGGTGAAAGCCCCGTTTCGATTACCCAAAATTCGATCCCCGATTGCCAAAAAAAATGCCCCCATTGACTGGTCCGATCGCTACTCTCGACCACTTCGACACCGTCCCGTAGAGAAAAAATCTTACGAAAATGCACACGAAAAAAACATTTGCTGTCAAAAAGAGTTCGGCTGCAACAGTTGTGAATTACTTGCATGTTACTACAAATTCTTAAGAAAAAAATTTGTGATCCATCGATTTTTCTGTGATCGCTGATCCCATTAAGATAAATCCCAAATGATTGAACCACCGATCAATTTTTTTATTGCGATCTTGATCGCGATCAATTTTCGGTCACTTTCGCGGCAAGTCAGCGTTCCTGGTAAAGCAAATTTCCCTTCCTGTTGACCTCATATAGCTGGCGTTGCAATATAATGAAGGTTGTGGTTTCGATTGCACCGAAAACTTAAGAATATTCTGTAGAGCTGTCCGTAAAGTATTATCAGGGGTTTTTAACCCTTCCCTAGTCACATTTTACCACAAAAGCGTTTTCACCCATACTCCCAAATTTGAAACAACCCCCATTTCTCAAGCGTGACATACTTACGGACAATCCTATCATGTTCATTACTGGTTAGCCAGCAAAGATGTGATAATCTAGTATTAGTACAAGAACAAAACGAAAAGGAAAGTTGCACGGTTAATCGATGCCAACTGCATTGGAATTCAATCGAATTTTTAAACTGGAAAAATTCCTTTGTCGGAAACGGGAGTTATGTTGACTGCCTCTTCGTTCCGGTTGTGTCTGTTTCGGGACGCCACCTGGTAGCTGTCGATTTGACTAAGTAAATTTCTTCTCTCTGCTGCCTCCAGCTAACATTGCGTATTTTTAGCAAGATTTAGTAAAATACCGTGGTCCTTCCAGAAATTCAATAAATTTTTTATTTCGCGTCTTTGAGCAAACAGATTGTCACAACGTACATTGTATTACACGTTCGTCAATTCCCCTTAAATAATAATTGTAAAAAATATTCCATGGTGTCACACTCATTTGTTTAGACATCAAATGCGCTAAGAATACATTGGAAGTCAACTTAGAAAAATAGGTAAAGGAAAGCATAAAACAAATACATATGCCAGATATAAACGACCTTTTTAGAGTGATGATGTACAGTTAGGAGTGAGCTGGTTAATTTACTTCCTGCAGCTAACGTCCCGTCTTACTTTCAAATAAGTTAAAAAATAATTTAGGTATAAATAACTTGCAAACGAATGCAGGTTAAAGTTTGTGAGCAGTCGGGCACATCATCTGTTATTTTTTACTTCTCTCACAAACACTATTTCACTAAATTAAGACGGAAATTGCTTTAGGACTGCTTCCCAGATGTGTGTGACGCATACCAAACACATGCACACACGTAGAATCAATTATGTACGCTGAAGAGTGGTTCGATTTCCTCGGAGAAATCCACGAGGAGGCAAAAACTTGCATACCGCACAAGAAATAAATTGAACTGCACCGTCCTGAACTAATCCATACACGGCTATGCGAAGGTAAACAAAGCCTTAACAACCTTTCTTGATTGTCGTAGTACAGAAGTGATGCGCTCGACTTGCCTCCGACTGTCAAGGACATTAGATGAAAGCAAGGTCCATATTGCGCAAAATATTTCTTGGCACAAAAACTCAGACAGCTACATTCGCGCTTTAGTAAACACACGTACAGTTCGGTCATACCCAGATTCAAATCCTTGCACTTAGGTGGAAAAAGAGACGACGCACACTTTCTCGATCTACATCAGCATCGCATAGAACAGCAGTAGCACAGTGGACGAGTACATCGAAGCGCCTGATTCACCATTCAGTCAAAATCAACAGCACACTCCCACGAACACATCTTCGAGCAGGAGCAAAAGCTATGTATAAGGTTGTTAATGACGTTCATATGGGTTCGACCGCGACCATTCACGTCCTCCCCCACTTGACTTTTAGCAAAATTTAAAAAGACCTAGAAAATTAAAGAAGAAAAAATATATTTAATTAGGGTATCTCGAAAACTATCGTCAGAAATTTACTTGTTCAAGAGTGGTTTGGCCGACAGAGTAATCCTCAATTTGATATTTATTTTTGGCGCTCTCCATCAGACCGAAAATACGAGCCCAAGACTGGCCTGCTTCGGGTAAATGATAATGTACCAGCCCTTGGTGATAATCTTTAAGTTGGGCACCTAAAACGGAAGACATTAGCACAATTTCGAAATGGTAATCCACATTCTAACGGACTTTCGTTGGAAAAACGGCATAAAACGTCGACTATTGTTTAAACAGCTTACCAGGAAAACTAGTCTGAATGAAATCCATGATGGGTCCCATATCAGGTATAGCCCGTAAAGGATTTTGGGCAGAAACGATATTACTGTTGATCGTCTTTGCGCTCCCAGATCGAAAACGAATAGATCCTCCTCCTCCTCGACTGGAATCTTCTTGGTCTATCGATGAATGTGTTGAAGAGGCACCGTTGGGAAGCGTGGTTTCAGGTGACGCGCGCACCTTTGCAATGAGCGTATAGCCCTGGCCAAATTTGCTCTTCAAATGTTGAGAAGAACCGAGACACTTGAACTGGCCATTCACCATAATAGCGATCCTAGTGCACAAGGCTTCACATTCTTCCATACTGCAATTGCAAAATAAAAATCATAAAGTCAATGTTGTAAGCACTGTGTCTCTCGATCTCGTTTGTTTCCGACGTAAAAAATGTGCTATCAAGTCTTTATTCTAACAGCATAACTACATAATAACTGGATCGTTATTAAATAATTTCACTAGTGTAAATGTGTTCAACAGGCGAGCAAACATTTGATTTCTTAGGTGTCTTGACTGTAATAATTTCGATTTTACCTGTGTGACGTCAAAACGATGGCTTGTCCGCTGTCTCGGACCCGGGCAATCGTGTCCCACAGCTGTCTTCTCGCTACTGGATCCATGCCAGTGGTAGGCTCGTCTAAGAAAACAATTGGCGGGTCGCCAATGAGAGCAACGGCAGTACTCAATTTGCGTTTGTTGCCACCGCTAAATAGTTTAGTTGAGGCGAGAAAGTAAACCACTGTTAGATCAAATTGAAAATTAACGTTAAAAGAGTCTATTAGCGAACCTCAATTCTTTGACTTGTTTATCAATATGTTCACGAAGAAGAAGTTTGTCAGTTAGATCTTCAATTACAGCGTCAATACTGCGCTCGGGGACACCTCTTAGGTTGGCAAACATCCGTAGCGTTTCTCTGCCAGTCATTTCGTCAATAGTGGCATCGAATTGAGGACAGTAACCTAAACGGCGCTGAACCTAAATAACAAAGCAAATCATGAAAACACAAGTTGGTTTAAAAGCGATGGAAGAAGGGTGCACATTAACTATGACGAAACGTGGATCATTAAAACTTCAAGTGGACGACCTTTGCTGAAAACAAAAAAAAAATACATACCGCTTTCATGTTCTTGCAAACGCTGAATCCATCAAGATAGGCATCACCGTTCGATACACCTATGTCACCCGTCAACATTTTGAAGGTAGTTGTTTTTCCGGCGCCGTTAATGCCAAGCAATCCAAAGCATTCGCCTCGTCGAACACCCAAGCATAAACGATCCACTGCTCGAAATCCTTGGTCATAAAATTTGACCAAATCCCTAGAAAAACAATGAATAGATAATGATAATTTCTCTTAAATACAGCCTGTGCATAATGCAACAATTGGTTCAGGCTACTTTAATTCGAAATACGAAGTATAAAGCAACGTGTTCTACATTTGCGGTAAACTCATTAGAGTTGAGACCAGAAAAGTAGGAAACAAGGGGCTCAATCTTAGTCGATATTGAATTACTTGATAACAAGATTGTTTTCCTTCTGCAAAACGGTAACAGGTTTGCTTTGAATCAGCTCACGCTCTCGTGCCACATCATCGTCTTCGGCAGGAACAACTACTCCATGCTCGGGATTGGCTAAGCCTGGGAACATTCGATATTAGCAACGCGTCTGTCAAGAAAAAATTTCCCAACCAATCCTTACCAAGTTCATCGCTAGGAGCCGGATAGAGCGTGCAACAGAAATCGCAAAATCTCTGCCACAAGCGGAGTTCGATCAGTATTAGGACAACTACAAATAGGAGACCATCCACTGCAAGGAAAGTTATCATGCGTCCTATTCCCAGGCCTTCCCAGCCTAGAGGATCCTCGTTGTATTGTATGCAAGCCGACGAGCCGCAATTTCCAGTATCTAGTGGTAAAGCAGCGTTAAGGAATCTGTATACTATCTTACTTAGAGTGATCTATACTTTTGCAGCAAGGATTAGGTCGGAGACCGGTTTTGCAAGCGAAGACAACGATTGGCCGTGTGCAGTATTCAACAGCCCGCGAATTAGTGTATAGATTGTTGAATGCCATGCCAAGGCTGTAGTTAGGTAGTGTCATGAAAATCCAATCTAAGACACCGGCAACTTCAACCAGTTGCAACTCCGGGATTTGCAAGATCACTACCGTGATTAGCGTGGCCATACCTGCAAAAAGGAACGTTATATTGCGATTAAATGACATGGACGTTACAATTATTAAATGACTAATACCAGTAAAGATGTTGAACATGGTGGTGCGGGTGAATCCGGTGGCCGGGATTGAGAACAGAAAAGAGAGGAGGTACATCAACGGAAGCATGGCCCATCCATAGAGGACGAAAACCAATACGAAGCGACCTTGCTGTTCGAACGAGATGAAACCATCTTCGTTGAAGCATAAAAAGGTGATGAGGATGCCGGCGCAAGGCACCAAGAAGTTGATGAAATCCCAAGTCATGTTGGCCAGCCAAAAAGTCACAAAATGAACGCCGGACACGAATTGGAGGTGTTTTGCTTTCGTTACACGTTCCTTCACTACGGATACAAAATGATACCGATAAAATAATAAAATAATTTAAAATTCAGTTCTTTTTGCCAAGTAAACAGTTTTTTGACGTATGGACAGCAATAATGAAATATGACGTGTTACCTAGAAAAATGACGAAGCTGGCGGCGAGGAATGCCATTCCAAAGGAAATGTTGAATCCAACCTGGAAACCAAGTGAACTGCTGGAAGCGTCGTTGTTAAGTTTGCTGAAGTCGTCGAACGGAAGCGGATGATTAGTAACAGTCAAACGGTACTCGGAATCGCCGGTGCGATGAACTAGTAAGGCATTGTGTATGAGATTGAGAGTAAGTGGCGGCACGTGGTACGGCTGATTATTAAACCAGGCGGTGGCCAACACTTTCTCCGTTTGTCTCCTGCGTGTCGGGAGTGTGCGGAAGGTCACGCCCGTCAACAAATGGAGATTGACGCCCGGTAGGTCATTGCTTGCTCGCTCCGTATAATACTCTAGCATGCTCTGGTTAAGCAGATCAACACGCTCGTATTTATTGTGGCCCGAGGTATCAAACTGGTCGGCGTAAATTTCCGTCAAGTTACGAGCGAGGATATTATCAGGCGTGGCCAACTCTACCAGGGTATTGGTCGACAAGTAGTTCTCTAAGCGGATGGACAGGGACTTGGAGTTGGTGACGCCTGGAACTGTTTGTACCACAACCAAACTAATGGCAAGGAAGGCCACGGGTATCAAAAGCTGCGCCGTGAAAAGTAGCCAATTTCGAACGGTGTACAGCAATTTCTTATTTAGCATGGCTCTAAATTGCTGCAAGAACAAATTGAAGCCCTTGTTACGAAGATCGCCGTTGGCACCCTCTTGCAGTAGACTTTGTGTCGACGAGGCCGAGTTGAGGTTGACTAACGTATCTTCGCGATTGGTATTTTGTCTTTCGATTTCATGGTGTCCAGCGTTGATTTCACCCACACGGATGAATACCTCTTCCATGGTGGTGACAGAAGCGCCATAGCTGGAGATGCCTAAAGCTCGCCGGTTTTGTTCTAACTCTTCGAATATTTGCTGGAATAGATGTGACTTGTCGCTGGGTAGTAGGTAGGTCAATTCCGCGCCGACGTTCTGATTGATGGAGACTTCGGGAATAGATTTACGGATAAGTTCCGTGATGCGTTGGACTTCGCAGCAGCTTTCTTTGACAATCACCAAATGGTAACCGGCACCATATTTCTTCTTGAGAAACAAGGATGAACCTGTTTAAAGGTCAACGTTATCCGATGAAAAATAAAACCCGGATTGCACACAATACAAATACTAAGTTGCGCCAGTTGACGTACCACAACATTGGATCTGTCCGCTAGCCATGATAGCTATCCGATCTCCCAACAGGTCAGCTTCTTCCATAAAATGAGTAGTAAGCAGGATGGTCCTGCCTACCTTTTCCGATTGTAATAGATCCCACGTTGACCGACGTGCGGATGGGTCCATACCGGAAGTCGGCTCATCTAACATGACAACCTAATAACAAATAAACAAAGAGCGACCGTTGCTGTAGGCGACTGACGACGTGACTGATTGATCAGCATGATTTGCGTACACGTACCTTGGATTCGCCGCAAAGGGCAATGCCAACGGAAAGCTTCCGTTTCATGCCACCAGAAAGGGTAGAGGACATGGCCCGGCGTTTGTTTTCTAATTGCAAAGCTTTCACCATGCGATCAGTCTCGGCCCTGACTAGGTGAGACGGATAGCCTTTCAGTTTACAGAAAAAGTCCAAATGTTCTTCGACCGTCAGTTCGTCAAAGAGGATGTCATGTTGCGGACACAAGCCAAGGCTGCCTCGAACGCCTTAAAAGCAGATGAAACAAGAAGCAAAGATTTATACCAATGGAAGAAACAATGAAAGAAAAATGCACGCACTTTGAATGTCTTTGCGAATGTCAAAGCCGTTGACGAGAGCCGTTCCTGTGGTGGGCGGGAAAAGGCCCGTCAGCATCGACATTGTCGTAGATTTGCCGGCGCCATTGTGACCGAGAAGAGCAGTGATTTGGCTTTCATACATATTTAGGTGAATGTTATTGACAGCCAATTTTCCTTTATGATATTCTTTTGCGAGTCCTTTGATTTGGATGCCAGCACGAAGTCCGATCGGTTCCTCTTCAATGTACTCGGCGTTACGGGCCGTTCGCTCAGCACCGGTAAGTGTAATATCCTGAGCGGCTACGGAACTACCGCACCAATAATCCCGCTATAATTTTCACAACGAAAAAAAAAAACCAACAAACAAACCATCCATTGTTAAAAACATGACTTGATTGATGATATCTAATAAAATAGAAAAAAAATGGCCAATCCAATTACCGTGAATGGGAAGTACCAAGGTTGAGGGACACCAAATTCACCGGGAAACACGGCTTCTATGTATAGCGCCAAAAGAAGATAGATAACCGCGTCGATGGCGAGCATGACGAGGACATCACCGAACGTGAAGTCGTCGTCAGGCGAAACGCCTCTGTTTATATTCTGCCATTGGATGCCTTCGCCTTTTGGAAATTTGACAGATCAAATGAGTTAATATGAAATTGCCCCAAGGTCTGCGTAAACTTACTAGAGCCTTCGAACATGGACATGAGTTGTGAGGCGAAGGCCATTGCCGTGTTCGAAAACAGACAGGAAATCAATTTGTCGGTACGAGTCAGTGTGGCGTAGCGCAATTGCAGGAAGAAGAAGGGAGAGTATGTGACGAACCAGATGATACCGGCTCCAGTTGCGGCCGAATTTGCTATTGGTGCGCAAAAACAAGAACGTTAGAGCAGACTTCTTATAATTTGTCGAAACGGAAAACACCTTTAGAGAAGAAGACGGTCATAAGGAAGCAAAACGAAATGCTTGTGATGGCGAAGACGAGCAGGAAAAAGAAGAACAGGGTTCCGTCCGATTTCTCCAGGACTGCGAGTGTTGACCCTCCATACCAGCGAGCCTTTAGGGATGAAACCGTACGATACCAGAAAAACAAAGAAAAATCAGAAAATTAATCAAAATTAACATTGCAAATACATTTTAATCCTTCATGTAACAAAAAAATATAATAATTATTCCGTGGGGATTCCAGACATACCTTTAACAGGGCAGTAATCAGAATGATGGTAATGAGGATAAAGGCTAAAGATTTGACAAACCAGGCTGTCCAATGCAACCAGTTGGGAAGCCCCATCATTTTCATCGATTCCTGAGAAACAATAATGATCGTTAATAACTTGCAAATTGCTGTAAACGTAATCGGTAAGTTCAGTTTCTATAAATAATACCTTGAGCCGTCTTTCCTTTTCATGGACAATACTCTTGACAATATTAAGTGCCGGATAAATGAAGCTGAGCATAATGATTAGTGGAAGCCATCCTTGAAGGGCCACCAGAAACTTGTCATCGGCGTAAGTTGGATAAGGGAATCGCCTCATTTCAATGTCAATGTCATTGGTACTTTTACCGGAAAGCATTTCAATGAGGACACGACTGACACCATCTTGCAACGTCAGGAAGCCCTCTTTGTAGTAACCGGGATTGCCTCCTTCAGTACGATTTTTGAATCTAGGTCCAGGTAATTGAAAAATCGGGAACTGGTAGTCGGTCATCCAAGTTTCAACTGGTGACCACGGGCTGCGGTCGTTGTTCATTACTCGTGGAGAGCCTTTCATTCGAATTTTGAACTAGAAAATAAATGACGTAGGCTACTTAGTTTTTTTTTCTGCTTGTATCACTGCTGATGACGTGTCAATAGCCCCTCACGCAAGCATCACCTGGATGTCTTTAGGGAAAGTATCATCCTTGGGGAAAGAATTGGTGAACACTATTCCTCCAAGGAAATCAACAGAAGATTTGACTCCCAAACCAGCATTATAGTTTTTCATGATAAAGGCTTCCATTTCTTCTTCTGTAGCGAATCCGTAATTACTGACGCGCAGATTGGATCGCCTGGCCAGTCTTTCCATAACGTTGCGAACGACTGTGTTGTTGGGCGCCCAAGCGACGGGCCATTTGCGTGGTGGTAGCAAGCCAAACGGATCAAAGTTCAATGACGGATCGAAGCTGAAAGTCGACATCATGATTGACGAAGGGGAACTCAGTGTTTCCAAAGCAGATATGTTGTCCAAGTTTATCTGACGAAATAAGCAATGGAACAAGGAGGTTGCCATTAATGATGGACGAAGTAGTAACTACTTGGATAAATGAACGTGAAACGGAAAAAGAAAGTTGGGCGAAAAGGAAATCACATCCTGGGAAAGAAGTTCTAACTTGTTTGCTATAGCTCGTTCGTTTCAAAGCTTTCATTCATTCTTCTGCAGAACGGATAGGGCGGTCATTGAACCCAACATCTTTACACTTTCACTTCCGGGTATCATGCTGAAAGACTTCCCTTGCCCAAGGAGTTGTTGGAATGCAGATGCCGTCAGTGACCCTACACCTACGCAACATGCACTTCTGAACTGTAAGATATTACTGCACGTAGAAAGCGTGCACGTGAGTTATCCTGGGTAACGGACACAAACCAAAAATGGTACGTGCTTAATCGTATGGCTTATTCTAGGATGCGTTCTTTCCTTCGTAAAATGTGCTTTTAGGTCAAGAAAGAATTAGGACAGAAAAAGAAATGACAACGAAATTCAAAAGCTACCTTCGATCCAACAGTCGGCAACGGCATGTTGGCAATCGAGCCTGATGGTATATCTGGTAGATTCTGACTCAGACGGTAGGCCGGGTAGACGGTAGCATTTTGGAAGACATCGGCCGGAGCCAAATCACGAATGATGACCAGCAATGAGGCGAAGAAAACGGGTAAGGCAATCTCAACTAGTGTTTGGATCTTGTGTCGCTTCTGGACCACCCAGTTCTTCCACAAAAGTAGCTTAAACCGACTCCAACCGCTGGTCTCTTCAACGCCGGCATAATGGCCGCTGTTTCCACTGACTGTCGATGACCCGTGAGGTGGTAGTGGAGAGGCGTTCGGCAAAATCCCCGTGTCCATGAAGTCGCAAGACAGTCTCGATTTCAAGGGCCTGGATAACAAATGTTTGAAGTTTGTTAAATACAGACGGCAGGATGGTTGGCACGTGATCTTGCAAGAAATGGTGTTAAACTAGACAGTTGGGAATACAGACATAACGTGCAACACATTTAACCATGTCCTCAATAATCAAATGGCGAACGGCTGTTATAATGGTGACGTGTGATGGACAGTGGCCGCACAACTCTTGGGGGACCAGCTGCCTTCACGCATAAACACCCACCAATACTAGTTAAATTTCGCCGTCTGCTGATAGTCAAATGTAAAAAAAAAAAAAAGAAAAGTGGGGTACCGTCATTGAGGAACTAGACTGCGCAGGGCACGCATAGTTTTCAACCACGAATGTGATAAACTAGCACAACCGAAAAAGTGAAAGAAGATGGAAAACAATGGGACAGCTGTTTGTTCATTGTCGTTCATGCGGCGTCTCCATAAAGCAGGACCTCGTAACTAGATTAAGCCATTTATTTCACTCATGCGTTTGCGTCGCTGGTCTTAAATTACTATCTGGATCCAAAGTTTAGGTAGGCAACAATTTGTACCAGATTTCTGACATCGAACAGCTCTTATTTACGTAGAGGAGCGTCTGGAATCGAGTACTGTAGCCAAAATCTTTCAACTTTCTAGCGAAGATATTGCTTTTACACAAGCATCACATACTCAACTAAAAAATAAAAAAAAAAAACAAAAAAAACAATAACCACGTCGGACAATGGCGTCTACAAGTGGATCAAATTCATCTCGAGTCTCAGAAATAACATTTCCAGGACTAAATAAAAACTCGCTGCGGGGTTTTATGGTTCTAAAAACGGATAGGGTTTACTAGCCCAATTTTTTCAGAAAAGAAACTTGATCTTGGGTAATGATTATTAAATACGGTGATGTTTTAGTGGTTGCAGGCACACACGGAAAACAGGGACAATTTGATTGCGAACTAGAACGCTGTAGCCAAAAATAGTAAACCGCTTACCCCTTAGACGGTGGTATGTGAGGATGAGGGCTAATTTTGGTGGTAGTCTTGCCATTTTCTCCTATCACGTAGATAGGCGGCGTGCGTCCGTTAGGTACAATGTTGACGGGAATACTTTCTTGGAGGATCGGCACAAAATCCTCTTTCTTGTTGGAGTCCAGCAAGTCGCATGGAATGGACGGAAAGTTCAGGAGGGCTCGTTTCATGTTTTCACAGTCTCGTTGGAAGTGCCTTGGCTACGGCGGCGGTGTGCGACTGTTTCATGTAGAAAACTATCGCATCATTTCTGCTGGACGAAACGAAATGAAATAAGCAAATCAGATTTCAGTTAGTAAACGGCGAACACGTGAAAATCACTCGTGCAGCAGTCACTGGTGGAACTTGACATCCTAGACTGGTTTGACTTAGTCATTACGACTGAATACATCAACATTTCGAGAGTTACAAAGGCGTATGTTTAAAACCCTTTTCTTTCACACATATTAGCATTTTAAAAAAAACCTAAAGGACGACTCGGTTTAATAGAAAAATTACCAAATGACGAAAAAAAAAAAGAAGACAAACAGAAAAAAGACGTCGATTCTCAGGGCCAAGATATAGCGGGCAGGCCAATTTTCCTGTTTCTAGTAATTCCAGTTCCTTATAGCCAGGCAGTTATACTTGTGCTATATGAATACAGAATAGTAAGTCATTCACGTGGTTTAAGCTAACATAACGGCGCACGGTTTCGTATTTCCAGAGTCCTTATTTGGTCGAAAGTGGGCCACAGCACCAAATAAAAAAAAAAATTTAAGACGAAAAAAAAAAAGAAAAAAAAAACTGTTACGTGTCAATGGTAAAAACTGGTGGAGCGTTCCGCCTGTCCACATCTACCGGTTTGGGAGTGAGAAAAGCTACTGCAACGATTCAAAAACTCGTTCTATTTGCACAGACAGGCTATGTGACTGTATAACAGTCACTTGCTGCACTCATATCGGTACCACTAGGTTTCATCTGTACACCTGCTGCTGCTCTTCTATTTTTTGTTCTCCTTTTTATGTCCAAAAATTTCTGACGGATCAGACGTCGACGCAGACGACACCTTGCAGCCGTTTCGAATTCACGCTAAAGTGGTCGAGCAGCAATTGAAAGCTGTGGATTGTATAGTTGAATGAAAAGCACGCCACACGTACCACCATACGAGAAAATGTGTTTAAAGACGCGAAAGAAGAAAAAAAGAAAGACGAAAGTAGGACATGAACAAGAGGAGGACTAGAAATGGTCCGAAACATTCGTTGGTTACGTCAGGTTGGAGGTCAACGACCAGGCGTTTGTGGTGTATGAGCGCCACCGGACGGTTGCCCAAGGAAGGTATATAGGAAGGAGGGGAGAGGGATTCGCGGTGACGGTTCTTGTTAGTGGGTCAACCAACGGAATGTTCCAGGATGTCTTGGTCGCTGCCTCGCTGGAGGGCCACGAAACCCAGTTAGGGCGCACTCTCTCATGCTACATCTTTCCTAAGGCGCATAACTCTTACAGACAGTTCCTTGTCTGCCTTCCCCCACTTTTTTCTTTTTTCTCTTTTTTTCTTAGTTTTGCCTCTTTTCTTTTGACAGCATAAATTTAGATTTGGAACTATTTTAATGCTGAAATTAGGTGAGGGTATGGAAAGTGTATTGGTCCTACCGAAGTCATACGAATCAATGACGACCAAGAAAATCGTGTTCAACGTTTGCACTCAAAGACTCGACTAGTTTGATTACCTTGTCTGTTAGCATCCCATGTGGTTCTACCTTTTCAAACTATAACAAAAACCGCATGGCATGCCGATCTCACTTCCTGATTGCGACTTATTCAGGCGACAGTCGAATCACCTAGAAATGGCTGACCGACTCTTATATTTGGAACGCCATCTTGTCTCGCAAGATAGCTTGCAGCTGGCCCGTAAATTTTCCCTAATCCTACAGTCTCACATATTGAAACTATTCAACCGTGGTTTTAAAATTCTCTAATTAGTTGCAAATAAGGATTCTGCTGAAAAGAAAAGAAAAAAAACTAGCGATGATTAGGTCTATGGGGAGTCTAAGCATACATAGGTGCGGAAAAGGGCCGAGGCGAAATGCATTTCAAATCGAAAGAAGCAGGTCAGAGTCAAGGTCACGTGACAGGTAAGAACCGTTAAACGGAAACCGGTGCCTGCCGTGCTAGAGGAGTCGCAGGGCTAGTATGAAGATCATCTCTTTCAATGGAGTTTGTTCCGCATCCAAGCGCCCAATACCTGGCCAAGCTACGGAGGTCAAGGTCGTACCACTAACACAAATCCGATGGAAAAACAACAAAACAAGAACGGCACATAAAACTTGTAATGCTCCTTGTAAAGGAATACCCCCATAGGAGAGAGACAAACTGACACGAGGAGGAATACACCCAGCTTGAGCACCTTTGCAATGCGGAAGCGAAGCGACAGATATATTGCGCCGCAAAACCCAATTTTGGTAAAGATGCTGAGAGATGATAGTATTTTTACTCCAGACGTATTCTCCTTTATTTTTATCGTTTACAACGGTAGCATGAAAATCGTAGAATCAGATAGGACATAACCCTTTTTTCTTGCGTTATACAGCCATTCTTTCCTCTCTTTCCTTACTTAATTCTTGAGCAGAAAAAAAAAAAATACAACAGCAATACTGTTTCCGTCACGCCACTGCGAAAAAACAGCTCAATCGAAAGTTTTGCGAGCAGGATATCACGCAAAATAATGAAGTATTTCCAAAAGTACCTCAATACATAGTGGAATAAGTTTTTCTTTAACTTCTTTTTCTTCCTTGATTAGTTTTTCTTCGTATCGCATCATTTAACAGCGATAATCGCCGCCGTTTGGAAGCGTACTAAACACTTTGTTTTAATTTGGCCAAATGGTCCGGAAAACCCAATTTTTTTTTTTTTTTAAACAGACACGAGGGATTTAGTACTAGTTTCAATTAAATCTGAATGAGTTAATCGATGTTATCGTTTTTTCCCCCCTAGCCGTGAGCAGTAAGACCCCGGTGAACGCGCTGCGGTTATCACAGTTATAGACTTACGGAAAGGTATGGGTAGCATACAGCTCAGTATGAAAAGAGATAAGAAAATAAAAATTAGGAGGGGGGTGGGGAGAGAAAGAAGGAGAGAAAAGTAGGGATGGGAAGAGAAAGAGAGAGAGAGAGAGAGAGAGAGAGAGAAGAACTTTTTTGTGAGCCGTGCCACTGGAAAACCTGGTGTTGGCTATTTCTAACGGGACTCCGTCTTTCCTTTATCCGCAGGCAAAATTCTAACCATTGCACACACGTTCCTGCACCAACCTGTTTTCCGAGCTTTTATTTAACGTTCGTATAAAATTCAGGTAAAACTCGATTTGTTTTAGATTTTGCACAAATTAAACTTCGCCGACTTGACGAAACAACTACCGGTTGATAGAGCCGCGTTAAGCAAATCCGATTTGGAAGCCAAGCCATATACTAGTCTGAACGAACTTTGAATGACAGATTTTCTTGGAAGCAGCGATTCCGCAAGCTAAAAACAGCACAGTAAACATGGCGGATCCGTCAAAGGGTTCTTGACCTTAATAAAAATGCGTTGGGATATAAGGTATCTAATCTACGAAAACCCTATTGGCTCTAGAAAAGCAGAATTGTAAATCTCAATCGATCCGCTTAACCATGTAGCAAACAAATACTTTGCCAATCTCTCTCTCCTCCCACCCACATCCTTCGCCCCTAAAATTAAAAACAAAAAAAAAAACAGAAGTTCTATGAACACTGTATCGTGAAAGGATAAGAATGTAAATTTTACAGGGAAAAAAAAATCCTAATATAGCTGCAAATAGATCGTGCCCATCGTTTACATTCACAGATCGTAAGCTTACAGATAAATCTAGAATAGGCTAAACTGCAAACTTCAGATTTAATTATTATTGTTTTTACAATTAACCTGATGACGTTCGATCTTTCGTAGCCAACACGTTTAACTTGAAATATTGAAAAAGCAAAAGAAATCTGTTTTTTTTCCCTAAACGGTGAAACGCACTTGATCAACGGTACTGCGGTTGGTATGTTCGACGAGTCAAGTTTTTAAAAAGGGAGTACGCCTCGCAGCATTGACGACTACCAATTTATTTACAGGTAGCCAGCATATGAAATCCCATTCCCGTTGGAAAACCAAAAGCAATCAAAGAATCGTACAGCCAAGTGCGATGCAGCGCCAATGCTTTGGATTTGAGCTTAAGAATATTAGGGGACTACACACACTTCCGTGCTGTGGGACTGCCATGCTAGCTCACCGTCGGTCCGTGGCCAGCAATGTACTAACGGTACTTCAGTTCTTTACAAAAACCGGGCTGATGTCCATATGACGCCAACCGACTGCCGTGCTAGCCATTTTTTCTTTTTTCTTTCGCTTTATCACGCAAACAAGCAAAATTTAACTCAATTGAATAAGAATGCGTTGCGCACTTACCATACGTGTGCTACAGTAACTGATCCGTGAATAATTCTCAATATCTTCAAAAAAGCGTTGGTGAGTTGGACAATACGGTGAGCTTAAAGTGCCACTAAGCCAAGGAAACCGATGGAAATAAATATGATTGACTGGGTCGCTTAACAGCGATCTGTTTGCATACGCGAAGAAAATCAGCTGTTCCCTAAGAATGGTAAGCTCACACACCAACAAGCGCACAAGGTGAGGTGGACAAGATGACTGAAGTAGTTTGTAGGTCAGCACATCCATGTCGTTGACGGTAAACCTGCCGATTGCCGCCCCCAGTTGAGAAAGAGGGAGGAGTCCTGAATCAAAACGGTCCATCAGCCGCTCCAGGCGAAGAACCGGCACCAGTTCTTCCTGCAAGTTTGACTTCGTTTTTTTGTGTGTATGTTTTTCTTCTGTATTATTCCTTTTTTCTTTTTTTTTTCAGTTCACCATTTTGACAATAGACAAAAATAAAAACTAAGACACTAAGCAAGAAGAGAAAACGCATGGGTCTTGTGCGAGAAAGCGATTCCCAACATACGTAAGAATCCATAAGATCTGGAAATTGGGAACGGGTATCTAACAGAAAATATGCCTTCACCGAGACTATGTAGTATGTGCACCACAAGTCGACAACTAACCCGGAAATGAAGACGATACTCTTGCGGCTGCTTCACTGAACAAAGCAGTTGCTCTTCTTAATACATACTGCCCTCTGCATCAAATGTTGCTTCTTAAGCGCTACATCTGGTCGTCTTTTGTGCAACTTAATTCAAGTTATGTGCCAAAGCGATTGCGAAGCTTGCCGACGCCTAGTTTTCGAGTGCAAAGATATTCGCGATATTATTGATACGATTCCTGTTTAGGCGTCTAGGGTTTCTGGTCGCTAATGTGTCATAAATCGCATTACAACGTTGGATCTTGCACAATTGCTATTTCTTAGGCATGTTTTCCGTTTTATTTTTTAATCTCTCAATTCACAAATTTCTATAGTGATTAGTTGGGGATAGCGCGAATTTCGACAGCAACTTGCTTAATGTGGTTTTGTTTGCTGTTACTGTGTTATTATGTTCAAGGAATCATTCAATTTTTTCTTCTGCTGTTCCCTTTTCGAAGTAAGCCATATTTTTTGTTGTTGTCTTGTAAGTTCTAACCCTGTTTGGTTGAGTGACTGGAACAAGCAATATGGTGAAAAGCTTCTGCATCGGCGATTGTTCGTATACAGGACGATTTTAAGAAGACACGAATTATTACCTCCTGTAATATACAGAGAGGCGTAATGCCTTGAAAATACACTGTGCTCTTTATGGAAGTGAAACGGAATTAACAAATCCTAAAACGTGGAACAGCAAGAATAGCCGGCTGTTCATAAATATGAATGCCTCGGGCAAGTCTTACTTCCTGGTTGGCTGTACTTACTTTGCGCATTTCCCCCCCTTTTGAGATATTTCCTTAATGATAATTCTGCCACTACATTTGTAGAGTATATATACATCATATGTTTCTTAGATAGGCTTCTGTGATAAATTACTCGAAAACGTTGCTTAAAGAATCTAACCCTAAACAATGCAAATGAAAACGAGACGAAAACCTGAATATTTTTTAATAGCATAAATAACGTGCTGAAAAACACAAAAGAAGTCACCGGGCTAATGACACTCAAGTCTCTATATAGTTGAGCACAAAAAATCAACTCGGTGATTATAAAATATGGTAAAATTTTTGTTTAACACTGACAACTAAGTTGGGTGTATGAATGAACTGATTGTAAATAGCTCTAGTTAGAAAACAAATTTGTGTAGCCAAGTAATTCCTGACATTGGATTTACATATTCCTAACAATTATGTATCTATTTGCTCCAAAGTCCCAAATTTATTGGGGTAACACTACAAAAAAGTAGTTATTTACTAATTTTTCATTTTGTAAACTGGAATCGATTATGAACCGCAAAAAAACAATTTACAGAAGTTTCTCTCAAATGCATTTTATCGTAAATTTCAAATGTAAGGGTTTGAATCAGCGACTAGTAAAATTACGTGTGCAGCACACCTGAAGACGGTGTTCGCACGCTGGTCGTTTTCGGAGCTCAGTGACATGGGCTGTTCCGGCAAAGGATGTTTCGCGCGAAATCGAGATAGAAAAAGTAGGTGGGGAGTGGCACCGTAAAATTTTCGACTCTCGCCAACGAAATAATGATGCGTTTAAGTACACGTTTTTTAAATGTTTCATTATCGGTGGTTGTGGATCAGCACGATGACGAAAACATGCTTCACTGTTGGCTTTCAATTTCGGTACAGTACAATAAAGCATAATGAGCAAAACAGATCCTCCAAGCAATCATGATACCTAGTCTCTGCAACCGTTAATGCAATATCTGTGGCGCCAACAAGTAATTGTCTTCTGCTTACGGTAACTGTAACCCATAGCGTCGGAAACACAATTTATGTAGGTAAAAACAAATTAACTTACATCCATCGAAGAGCTAATAACGTATGTTAATCCTGAACTTGCATTTACAGGGATTTTAAATAGTTATGAAAAAGTTTTCTATTTGGAATTCAATTTATTACAGTAACATCCGCTAGGATAACTTATACCTTCACACTTTATTATGGAACTGCAAGTTTCTTCTGAACTATTCTTTACGTTTTTTTTCCTCTACAATGAAACGCCCAATCGAAATTGGCCACACTTCTCCACTTAGATTTCTGACTAGGAATAAACATTTACATAATTCACATTAACGAGTATTTATTGAGGCATCTGTGACGAATAACCGTCCGAAATCATCCTAGTTGAAACACCATGAAGGCCAGCTACTTATTACTTACATACGAGACGAATAACGCTTGACTATCTAACAAATTTATCATGAAGCACTCGAAACAAGCGTCTGGCTTTCTGAGGTCCAAAGCCAGGATTCAAACTTAGGTCTTCTTCACTTGCTTCATAAATATTCCGAAGAGTTTGAAAATTAGATATCAGCGTCATTGCATCGGTGCGATTAACCGACTTGATCGAAGTTAATGCATCTGCAATCTGGCAAATAATAACAGTTGTACAACTGTAGAGCTCCTACATGAGGGCAAGCAGACAATACTATTCATACCCCGGCTAGCACATTATTATTCTCTTGTTTCCCCATAATCAAATCAGGAGGCTTGTGCTCAAACACTTTGTAGGTCTCAATTATTTTTCCAGCTTCTTGCGCATCCCACGCAAGAAGTAAGGTTAAATCTGCCAACAAACAAATTTTTGTCAATTCTTTTATAGGAATATATGGATCCTTGATATCAACCTATAAAATTGACAAACACATGAAGGAAATTGATGAAACATAATTTAAAACAGCTTGTACTAGAAGTAAGTGACACACTTGTACTAGAAGTATTCGTAGTTCATACTGCTTTCCAAGGTCTTTGAGGCGCTCATGGATATACTGTAATAAATGATGAATTCAACCACAATGATTACAAGAACTTAGTATGCTGATGACACATTTAAAAAACCAATTAAATAAATAAATATATGTATATTTTACCTGAGGGTTTAAATTGTGATATTGCAAACTTAAGAATAATGCACAACAAGTATGGCCCATGACAAAATCTGGGACAAGTTCACCGTATTCCCATGGAACATTTCTAATGGATTTCAATACAGGATTTCCTCTCTAAAATAATATTTTTAAAGTTTTGGACTTAAAACACAGAAAATGTTATTATAGCAAATACCTGTCTTTGGTTTACTACAACTGAACCTGCTTTATAAGAAACGACCTGTTTGTTGATAATTTTTTCATTGACTTCGGTCGAAATTGAAGGTTCAGATTCATAAAATTCGGACTTTTTTAGCCTCTCAAATGCTCCTTTAGAAAAAAAAAATAGGAACAGAATTATAGTAACATCTGATATTTAATTGAAACTAATTTCTACCATTAATGAATATTTTATACCAGCAAAACCTGGCTCCATTTGAACTTCCACTACTCTACTCTGGACTACTCTGATGTCGATTTCCAATGGCTGCCCTACGGAGTAGCGTTAGGGCAAGTCAGAAAACTAGCCATGACGTCATGCACTAACCGGGGCATTGCCAGGTTTTGGCCCATTGGAACACATTTTTGTCTTGGTGCAAGCAGACGCTCTTGTAACGCACATTTGTAAACAAAAAATGGCAAGTGTTGAAAGTTTAGGTTGTAGTTTTTGTGTGTAGTGTGTGTAGTGGTTGTAGATTTGTTTATGCCATTAATTGTGGAAAGTTCAAAGCCTTCCGACGAATCAGATCAGATACCTGAAATCCTCCTACCACCTTCCTATGTCCCATTTCCATCCACCCTGTTTTATTTTTATTTCGAAATATTATTAATAAAATTTTCAACCGTAACTATGTATGATTGCAATCCTTAATTTAGAAAAAAACAATACAAAACAAACATTGAAATATTATCTTTATTTGTATTAAAGCACATGAGAGACCATCATAATCATTGCATTTTAATTCTTAGAGGTAGAGTTTCCGTGGCTATGGCTACAAATGGTTTTCTGTAATATTATAAGTAACTGGAGTTAATCGGTGCTGTGGTATGTTAACATGTAAATAATAGCCTACCTGGTGATTTCAAACCATTTTTTACTGTTACAATGTCGATATGGCTTAATTTAGAGCTTTATGATTAACTATAGGCATATGGGGAGCGAAAACCAGCCAAGATCGTTCCAGAATCGCTGCTGCAACTTACATACTTACCAAATTTTTTAAAAATTCTATTCAATGAGAAATACTTTACCTGACGTAGGACACTTAATCCATCCTCATTTTTTGAATCGGGACACTCCTTGTAGTAAAAGTTTCCTCACTATAAAACAAGTTATGTAAAAAATAATACAGCACAAACAAGAAACAACAAAGAATTCGTCTGCAAGAAATAAAGAATTCGTCTGCTAGGAAGTGCCCCGTTCAGGGTTTGAAAAACTGAAAAAAAAGTCAGTTTTTGTGAGCGCTCGAAAGGACAGTTTTAGGGCAACTCTAAAAATTTGGGGTAGCCATTGGAACACGAAAAACCAGAGTTGCTCTAAAAAAAAGTTGCCCCGTCAGTCCATTAGAACATACTTAGGGCAATTTTTTGCCCTAGGTCAACTCTAGAGCACCTATTGGAAATCGCCATGAGTCTCTGACTAAAGCTTAAGGATATCAATTATCGATATATGGTATCGGAAAATATGATTGACACCCATTTGATATATCATATTGGACAAACCGATATGTGCGTATGATACCGATATTAGCCATCTACCAGTAAAAATAACAAAAAAATGCGGGTTTCCAAGTTAATGTAATAAAAGATTTTAAAACCTTCATGATATTAGCCAATGGCTTCATTGCCAGAATTGGGGCAATGGTATTTTTTGGAATTTTTCGACTTCTTGTTGCATCCCAACTGCTTAACCCGTTTACATTACTATCTTCCTCGATGTCTTCATTTGCTATCCTTTGAAAATTCCTCTTTATTACTTTTTTTAAGTAATAAAAACTTCTGAAAGATCCATTTGCTGGGTTAAACCTCTGCCTTACGTGCATGTTTTTAGTCGTTCTGAGCACTGCCCATAGATCAATATTTTCCCCATAAATCAATGTTTTATGCAAACCGATATATCGGATGGATTTTGGGATACACCACTCGACACATCTATATCGTTGTATTTTGCAACCATGATATGTACCTTAGATAATAGCTAACGACCTGACATTTTTTGGTTGACATGTCTGGTCAAATCTGGCGTCTGGTCAATTCCAAATTGCTAGTGCGCTCCGGTAATTGGCACGGTTAAAACGTCAATCTATTGCAACGTAGTCTCGGTTTCCAGTTTGCATCGATAATCGTTAACCCGAACCTTATGGTGGCAAACGTAATTCAAACTGAAACATGTCATAGCACAGAGGTTAAAGACAAAGCTTACGATAAAACAATCCCTAGTTCAAGTCTAATTACGGATGATATTAATCATATATTTTTATGTCTTGAAAAAAAAATGTGTTTTATGCTTGGCCAAGCAAGCAGACGACGAAAATATTAAATTCCCGTTTTCAATTTGTATCAATACTACCCAAAAACAATCCGTTTGCCTTTTGATGCATTATTATGGCAGTGTGCTAGCGCAGTGGCATAATACAAGTTACATGACCAAGTCATTGCGTCCAGTCCCAATGGAACTTTTTCTTCAATTTTTGGTTTTAGTAGAAGAATTGCATAAATGTTTTTTCAAAAAGGGTGTTTCAGAAAAGGTGGCCCTGTATTTTTTTATGTTCATCATAATAGTATATAAGAAATATAAAACGATTGATTATTTTTTGGCAACTCCCCATATATGAATAATAAAGAAATTTACTGCGCAGGGTCGTAAAATAGAGCAGACGACGAAAATATTAGAAATTAGTCTGTATTTTGTATACTACCACATCACAAATACAATCCTTCAATAGCAATCCTTCTTTTTTCGACCTTTCGATTTTCGTCTGCAATTTGTTTCGATAATACACGATAACAATTATTCTTGAAGTTGGACAACATGTAATATGTTGCTGACTCTCGTGCAAGAGTTTGCAACAGAGAGAATGAGGGTGATGATGTGGATGAATAAATGAAGACGATGTGGAAAAGAAAACAAACTTTATTACTGGATTGGGGAGGAACAAAACGAACGCTTGATTTTGAAAGGAGAAGGATAAAAATGATACAACTTGATGAGGATAAACGAGACGACTGTCTGGGACAAGACTCAAAAACAAGACAATAGATTTAGACGACTGTCTGGGTCGGATACTTAAATGATACTACCCCATCTCAAAAAAAAGCGGGCAAAAGAAGACGAACGAAAAGGGTCACTATATTTGCGGGCCCGTGCCCCCTACAGCCCTGCTCGCTATGGCAGCACCGTAGGTGACAGCGGGACCCACCGTGACAACAGATGCAACAAACAAACAAAAAAAGGACAAACTTCAAACGTACAACAATAAATACCGACTAAATTCAATGGCTGGGGAGATCCTTGTAGGTCTTCTTTGTGCCACAGAGGATCTGGTGGTGGTCGCGAGTGTGGCACAACCCACACTGACGAGGGTGGGGACAATCCAGGAGCCTCACGTGTCCAGCTACGGCCATCGGCACAAAGCAGCCAAAGCACCGGCGTTGTTGGAAAAGAGCTCCAGCCGGTCTTGGTTTGTGAGGAGCATGAAGTCCTCACAGCTTGAAATCATCTTCTTGCATGGAGTTGACCCAGTAACGTGCGACTTCAAGGAGCACGGGATGTTAGGGGTGTGCAAGGGAATGATGTACGTCGGACGATCTGGAGTGGCGACCGGTATGGGTACCGGGGCCTCGGCCGCCTTTTCACGATCCCTGCGTAAGAGAGACCCGATGACCCACTCATCAGGGTCTCTCTCTCGCTCTTGAGGTGAACGTGCACGTTCACTAGGTTTTGCTGCCTCTTCTCCAACTCCTCGTCGAGACGTAGGACCGCAAGTTGGGCCTTGTAAACGTGGTCGACGGCTTCTTTTTTCCCCTTCAAAATCCCTTTCACTTTAAGTTTCTCTTTAACGGATGCTGCGGATGGTAATGGATTTTCAGCCATGTTTAACGTTGTACGTAGGAGTTCACAGGGAGCACGTTCACTATGACGAAGTTAGGTTGGCTGAATGCTGTCTGCTAGCATAGTAGGCTAAACAGTTTCCAGTTTTTTTTTTACTAAACAGCAAGCGACCTGACTTTTGCCCTTTGCCCTATATTTGAACTTGAATATAGGTGGCGTTGAGCTTAGTGACTTCTCCACCAGATTTTGAGTTGCGATTTTCCTACGTTGTTTACATTTGCTTGTTAACATTACATGGTTTTACTTATTACATTTACAATTTGAGTTTTACAAGGGGAGCTACTGATTGTAGCTCCATTACAAGTAATATTTACCAGTGTTGGAAGCGGTACTTTTAAATAGTACCGCTACCGCGGTAGCTTTACTTCAATTTTTTCAAAAGTAAAGCGGTAGCGGTACTACCGCGGTAATTTTTTTCCAAGTAACGCACGGTAACGGTAGCGGTAAAAATTTTTTTTTTGCATAATACGATCAAACTTCATGAAAACCACTTCTGTATTGATGAGTTTCTTTTAATGTTGCTACAGTTCCTTGTGTTTTCAGGAAAGAACTACTTCGTTTCACTTTGAAATTCGTTTCACTTGGTAATGTCAGTTTCTTTGCATAGAAAATTGAAATTTTCAAAATTTTCTTTGTTATGTTTAATTGAAAGGTGTTTTGTGATGTTGCCTCTTAAATTGTCTACTGCTGATAGTGCCTTTGGCTTTACTTTGCACTGTCCAATAAGGCATTCATCATGCGAAGTTCCCTTTCTCTTGCCTGGTCCAGCTTATTTGATAAGCGTTTCAGGATATAGAATGATACGTTTTTCGCCATCTAAAATTGAACTTTGATTTATAATGTGAATTAATTTGGTTGGTTTAAAGTTTGTTTCATGTTTCATTTTCTCACCCTTTTTCCCTTTTGTTTTTGATCGTGTAGAACTAGTTTTCGCCTCATCAATGTTGATGGATATGTCAAGAGATTGTTCAGAGACAATATCCATACTTGAATCAACTTCGGATATGTAATTATCATTAGTAGGAAATTCAAAATAACCAATTTTGAATAGAAAAAAATTCATTAAACGTAAGGCTAAAATAAACTAGACTATCATAACCTCTATCTCTCTTTAATAACTTGAAGTACACATAAATAATAGCAACATTTTTTACAATATTCTATGGATGGCTGCAATACTTAAAATTTTTAAATACTGCTGCAATAGCAGCCATAAAACATTCCTAGTACTAGCCTAGATAAACCTGCAAAAGTGAGAATGCAACTTGTTAAGGGTACCATAGTAGCATTTGTCCGAAATTTAGACGTATTTAATTGATCGAGGTCCCTCAAACCCTGTGAACAACTTTGGAAATAGGAATAAAAAACGTTTTGAAATATTTACTAGAAATGCAGTCTGCTAAAAACAGGAAAAAATTAATAGTCGCATCGCTAGATGGCGTAAAAGTACCGTTAACTTTTTTTGGTATTTTTACAAGCGGAAACGGTAGCGGTAACCATTGGAAAAAATACCGCGGTACTATCGCGGTATTTTTTTTTACGCGGTAATCCAACCCTGATATTTACATTCTTACAATACTAAAACTGAAAGTTTACGCTGTTGAAGACTCCGTTTTTTCTTCTTTAGCGTAAACTTGTTGTTCTTTTGCCGCAACCATGGTACTTAATTTGGCCACCGGTCGAATACATTGTCTTGTATGATTGCTGAGCTCCACCTTTACTACTCGAACAACATTATCCGTAGTACTGGGAATAACTTCGAGCACTTTTCCCATCGGCCACTGCCCACGCAAGGTATTCGATTCAATTACAAGTACTAGATCTCCCACGGTGACGTTAGGCCTGTTTTCTTGCCATTTTCTTCCTTCTGTCAAGTGTGGAACGTATTCACGTAGCCATCTGTTCCAAAAGTGTTGGAGGATGGCTTGGCTTTGCAGAAACTGCTTGTTAGTAACGTTAATATCTTCCACATCGGCCAGCTGGAGGGGCAAGTACGGCCGAGCTCCACCATATAGGAAGTGGTTGGGAGTTAAAAGATCCGGATCTTCTGGATCCATGCTTAAGTGAGTTAATGGCTGGGCATTTAACAGAGCTGCTACTTCAATAATGACGGTCCGTAATACTTGGTCCGTGATTAGGCAATTACCTATGCTGATTTTCATTGCCCGTTTGCAGGACTGTACGATCCTTTCCCAAACATCACCGAAGTGCGGTCCATGGGGTTGAGAAAAATGCCACTCTATTTGTTGGCAAGCCCTCACTTTCTGAAGATCTTCGTGTTTAACAACGAGCTCTTCCAAAGCCTTTCGCAACTCCTGCTCGGCGGTGACAAAATTTGTCCCATTGTCGCTGTAAACGACCTTCGGTTTTCCGCGTAGGCTTACAAAACGAGAGAAACAGAGTAAGAATTCCTCCATACTAAGTCCGTTGGCTACCTCCAGGTGAACTGCTCGGGTCGTCAAGCACGTGAATAAGCTGACCCAACATTTTTCATGTCTTCTTCCCCTTCCACCAACTCGTACAGTTAAGGGTCCAAAGTAGTCGATCCCGGTGTACGTGAACGCGGGCAAATGAGGCGTCAAACGATGTACTGGTAGTGAGGCCATCAGCGGAGGGCTAGACGTCGACGACGTGCTTTTGCAGGGCCAGCAATTGTTGATTACGGATTTAACCACCTTGCGTCCAGAAAGTATCCAAAAGCGTGAACGTAGGTCCGTCAGCAATCTTTCGATCTTGACATGAATATGTCTAACGTGATGATCCCAGATTATCCTTTTTGTTAAAAGTTGAGACGCTGGTAGGAGTATGGGGTGCTTAGCTGCATAGTCTATTGGCGCGTGAAAGATACGTCCGCCAATTCACAGCTGTCCGACTTCATCCAAGAAGGGCTTGAAAGTGCGAAGCTTTTATCTGAGTGGCAATTCCAGATTCTTGCGAAGGGCGTAGAATTCTTCAGCAAAGGCCAATTCCTGCGCGCGTATGATGCATATTGTCAGCGATGTTACCATTTCTTCTAGCGTTAACTCTCCGACTGTGGATTTTTCTCCACGTAGTTTTGCTCTGGCGTTGTTGGCAAATCTTTTACTCCAGGCCAGCACTCGTTTAAGTTTCAAAAGACTGGAAAAACGTGCGACACATCGATCAGTGATATTATTTTCCTCTTCCGTTTTGACTGCCAAGACACGAATCACGTTCACATCCCGTTCTTCTGGCTCCGTAATTTCGTCCCAAATGTACCATTGTGAAGGGTCTAGGTTCAGGAACGGAGGTTCTCTGTGAAAGTTGACCAACTCGTTGACATCCTTTGGGTTAATACCCCTACTGCAGAGGTCCGCTGGGTTTGAGTCTCCAGCAACATGACGCCACTGTTGACGACCCGTGTTTCGGAATATTTTTCCGATGCGATTGTTGACAAAGACTTCAAATCGACAGGTTTTGGAATGGATCCACCGCAACACCGTTTGTGAGTCCGAGTGGAACGTCACTTGGCGTAAGTCGATTTCTAGTTCACGACAAATTGTGAGGGCGATGTTGAGACCTTCTACTGCGGCTTGTAGCTCTAGACGTGGAATCGTGAGACCTTTCACCGGCGTGACGTGTGTTTTCGACATAACGAAAGACACTTTGATGGACTGATCTTCGAATACAGTGCGGAAATAGGCTACTGCTCCGTACCCTTTGGAGCTTGCATCCGTGAAGACGTGGAGGTGCTGTTGAGTCCAACGTTCTCGTTTGAAACGGAAGCATCTAGGAACTGACAGAGATTTCTAATTTTCCAGATGGTCGCACCAGCAATAGAAACGTAGACTCAATGTGTTTCAGGTAAGACATCGTCCCAGCCAATCGTTCGTCGTTGGTCCAGATGTCTTGGAGCAAAGACTTCATTTTGAAGACAACAGGAGCGACAAATCCCAGCGGGTCGTAGACACTAGAGATGACGCCGAGGAAGGCTCGCTTGGTGAGGGTCTCGTTGTTCGACGGCTTCCGAATCTTGAACGTCAGCATATCTCGTTCGCTATCCCACATTACTCCAAGCGTTCTTTCGACGGGGAGTTTCTCCAAGTCCAGATCCAGGGTTGGTGATGCGAGGCCAAATTCTCGTAACGCTGCTATCACCGTTCTTGACGACGACGTCCATTTTGTCAAGTTGAACCCGCCTAACTGAAGAAGGGACTTCATTTGGCAGAACCGTTTGATGGCCTCGTCTTCAGAGTCGAAGGAGTCGAGTTAATTGTCGACGTAAAAATTCCGTCGAACACTGTCAGCTACGTTTGGAAACTGGTTGCGGTGGTCATCGGCCGCCCTGTTGAGGGCGAAAGTACAGCTCGTAGGAGATGATACTCCAAATACGTGGACAGTCATCTGGTACATTAACGGGGCTGCAATACTGCCAGACGTCCGGTAGGGAAATCGGAATGCTGCCTGGTCTTCTCCGGGGACTTTCACTTGGTGAAACATTTTCTCGATGTCTGCTCCGACAGGTACAAGGTTACGGCGGAAGCGGATGAGTACACCGAGCAAGCTAACGAGTAGGTTAGGACCCCGAAGCAGGTTTTGGTTTATCGATGTGCCACCAAACTCAGCAGCTCCATCGAATACAACACGAACTTTGGTTGATGAGCTAGATGGGCTCACGACCCCGTGGTGTGGTAGATACCACGTCTTGTTAATCTCCGTCCGGGCTTCTTGAGTCGTAAGGAGTCGGACATGTTTCAAACCGATGTACTTTTTTACCACTGCATCGTACCTTTGGGCAAACTCCGCGTCTCGATGAAAACGTCGTTCGAGAGCGTAGAGCCTCTTCAATGCAGTCGCCCGATTGTTCGGGAGATTTACGTCGTCGGCTTTCCACATTAAGCCGACTTGATACTGGTTACCAATACGTCTTACGGAAGATTCTAGGATGCGTTTTCCACGTAGATCACCCTCAGATAGAACGGGTGGTTCTATTTCTACTTCGTTGGCTTCAAGTTGCCAAAACTTCTTCACCAGTTCATTTAGGTCTTCGGGACATTCCTCGGTGGCCAGATAAGCGATGAACGGGCGTCTATCTTGTGGCGGGCCCGTTTGTCCACCCAAACACCAACCAAACGGTCTTGAAGGCGATGGGCCCAGTTGTTCCAGCCGGCGGCTTGATGGAAGCTACATGATCATGGGCCTCTGCGACGTCGAATCCTATCAGCACGGTCACGTCCTCTTTTTGAACGGTCGGGACGGCAATACAACGTAGGTGCGTCCAGGACTCCAACTGTCGAGGGTCGATCGGCGTATTCGGCGTCACCTTCAAATTGTCGACGGCGTAAGCGTGCTTGACTTCAAACTGGGTTTTACCATCACGAGATGTTAAGGCGAAGTTTACTACGGAAGCCGTAACGTTAGACGTGGCTCCGTCATACGAGACAACGTTGATGCGTTTAGACGGCCCAATGTGTCCCAACTTCTTTACTAAGTCGCTCCTAATCAGCGTGGTGTCGCTCCCGGTACCCAGGAAACCGAAAGTGTCGACCCATGTTTCACCAGCTCCAACACGAACCAGTACGATCTTGAAACGTACACGTCGTTTTAAGGTTTCCAAATGGGTCAAGGTCCCAAGGAATGCTGTCGATGGTCATCTCAATGGGATGAATTCGGATCCATGAAGCAAGGTGTGGTGTCGGGTTCCGGTACACCCAGCAATAGTACAGCTGATGTCCCTGGGACACTCCTTGCGTTCGTGTTTTCCCGTAAGGCATAACAAACATCTTCCGGACTTAAATACCTTCTCAGCCCTTTTCGTGGGCGTGAGAGACATGAAAGCGGTACAGATTAAGAGATTGTGGGCCTTGCCGTTACATACAAGACACCTCCACCGTTCCACCTTCTCGGCTTGTATCTTCCCCGATGTTGATCGGCTCCTTGGAGGCATTGTTGCTGAAGATGATGATGCCGATGATCTCGAACCTTCCATCATCGATACGTGTCCAATGGTCGACGTGTGTGGGAAGCTGGGTCTCTTGAAGTGCTTCCTTTCGTCGAACTTAACACCTTTGGACGTCGACGTGGGTAAAGACTCGAATACATTTTTTCCATGTTGTTTGCTCATGGATTTCAACGTTACCCAGTCGTCTAGGTCTAGAAAATTCAGTTCTACGCCTTTTTTCCGTTTTTCGTTTCACTTATCCTTGAGGTACGGCGTCAATTTTGCCTCAAGAGTCATCAACGTGGTACGGCTGTACAGCTCATGGGTGTACTTTGATTTTGAGAGCGTGGCTACAGCTCCGTGAAGGTGGTTTGCGAAAGTCTTGAGGCTGGCAGCATCTAAGCTCTTCAGTGGCGGGACCTGTTAAAGGTCGTCGAGGTACGTCTGATCCATGATCTCAGTACGACCGTAGACCGCGTCTAAACGTTCCCACACCACGGAGTACATTGTTCCGTCGGTAAGACATTCGTCGATTTCGTTTCGTACCTCTTCGGCTAGCAGCTCCTCCAACATAAAAAGAAGTACCGGAGAATCTTCGTACTCTTCATACAAGGCCTGGAATTTGGCCTTGAATCGCGCGTAATTCTTTGGGTTACCGTCAAACGGCTGGATCTTGAAATTTGGAGGTTGTAGACGACTGCAGCAGCTGCTATGAGAACGATTAACTTGACTGTGGGTGTGTGAACGTTCAGAGCGCTCATGTTCGTCGTGATCAGTAGGGTCGCAACTGGACGTCATCGTGGCCATCGCACCTCGCCGCAGGTCTCGTGGAGATTCATCGGCAACGACCAATCTTCTGCAATGTCGGACTGCATCTTCCATCGTTCGGAGGGGTGACAGGGTGGAAACGTCTTGACGAGTTGGTAAGACTTGTGATCGCTCGGAAGGTCGTTGATCTTGAATCGTTCGGGGTTGAACTTTCATCACATCTACTTCCGTTCGAAGTCTTAGATTTTGGCGCTTAACTCCACCTTAACTGCGTAAATTTTCTGTTCCAAACCGTCCAACGTTTGATGTGCTTCCCGGACTAACGTGTTGTTGGCCGCGATATCTTTGGACGTGACTCTTGAGCTGTCAATGAGTTTACTCAGCTGTTCGCTCATTATCCTTAACGCCTTATTGAGGGTTTCTGTGATGGAAGTTGTGTTTGCTTCCATCTGAGCCCTTTACGTTTCCATCTTCAATTCCAGCTTCAGCATCTGTGCTTCAGTCTCCAACTCCCCTTGGGTTGATTGTTGGAGAAGGCTGGCTGGTTTAACGTTGGTGCGCCTCTTTTCGGATAACGTGGTACTGCATGTGATGTCCGAGGCTGATGTCCCGATCGAGCTGAAGGATTGATTCGAGGGCGTAGCGGCTCGCGAATTTGATAATTTCGTCGTGATCCGTTTCTTGATCGTGATCCGTGGCATAATACATAACTGACATAAGACACCCACTCGAAAAATATAATCCGGTTAGATCCCAGTCACGGGATTTTGTTTTGTGTTTTAGTTTGTCACGATAAGCTCCATAGAACTGGGTGATTGGCAATACAAATCGTTGATAATTTTTAGATTTTTCGTTGCCATTAAACATAAAACACAGGAATTAGAAATTTAGGAAACAGTGGTAAGAGAGACCGGAACTAACTTGGGCGGGGTCGGTTTTACCCTGTAGTATACCATGCCACTTACGCGAAATTCCGTTTATTTGAAAATAAATGTGTTGAAATATTAAATACTTGCTTGTCTTCAATCTCATTTTTTGTGTGTTTATGGTTGGTACACTCCTGTTGGACCAGTGTGGTACCACTGTTCAATGTTGTCGTCTGCTACTCTTTTTTTTAACTTCAGTCACAAAACGTGTGTGCTCTTTCAGTGAACTAGTTCCGAGCAAGTTTATTACAAAGAAGAAAGCCAAATCGACAATATCGTCTCAGCTTTGTATTCATTTCAACAGGTTATGGGCCCAGATAAAGTTCACTAAAAAGTAATCATGTCTTTTCTATCATCTAAGGATTTTGTCTCAATACCACGCTTCGACGGAAGCAATTTCAGTGTGTGGCATTTCCGTCTCAACATCCTTCTCGAACATCATAAGCTTCTTGACGTTGTAAAAGGTGCATCCAAATGTCCAACATCACCTCCTGCAACTGTTGCAGAAATTTCAACTTGGAAAGAGCAGGATGTAGCAGCACGCCACATCCTTGTGTCAACCGTTGATGAAAGTGTTCAGCACACCCTTATCAACTGCACAACTGCCGCTGACATGTGGACAAGAATCACCACACAACATCAGAAGTCTTCAGCCGAAAGCATTTTTTTCTTGCAACAAGAATTTTTCCAGTACGAATATGTTGAGGGACATAACATTATGTCCCATGTTTCTGCCATCGAACATATAGCTATACAGCTCAAGGACGCGGGAGTGACTATGGATGACACTGCCATCATGGCTAAGATCATGCTGACACTTCCAGCCTCATACGATCATTTTCATTCAGCCTGGCACAATGTTCCTGCAGGGGAGAAAACTCTGGCCTCACTTACGAGCCGCTTGATCCAGGAAGAAACACTCAAAAAAGGTCGTGGAGCCTGTGTCGATACAAACAATTCGGCCCCCAATTCGGCCCACGAAACTCACGTCAGTCTGGCGGAACAAACACGTCATCGACGACCAGCCAAAAGGGAAAATGGGCCAATCATGTTTGTGAGCACTGTAAGAACAAAGGCCACTCAATTGCAGTTTGCAGAACCAAGAAAATGGATGATGCCATCGCCGCAGGCATAGCAACTGCTCTACAAAAACTGAAAGTAGGACCAGGGGCCACTGGCCTTATCGCTACACAACCACCAGAAGAAAACAATTTGATTCAAGATCTTGAACCTGAGTTTGCCTTTTTTTCAAGCTCGACCAAGAACAGTTCATCAAACTGGTATGTCGACTCGGGAGCGACGATCCATATGACAGGTCAGACAATATTTTTCACAAACTATAAGACAATCGACCCAAGTCAGTGGCATGTACGAGGAATCGGCAATCATCAAGAGCACTTACAAGGAGTGGGCATGGGAGACATCAAGATTCAACTGGATGGAAACAACCGTTTCGCGTTACTGCGAGACGTGCTTTACGTGCCTAATCTAAAAGTGAACCTTTTTTCAGTTGGAGCTGCTGCAGACAACGGTTTTGAAACCCGTTTCAGTGCAACACGTGCTTGCATTTACCAAAAAGAGAAACTGATTGCAACTGGAACACGATTGAATCAAAAACTATAAAGCCTCGATTCAGTCGCGTTACTACCGAAGACCAGTATCCAATCGACGTTCGCTCTGGTCTCCGTCACGAAAAAGCCGTTTGAGATCTGGCATCGTAGATTTGTCCACGTCAACTCGGACACAATAAAAAGATTGATGACTGAGGAGCTGGTGCGCGGTCTAAGCGTTGAATCCCTCTCTTTCAAGAAACCATGCACTGGATGTGAACTGGGTAAGAACCATAGAATTCCCTTTCCAAAGTGTGGTCGTGAACGAGCGTCAAAAATTGGTGGAATTGTACATTCAGATGTATGTGGTCCTATGGATCGTCCGTCCCCAGGAGGCTGCCTCTACTACGTCCTTTTCAAAGACGATTTCAGCGGTTTCTGCGTCGTAAACTTCATGAAAAAGAAATCGGAAGTTCCAGCGCACTTCAAAAATTACCTACACAAACTGAAAAGCGATACTGGCCAAGATGTCAAGGTATTAAGAAGTGATAACGGAGGAGAATACTTCAGTGACGAGTTCCAACTCTATCTAACAAAAAAAAATATTCTTCACCAGACAAGTGTGGCCCGTACTCCCCAGCAGAATGGAGTGGCAGAGAGAGCAAACCGAACCATCATGGAAGCCGCCAGAAGTATCATCCACGAACAGTCAGTCTCTAAGGAACTCTGGGCGGAGGCCGTTAACTGCTGTGTGTACGTGCTGAACCGAACAGCTGGATCAACCATCAACACGACGCCCTATGAAATATGGTACGGTAAAAGACACCATGTTGATCACTTGAGAGTGTTTGGATCAACTGCATTTGTCCATGTCCCAAAAGAAGAACGAAAAAAGCTTGACCCTAAAGCAGATCGTTGTATTTTTGTTGGTTATAGCGAAACGCAGAAAGCCTGGAGATTTTGGAACCAGAGTACTCGACAAATAAAAGTCAGCCGAGACGCGACGATTTACGAAAAAGAGGGTACTTCTGACACCGCTGATGAAATCGTCATCACTGCCCCGTCAAAACCTATTTTGACTGAAATGAACGAAACTGATGAAGTCCAAGAAGAACCTACGGATGCAAGTGATCAACAAGAAGTGACAACTGCGCCGATGCCTGTTAATGTTGGGATCCAACGTCCACAGCGAGAGAAAAGGGCGCCAAATTGGATTCAGAGTGGAGATTTTGTGATGGGTGATAGCGACGATCTCGATCCCATGGACGCACTACTCTCAAGCACCGACGCATTGCAATGTGGCACCGAAGACATTGAAGAACCGAAATCCTACAAAGCTGTTCTAACGTCTCCTGAGGCCCAGCAATGGAAACAGGCGATGGAAAAAGAGTACCAATCGCTGGTGAAGAATGGAACCTGGTCACTCGTAAATCGACCTGCGGATCGAACAATCGCGAGAAGCGGCTGGGTCTTCAAAAGGAAATTCAATCCCCTTGAATCCATTCCCACTTTCAAAGCACGACTCGTCGCAAAAGGTTACTCGCAGGTGCCCGGACGTGACTACTTTGAAACTTTTTCCCCGGTTGCCAAGCACAACTCAATCCGCGCTGTTTTGGGAATAGTCGCTGCGCTAGACCTGGATGTCAAACACATAGATGCGACGAACGCGTTTCTTAATGGAACATTAGAAGAGGAGATATATATGCAGCAACCAGAGGGTTTCATAAATCCTGGAGAAGAGAATCTCGTGTGTCGACTTCACAAAAGCCTCTATGGCCTAAAGCAGGCATCAAGGACCTGGAATGATGTTGTCACTTCCTGTATGCTGGATTACGGTTTCACGCAAAGCACGTGCGATCCATGCGTTTTTGTGCTGGAGAAGAAAGAGTCGTACACAGTAGCCGCTTTCTGGGTTGACGATGGTTTGTTAGCAAGTAACAAGCCAAGTCAACTCGACGATGTCATTCAGCACGTCAAAACCCGTTTTGAAGTCACCTCAAGAAAGCTGAAGTATTTTGTGGGACTGAAAATTACTCGCAACCGCTCGAAACATCAACTCACAGTTGCGCAACCACTTTACTTTCAACAGATGTTGAAAACATTCAACATGGCAGAGTGTGATCCAAAGTGTGTTCCAGCGGATCCAAATACCATCTTAAGTAAGTCGATGTCGCCAACTTCCCAACGAGAAAAGTTCGAGATGGAAAAGGTACCGTATCGAGAGGCAGTGGGGGCTCTGCTGTATGCTGCAATAACAACACGCCCAGATATCGCTTACGCAGTTGGACAAGTCTCGCAATTTCTCGAGAAACCTGGTCGAGCACACTGGAAAGCAGTCAAGTGGATTATGGCTTACATCAAAGGGACCGTCGATTATGGTATTGTTTTCGAAGGAGACAACGCGGAGCTTTTGGCCTACAGTGACGCCGACTTTGCCAGGTGTACCGACACCCGCCGTTCCGTCACTGGATGTTTCCTCCAACTTAATGGACCACTGGGGTGGTGCAGTCGTCGCCAAGGAAATGTGACCACGTCCACTGCAGAAGCCGAGTACACTGCTGCATTTGAAGCCTCAAAAGAAGCTGTTTGGATGAAGGGCTTCCTCAACGATGTCGGAGTGCCGCAAGAAAAGCCTACTATTCTTTTCTGCGACAACCAGTCGGCAATAAAACTCTCTCTTAATCCTGAATCACATAGAAGAACTAAGCATTTTGATGTAAAGCTCCATTACCTCAGAGAGAAACAACGCCGTCAAGTTATCGCCACTACATACATCAGCACCGACAAACAATTGGCAGATTTCTTCACCAAACCACTCCCCGGTCACAGATTTAGGATGCTACGTGAAGCAATCGGAGTGAAGAAGATTTGAATTCTTTTTGTTGTGAAATATCGATTGAGGGGGAGTGTTGAAGTATTAAATACTTGCTTGTGTTCAATCTCATTTTTTGTGTGTTTATGGTTGGTACACTCCTGTTGGACCAGGGTGGTACCACTGTTCAATGTTGTCGTCTGCTACTCTTTTTTTTAACTTCAGTCACAAAACGTGTGTGCTCTTTCAGTGAACTAGTTCCGAGCAAGTTTATTACAAAGAAGAAAGCCAAATCGACAATATCGTCTCAGCTTTGTATTCATTTCAACAAAATGTTGGACGTTTCCGCAACCTCCTTAATTTTGATGATGTCAGTTTTTTAGAATTTATAACCATTTTGATTCAACAGTGAGCTTAGACCGAATCGGCGTCACTTTTTACAGGCACCTGTCCCACTTTGGACGGGGTCAAAAGAGGTAAAACGAGGTGTATTAACATTTATTTTATTTCTGCTTTTTGCCGTAAAAGTAGCAAAATACTAAAACGAAGTCTTCATAAGATATTACCTGAAATAAAAATTTTTATCATGCCCAAAATATATTATTTTGCTGTTAGAGAAGACAGGGGAGGAAGTGGAGCCAACACATTATCTATAATTTGGTTATTTAAATTTCTTAATTGATTTCCTTGATTATTTATTTGTAATTTCAGCTATGTCAGCTGACGAAAGTTTGAAAATGTGATAACTTATGAAAAACATGGAATTCAAATTTAAACAATACAGAAAGATGTTAAATTGTTTTACAAAATAAAATGCTTTTTGATTTACGATATAAACATCTTAATCAGCATTATCTGTCTGATAAATGTTCCGTTAAATTGAATTATTTCAAATTTTCGAGCTTTGACTTGCCCCACCCATGCAGGCCCATTTCGTGTCCAAAATAACACATGCCGTTTGAACAACTTTGACCCCAATAACAATTTTCACAGATAAAGTGATGTGTTTATAGTTGAAGGAGTAAAATTATTTTGCCATTCAAATATTATTAGGAAATCTCTGGTCTACTTACTTCCGATATCTGTAAAGGAATAATTATAAAAAATCATAAGAAAAAATTACCGATAAAGACTTCTTATCATTTTTATAATTTGTTAAATAACTCTATAAATAATTTAGACACGAGACTCAAGTTTCTACACAATTTGTAAAAACCTATTTCGAATAAAATGTGTAAATATTATTTTTTTATTATGATTACTTATATTTTTCGCGGCACTGTACAAATCGGTACAGTGTCCAAGATGGGTCTGGTCTCCCTTATTTACTTCAATACACAAAAAATTAAGAAAGGAACTATAATAATGGACATAGAATTAAATATATTCCTATGCATTTTTGTGAAGAAATAAAGGCATATTGACATTATTTGGGTTTAAGTGGTTTCTAATCACAAAGCTTAGTTCTCAAGCACTAGAAAACAGTTCTTCAAATGGCACAGATGTAGGAAGAATGTATTAAAATTTAATCGCAACTTTGGAAGAGGAAGCAGCGCATTTCGGTTTTTTCATTCTTCCAAATTCCAAGGAGTCAACAGCGAGGAACAGTAGAGGCAAATCGTTGTACTCTACAACACAAATGATTTCATTTCGCTTTTTTGCTTGGTCACTCTCCTTGTTAGTTGGCGTTTGATACAGTCATGGCGTTATCATGATCGTTCCCAATACCAATCGAGTTTTTTGTTGTTTTTGAACTGGTTGCCACCGGTGTTTCAACTGTAAGCGTACTTTTTTTAGTAGAATCAATTTGGTGTTTCGTCTGCTTTTCAGCTTCCTCCGAAACTCTTGGGAAAGGGGAAGGTCAGCTTCTTGGATGTAAAGAAAATTTACGGTAATTAGATTTTGATACCAGTTACTGTGAAAAACTACAGTATTACCTCGGATCCAAAAAGTTAGTAATAAGATGAGTTGTTGGATATTATATAGTAATAGTGAAACGAATGTTCAGCCCACTTAAAAGATCTTCTTTGAGCTGTGTAAGAGACGAGATGTAGATTTCTGCCTCCCTCCGATTCAAGAAATACACTACCAATTGAATCGAAGGAATAACCCTCGAAAACCGACAGATAATGTTGGGATGGAAGGTTACGGTCACTTCGTTAGGTAGCTGCAACATTTCGGTGGCTGAGACAAGAGTTTTCCACTCATATTTCTGTACGTTCAGATCTGAACGATCAATGGCCGAGGGTGAGAGAGAATTTTTTACATACTCCTTAAGCTCGACGAAACTAGCAACCATTGTCAGCGTCGAGTTCCAGCTAGTGACTACGTTTTGAGCCAAAACCTTACCCGTTCGGTTTCTGCATAACAATTCTAACTTAGACGTGGCTTTAAACACTTTTATGAAAGAAAGCCACGATGGCGTTTGACCATGATAAAATTGAAGAAAGTTGATGATTTCTTTCAATAGAGCCCTTGACTACAAGACTTGACAAATTAAACGTTACTTACTAGAGAATTAAGGAAAGAATTTCAAATGAGCCTTACTTATCCTTGTCAACAATTTTCCCATCGACAGTAATCTTTTTCAATCAGGTGGCTAAGTTCTTTGAAGTGTAGCATTCTTGGTGGTGTTCTGTTGCCAAAACGCGACAGAAGATTGTCATCAAAGAGTTGGTGAAATGCACCGTCGCATTAACGTATTTGCGATTGTTCCGGCACGTCCAGGAATCTGTAGTGAGCGAAACTCACTCTACAGGCATAACTCATAGATAAGCTTGTTGGCGGCTACCCTGTACATTTTTTAAAGATAGTTTTGAGTGTTGGTGCTACGTGACGGTAGACTTACTAGCAGATCAATTGCCATAACGAAAGCGTTGAAATGGACATGATTAACGGTAGAGAGGCAATGTCTCACAATGCTAATCCGATCACAATAAAGAGCAATAGCTCACGTGCAATATAGGCCATTGTATTAGTCCTGCTTGGATAAGGATTATCTCTGCCCTTACTAGAAATGCAATAAATGAAACCAAAGAGAAAAAGAGCTAATAAGGGGCAATACTTACCAGTCGAAGTTGATATCGACGTTCCCGAACTACATGAAGCAGATTAACTTTCTATACTATCTTGGGCACTTAATCGACTCATTCGGCACAACAGTTTCATCGGCAATGCCATCTGTTGCGGTAGATTCATTTTCAAAATACTATTGTATTAATTTATATTGAAGTACGAATTTTAGTCATAAAACAGAAACATTTTACCCAAAGTATCTTCGTCGGGGTTGTGGTCCTCTAACGATCTTCTTGGTCTTGCTCTTCGCTACCGTTTTTGGCTGTGCCTTATTATTTTTGACCGCACAATGATATAGAGATCATTATGGTGCGTTTAGAGATTCCTCATCATGTTCGATGTGCTTCCATTAAACGGCATCTAAGTGGGACAATCAAACATTGGCAAATTTTGTGATCTAAGGATCTGATTTTTTCAAAATAAGTCCACACAGAACTACGAATTCGTCTTGCATTTCAGACCTCTGTTGATATGATATGAGGTGTGAAAAGCCATTATTAATGAATAACGTAAAAATTCTATATGACGTACGATAAGGTTAATTGTTTAACGAAACAAATGTGTAATTAACTTGCCTCGATGAACGTGCTAGGAAGATGTGATTCACAATATGAAACTCAAAAGGTACGAATTGTTTGCCGTGTTTCACCTACGATGCCGTCTATGATCCACACGGCCAAAGAATTAATTTATTAAACAGAATATCATTAAACGGTTGTATTTGAAGGTAATTTTCAAATGTTGTGAGGTTTGGTACCTACGAAAAATATTCCCAGGCTCCATAAAAGAAGCAACTTTAAGACAATTTTAGGTCTTATTGGGCAAACTGTATCTATCCTCATCCACAAAAGTTTACTATTTTACTGACTGAGTGGCGTGTGTTTCACGTTCAAGTGTTTCACAAAAAGCACAGATTTGTGGATATAATAAAGTTCTTGCAATGAAAAGTGTCCGAAGTCGTATCTTTACCATGAAAAGAAGTATCAAAATGTACTTTTTTCGCGCATTCAGTAATTTTGATTTAGCACTTACATAGTATAACATAAAGAATTCAAGAACCTCAAATTTTAAATTCGAGAAGGTGTGATGAGGCTAACTCCTCAGCCAACACCGTTAGCTGTCAATCACTGGTACCCCCACTGCACGTCAACCAGAGAGGACAATTCCAATCCCAGGTCACCCAAAGGCACCCCAGCATCAACCCACCATCACGTGATCCATTAGAGAAAGTCTACAGCCACGTAAACTGCCACATCCACAATTCAGGTCCACCATACACGCACCCGCGTCGCCTATAAAAGCCCGGAGCCGTCGCTGCCTAAGGAAGGAGTTAACACCATGACTACCCAATTGTACTGTTTCGTGCCTGACAAGTTAATACACCAGTTAATCTAAAATGTGCATCTAGTTGCTGTAGTTATCCTTAAAGTACGCACATGACTAAGGATTCTATTAGCAATAGGTTTGCAACGTATTGCTTAGCCTTATAGACGGTGACCGTTTTGATTTTTATAGTGCAATGTGTATCTCTTTAACAATATTATTATTATTTGTATTGCACACTTGTATGCTGAAGGAATAGCACCGTGGATTAGTTCTGCATTCAAGCATTGTGGCACTAGAGTTCAAATTCGTTACTTAGTTAGGTCAATTTTTTTAACGACGTTAAAATAGCATAAGAACCTACTTAAAGGGTTTTGTGAACCGTTTAAGGAATGAGTAAACACCATCGATATTTTAAAAAGGAAAATGGATATAAGCCGACGCCTATGGGATTGGAGGCTCATCGTTCCAATTGGAACAATTTTAGAAATTGGGCCAACGTCTTGAAAAAATAGAACTGACCTATAATATTTAAAATGTTAGTTCTATTTCTCCCAGTCCTATTATACCGCCAATCCCAATAAAAGATGAAGTTTTTGAAATTGAATATACGATCCCCAATATTCCGTTGTCGTTCAATAATCATTTTGTTTTAATTACATTCAAATGCTATTACATGAAGCCGCTAGGTATATCGAAAACATATGTCACACAAATTTTTCATCATGGGAGGTTCTAGGTACCACCTATCCATATCCTTTTTTAAAAAACCGATGGCGTTAACTCATTACTTAAATGCAGAGTTGGGGGGAGCGCGCTCTGAGCGATAGCGAAACGCGAGCGCGCTCACGATTTTCAGTGAGCGACGAGCGAGAGCCGCTCAAATTAAAAAAACGCGAGCGTGAGCTTGAGAGAAAAGCTGGTGAGCGAGCGCTCACACCGTTTTATTCCATCTTTCGGCAGTAATTTAAACTGTTTTTAATATAGCAAAGAATTTGCGGGAACGACACAGTAAATGCGCAGACGACGCAAACAATTTTGTTTTTTTTTGCATGATTTAAAATCTTTAATTAAGGAGATGTAATATTAATTTTTTGTTGGTTCTTCCAAAGATTGCGTTATTTCTTATGGCTTCCAATTCAAGTAATATTCACGATGGAGAAGACCGAGACGAAGACTATGAAAAAGGAATTTGTGTTACTTCACATTCAGATTCAGAACCTTTTGATGACTCTCTTTGTGATACATCGTAAGTATAGTTAACTAAGTTCCATTTGTATTGTCATTTCATATTTTCTAATCTGCTGTAGGGTGAAGGAAAATGAAGTCAGTCAAGTTAGTGCTGATAGTGCGTCAAATAAGTCAAGAATTCAACTGCCAGCCAAATATTTCACACTCATGCACGACCAGATGAGTGGGAAGGGATTTAAGGTTCAATGCATGTTATGCCATATGCATAAGACCAAGTACGGAAAAAATGGAAAGGCAGAGTACTTGTCCATAACCAACAACTCGGTGTACAATGCTAAAAGGCATATTAAGGTATATACTTTTCAAAAGTGATAGCGTAATAAGATTAATATAAGATTTACTCCCAGTTTATAATGGTTTAATATTTATCGTTCTAGACTAAACACCCTTCCCATCTCTCTGATTTCATTGCTTCGTGGAACAATAAGAGAGGAATCCGCATCTCAAGCTACAAGCAATACAACAAAGAAAATGACACAAACCAAACTGAATGATCATTTGCATTCGAGTGTCTCAAAATTTAAACAAATAAGAGTCCAAGAAGAACTTGACGAGACGATCTTGGTGGGAAACATTTTATTATATATTTCGAAACAGGACAATATATTTTTCTTTCATTTTTTATACAGAATCATGTCATCGCAGATCTTTTGCCATTAAGCGAAATCGAAAAAGACGGATTCCAGAAGCTTATTGGGGGATTCATTGGCCCACTTGTCATCAGAAGTCGGCGTTCGCTGATCGAGATTTTAAACCAAAAATACGCAAGAACTAAATCAAACCTTATTTCAGAACTTGAAAAGATGGATTATGTTTCCACCACAGCTGACTGCTGGACATCCCACCGCAAGAGCTTTTTGGGAATGACGGTTCATTGGCTAGGGGAAGGAAAGGATGCGAAAGAGATTATCCATCGAAGTGATTGCCTTGGTGTTCGGCGACTTTATGGAGCACACACTTACGGTATGCTTGCCAAGGCAATGGCAAATCTCCATACTGAATTCCGGATTAGCAACAAAGTAAACATCACCATTACCGACAACGGGTCGAACTTTCTAAAAGCTTTCAAGATGTTTCCATCTAAGGAAAAGGAAGACTTACCAGGAGCTTCGTGTGAAGAAGATGACTTAATTTACGATGAAGATGACAGTGAAGACGTCATTTACGCTGATATCGGTTTGATTTTGGATCATCGCAACGACATTCCAGTGGACGTAGAAAGCGGCGAGCCCTGTGGCCTTGCGGTGCCGATGCAAGAAAGTGAGTTAAAGACAACTCAAGATGAGATGGAGTTCGAAAGCGACAGTGGTATTTGCGACGTTGAAGGTAGAATTTTTCTTCCTCGTCATTTCCGCTACACTTGTCACTCCTTAAATCTGATCGCCAGAGCAGATGTCAAAAACATCACCAATCGTCAATTTACAAAATTGAAAAAGCAGTTGGATTTAAAACTGTCTGCCGTTTGGAACAAACAAAGTCGGAGTTCCCTAGCTTCTGATTTCATAAGAAAGACAATAGGTGAGTTATTCGTTATCCATAACATAACACGGCGGAACAGCTATTACAACGCGATGCGCAAAGTGCATTATTTCGTATCGAAGAAAAATGAAGAACTTCAAACTAAATTTTTTTTTAACATTTCAAGCTTAAAAAACTGTCAGCCGCTGAACAAGAATTCCTTAAAGAGTTCTTATCGTATGAAGCCAATTTCTCAAGCCTTGGACGTGTTCCAAAACGAAGAAGCAATGTCATTGGGATGTGTTCTTCCTGTCATTACAATATTGAAGGACAAACTTACAAGTCTCCAACAAGATAGATGTATCGTCCATTGCATTCCACTTGTCAATTGTCTCTTCGGTGGTGTAAATAGAAGATTCAACACCTTGTTTGACGACGACCATATGCGTTTAACGGCTATCAGAGACCCGCATTTTAAGCTATCTTGGGTTCCAGAAGAATAAAAAAAAACGATATTGTTCTTCTTAAAAAAGAAGTTCAAAGGCGTGCAAATGCAATAGTTGAGTGAGTATAGCGTTGTGCAATTATTCGTTGATCTAGTTAATTGAAATATCTTTTATTTTTCTGGTTTAGCGCAAATGAAAGTAGCTGCGATGAAACAAGTCAAAGTGATAGTTCACCCTCCAAAAAGAAATCTAAAAATCAGTTTTTGAACAGCCTAAGAAAAAGGGCCTCTACCGAAATCGGGGAAGTAGATCGGTATTTCAATGATGTCGCCGGCTCTCTGGAAGATCTAAGTCGTTTCCCGACGATTAAACAGATATTTATGTAACATATTTTATTCCTAATACTTTCTGTGAAATTATTTAGCCGATGCCTAATCTATGTTTTTCTTTAAATAGGGAATACAATAGCGCGCTTCCATCATCTGCTGCCTGCGAAAGACTTTTTAGCACGGCTGGTCTCATTTTTGTTCCGAAACGGTCAAACTTATCGGATAGCAATTTCGATAAGCTGGTTTTTTTTAAAACAAAATGGAATGTCGTCGAGGAACTGGCAGAGTTGCCCTTCAAAAACTACCTACGTAGCAAAAACATTTTTGATGCATCTTTGTGCCAAAGTTCCCCTTTTGTTTTGATGTTGTGTTGTAACAATATGTTATTAACAGTCAATTTTTCCAGTCAATTAAATTTATCAATGAAAAAATGGCCGATAGAAGTTGTCTAATTTTCGTTCGCTAGGCTGCGTTAACCTGAAATTTACAAGAAGCTTAACCAACTGTCTATGTGCATTAAGAGAGAGGCAAAGAAATTGAAAAGTAATGAAGGGTGATCAAACAATATTGAATATGACGTTCCTAGCAAGCGAAAACGGGTTGAAGATACATTTCGGCTGTGTCTTACCTCCGCGTATTGCGAAAGAAACGCAGATTTCATTCGGTAATTGTCTGACAACCAATAGACAATTTTAACATTTTTTACCTTTTTTTGTAAGGAAATATTACTACTAGTTCAAAAAGTATTTGGCCGGGCTCTTCAAAACCATTTTACAATATTTTACCTCTTTTTCTGATTACAGCATTATGGAACGAGTATTATGATTACCAAAAGGCAAAGGAAATGCGTATTTATTTCTATTGTATAATTATATACCAGATTCAAATTAGTTTACAAACTAGTTGATCTTCCCATTTATATTGCTTGTACGCTGTCTTAAATTGTTTGAACGATATTTATATTAAATAATGAAATAGAATTTAATATTCTAGCCAAGAAAATTCCTTTTTTTTCAAGATGTCCATGTTTCCCTAAAATTCTTCGCACAAAAAACAAGACAAAGAAACGCGGTAATAATTGATTTTAAAAGACCATTTGCTTAACTGCAATGGTTGATCTTGACGGTATCAGACAACCTGGAATAAATTACTGATACCGTTTCATTGTAAATGTGGTTATTCCTCAATAATTTCCTTAAAAATAGTTGCTGCTGAGTCATCGCCTGTTAGATGATTTCTTTGTCGATATTCATTTGCAATTTTTTTTCCTTGTCACTTGTCGGACACGGCACGATAGGCTCTTGAGGACCTCCACAGATTTTTCTACTTCCCTCCCCCCCCCCTCCTACTTTCCAAAACCTATAATCATCTTAGGATCTTTTTTTTGGTAACCCGATAGCTTCCAGGCAGGCTCTTGAGTCCCTCTATGATCCTCAGCTATTCTACGTATATCCTATGTGGAAAAAAATATGTGTAGTATGTGAATTCCATATACCTAACGACCTTACATTTGTTTAACACCATTTAACTGTAATTAAAATAAACATGAATATTAAACGACAAAAGAATTTTTGAAATATATTATTCAAAAACTTGAACTTTTATTGACGTTTTTTCGACAGTGACGAAGCCATTCATTTACTTGGAACTGTATCATTGATTTTTTATCATCACCAGAAAGGTCTTCGTTGGCGAAAACGGTTCCTGCAAGCAACAATTAATTTCGTTATGGAGTTGATAAAACCTTATCGAATTTGAACATTTTTCTTTTTCGAAGAATTTGTGGTTTTCTGTCTACGTAAATTACATTCCGATTTCGCAGGTAAAAAGTTTTTCCATTATTGACTACACTGTTTTCTGGGGGTTCACTTCACCCATTCAGAGCAACATTGGAATCTGAATGGCTACATAAATGTTTTTAATGAATTGTGTGATAAAAAAAAGGAATACAGATTTATTCCACTATTATTTCCTGCCGAGTCTGTAATGGAATTCCGCAAATTCAAAATTTCATTTAAAATTTTCTTTTGTTATCTTGATTTACCTGCATTTGGAAATTCAAAGAGATTATTTGATTACCTAAGTGCTGTAGACTATTTGCTTCTGTCTTGGACGACTGTTCTGATCCACTGTGAGACGGCGGATGACTTAAAAAATAAGATCTAAAAGACAAAATCACAATTCATCAGGAACACTGGTGAGCTTAAAATTTTGTTAATCGAACCTCTTATCCACATACACACAATAGAGCAGCGTTTGAGATGATTAAGAATTTGAACTGGAATATTGCTGAGCATACTTTGGCCTACAGACGCATTCAGCACTCTTCATTCCCTAATCACAAGTATATTATCTGGAAAAAGCGTTTCTTTTTCACAATACCTATGTGTTTTTAGGTTTAAAAAATTCCAAGTTTACGACGGAAAATTTTTACATAATTTAAAATTATGTTTAATTTTGGCTTCTTAAAATAAGTGGTTTTAATTGATTCTTTCGTAACTGTCCTAAGGATGTAAATATTGTATTCGGCAGCCGTTTTTAGACTGATGTTTAAGTAGAAACGCTACGTTTATAGCACGAGGAAAGTTTTAGTTGATTTTTTGTAGTTCAGCTGATATAGAAGGAAACTGACATAATTTTATGTTGCCAGTTAATTGACAAGAAAACATAAAGCATATCGCTTCGAATTTCATTTGGAGATTCCTCGCTACGAACACGATTTATAAGTTGTGGCTTCTCGTTTAACTGCATCCCTACCTCCGACAGTAAAAGAATTTTTACGTAGTATTAATATATTTTATTAGTAGCATTATTCCACATGGATTGCCAGCAATTAGTGACTGTGGATGGTGATTGCTTTTTTTCAATTAAGTTGCAGGAGATCTGAGCAACTTACATATTAACCTGCACATCTGTTGCATGTGCTGGAAGTTAAACATGTTATTGGATTACCAGCAGTTGTAAGAAGTTGAATTTTGTTGGGGATTTGAATAGGCTATTGACGAGGACCCTAGGTGACTATTTTTTTTTATAGATTCCTTTAATGCGTGTAACTTATCCTAGTTCGTAACGGTTTTTGCTTTTTTAGGACCCGAGAAACTGTATGTTTCCTGAGAAAGCCCATACGTGGTGTATTATTTAAAATTTTCGTCAAGCTCAAAATAGTATTTGACGGATTTTCTAAGAAAATAACAACTTTACCGCAATTATTTTTAGAAGCTGAAACGTCCAGTGACAGGAAAATGTTTTTCTTCCTTTTCATGGGACAGATAATATCACGGTCTTCACTTCTTTCAGACATAATGGCTGTGTCCAACCTAAATATACCAAGGAACTAAAATAAACATTATAAAGTAATTCAGAAATTTAAAACAATAATAATATGCATAATGCCACTTTTTGCCCAAGCAAGTTCTTGAAAAAAAAACTTTGATAATTCCTCTTAAGTATTTATAGCAGATTACTTGCCATTCTCATCTAACCAATTCAGTTTGATTTTCGGGTCTACAAGCGCAGAGAGAGCTAGTTCACCGTATTCAAGGCAACGAGAAAAAGAAGAGTTTCCAATGCTGACCATAGAAGAAATAAATGATTTACAATGAAAGACATCACCCTTTTCCTTAAACAATCATCTTCTTTTTCAAAATAGTTCATCTTGCCAGGAGGCATGCTGTGGACACTTTCATGTCCGATAGAAAGACATCTAGCGCTTCAGCTAGTGGCCTCATGATCGTCCCATATTCCTTGATGCAATCTTTCTCCATAGAGTATTAGATTTTGAAGCGCTCGAAAACACTTCAAACTTAAACGTTTCCCGCTCGAAGCGCTCGAACGTACTTCAAATCTCGTTTCCCATTCTTTGCCAGATAATTAAATCTTTCAACTGCATCGAAGAAAGAATTCCAGTGCGTTTCAGTAAGAGTAATGAACATTAACTTCAATTTGGCTTCAATGACATAGGATGACTTGGAGCTCTGCTTTGTTTGACACGAAGAGATTTCAGTTTTCCTTCTGAGGATTCCCCTAGTTTCTTATCACATTTGGTTTCAATTTTTCAAAAGCACCATTACTCGCACTCAGATTCAATGTGTAGCTAGCGCATCGCTGACGAGTGGGAAGAGAGTAAATATCATTGGCGCTTTCCTTTTCCCATTAAGTATTTGCCATTGGAATGAAGCCGTCACGTTCGTCAACTGAGTGGAAAAACTCGCGACGCTCCTCTTGCTCAGCAATTTCTGATACGCTGGATGTTGTCGTACCTATGCTGTTTTCAGCGTCGCTCGCTAAAAATCACATCAAGTAGTTTAACAGGGAAACATCACTGTTGCCTCGGCATATTTCTGCGCGACGCTCATGCGGTAACGAAAACTGACTAGCCGAAGACGCAGAAAAAGCCAGTTTGTTCTTCATACTTACATTTGGAGTGAGCTTCTAGTTTCCAATGACTTGCAGCAATAGCGGAAAAGAGATAAGACAAAAGGCTTTAACAAAGACATTTCCGCTGTCGCTGATCGTGGCCACTATTGTCGATATTAAATCGAATTCTTCGTGAATAGATTCAGTTAGTTTCACCAGAACTTCATAATCGCACTTTTCTTTGACACAACGAATGGTGAGGCAATGCGATGCTTGTTTGAGATCTGCAGGTATCCAGTGTAGGGGAAATTGGACCCATCTTGTACAGTGTCGGTTTTCCCCATATCTATTACCCCACTTACGCTAAATTTCGTAAATTTGTTTGCAAGTGAATTTCGATCATTTCCCCCACTCTTCAGAATTTATATCCACGTTTTATGTGAGTTTCTTAGAATTTATAACGGTTTTTATTTAACGATGAACTTAATACCTGATGAAGATAATATCTGAAGTTCAGGACTTTTAATATCCCTGTAAAATTTTCATTTTACTATAGATACGGGGGTGGAGTCAACGATAGAGGAGATTGGAGCCAATACACTATCGATAATTTGGTTTTTTCAATATTTTTATGGATTTCATTGATTCTTTATTTGTAATGTCATGGCTGCTTCAGCTGACAAGATATTGCATCTTTTTGCAAAACAAAATGCTTTTTCACTTGCAATAAAAAATATAAAGAAGCATTAGCTGTATTTTGAGTTTCCGTTAAACAGAAAAATTTCAAATTTTCTAGCTTTGACGTGACCTCTCCCTTGCACGCCCATTCCATATCAAATATCACCCATGCTGTTTGTACAACTTGGGCACCAAAAACAATTTTCGCAGAAAAGGCGATGTGTTTTTAGTTGAATGAGTAAAATTATTTTGCCTTTCAAATATGATTAGGAAATTTCTGGTCTACTTACTTCCAAATCTATAAACGTATAATTTTAATGACTTTCTTCTCATGAGTTTTCCATAGACAAAAGCTAGATGTTAATTAGGATCCATAGATTTAATTGTAATTTTTATCAAGTTTTCAGTTTCTCTCCAGTAGCAATCAACGTAAGAAAAAAAAATTGTTTCTTTTGTATGGGTTGATAGAATTGTATGTTTTGATTTAGTCTAGCTTTTCCCAATTTGTTGAATAAAAATTTTCCTTCCTTATTCGTATTCGCCGTTCTTATTCGTTATGTAATTTTGTATTGTATCATTCCGAATACAATTTCGAATAAGTAATTTTTGTGTACGACAGGAAGTCTTGTTTGATTACTTGTTAGTATAAGTATAAGCATTTCCTGTTCCTCTCGCTTGTTTTTGTGTTACCAAGATGATCGTCTGGTCTGCTAGTCGCCAACGTTTTTCATATTCTCATAGCCAGTTAGCCACAACGTTTGCGGTTTTTTCTTTTCCGGTTTTCGTCGTTACGAACGTTTTTATTCTAAAAGGTATAATTTCATTGATAAGTATTTACACTACACTCACGTTTAAGATACATATGTTTATTTTCAGTTGAGCTATTGCCTATTGATACCAAACCCCTAAGCTAATGAGTTGGGTAAATCATGTCGGAAGACTTTGAGTATGATTCGAATGTTATTAATAATAATTATCCGGAAGGAAGAAGCACCTAAGAAAATTCAACTTCTTCTGCATCAGAATCAAGTGAAGATGAAGAGAACAATCATAATCCTATACATGAGAAGAAAAGTGACGCTGCTGGTTCTTCTTCTGGAAAGCCTCGTTGTGAAGATGTTATTGTGGCTGAAGGCTACAGTTAGTATAGCCGTCCCTGTTTTTCTTGCTTTACTTTTTCTATTAAGCTGATTCCCAAGATTAATAAGAACATAATAGGCACATGTAAGAAGTGTAAAATGGCATTTAGTGGCCAAATTTGGTCAACAACCAATTGGATAAGGCACATCAAGGTAATAAAAATACTAAGGTCAACTTACTAGTCTTGGCATAATATTCCTAATAATACCTTACATCTTTTAACTATCTCAGAAATAGACTTTTTTATTGATTATAAGACACAGAAGAAGGAACTGAAACATGCTAGAGATAATGTAGCTGTTTCGTCAAAGGTAATTACTGCAAAGAAGAAAAGAATTACTGTTCGTCAATCCAAGCTGAATTTTTCGTTACCTAAGGCTCCATCCAAACTACCTAAGTTGGAACAGAGCAAAATTGATGCTCTGATTACGAATTTTATAATAAGTAAAACGATTCCCCTCAATGCGGTTGCTCCTTCTTTTATTACCATTATTAACGGTCTAAATACAAGAGCCAATGTCGTGGGTGCTAAAAAACTAGATCACTGATCAGAGAAGAAAAACCGAAATTTGAAGAAGAACTTACTAGTGCCTTGGCTGTTACCAAATTTATGTGTTTAACTGCAGATATGTGGTCTACGCCACATTCATCGTGGATCGGTATCACACCTCACTGGCTCGAAGAAACAAGTCTAACAAGAAAATCTGAAGCACTTTGCTGCAAAGAATGACTGGTAGTTAAGTCAAATTTTATTTGCCAACGGAAAGTGTTATCTTGTTTTTATTTTTTCTAGGCAGCCACACGTTTGACGTTCTACCTAATTTCCTTGAAAATGAAATAATAAGGTTCAACATAAAAGGAAAGGTGTGCTGCATAGTATCCGACTTTTGTGTCAACATAGAGAAAGCGGTGCAGTCCATGCAAGCCAACCACAAGGAAAGGGTGAATGACACTCGACTTCGCAAACTACAAAAGGCAAAAATGATGCGAAAAAAACAAAAAGGAGCTCCCTCCCAAAAAACAAAAAAAAAACTCCCTGTTGATGTTACTGCTGCTGATGGTTGTCGGTAATTCTAATTCGTTATTTCTATAGCCCAAACTTATTTTCCTTGGGTCTCTGCATGTAGACGATCTCGGCATTGATGACCATTGTTATATTAACCATAACAAGGACACTTTAAATTGTTAGAATGAACCTCAAGATCGACTTCCTCTGCGAATCAGATCTCACTCTTTTGAAGGGATACCTGGTTGTGATGGAGCCAATAGCAAGATACTTGCAACGATCTCAACGATGACTTGCAAAATGTCTTTCAATCCGAGACAAACGATTATCTCGGTTGTGTCATACCTTGTCCCCAAAAGGTAAAATCGGCCATGGCTGAATACAATGATCTGGTTCCCAATGGATATGGAGTTGCAATTTCCCGTGGGCTTCTCGGCAATATTGACTGGGAATTAGTCTTTAACCAATTAAGCACGAAACATTCTAAGCTCTTGTTATGAATTTGCGATTATTGTTAGATTCAAACCACAGTCCACTCAAATTTCAAGTTGAACTGGATAGCCAAAGAAAATAAAATGATTGCGAAAAAAGTAAGGATCTTAAATGAAGCCGAACTGGAAAAACTACATCTTCAAGGAGATACGTCCCACTGTGCGAAACTGGAAGAAAAGTATATCCCTTCGAGAGGAACATCGTTAATGAATGAACTCGACCTTTTATTGGTTGATAACTATCGAACCTTAAGTTCATTACATAAATACCCCTTGTAAAAACTCCTTTTCTCTCGTTTAACACTGGCCTCTCGCCGAGCGTCCCAGTCGAACGTTCTGTTCCTTTGGTGTGGACTACCAGAAGAAATCGTTTGTCTGATGAGTTATTTAGGACACTATTTTTTTACGCTTCTACTATCTTTTTCACACGCTTATTTTTAAAGTCTACAAAAGGCTGTAAGTGGTCTGGTCTTATGATACTGGCATGTCTTGTTTGAATTATTATAAAAGGCAATCTTACATCTTAAGTATTTTATATACTGATATGGATCTCTTGTAACCAAGTCAAAACCAAAAACAACAAATTATGTTCTTTTCCTTCTTTGAAATTTGCCAAAATCTTGCCACTAAACTCTCAATGCCTTGTCATTCGTCAACATGGTTGCCAAATGTGATTTCAATTAAGATCGTTAAATTTGAATATTTGACTACCCAACTCTGGAATACATTGTTTCCAAAATATTTCCTATTATTACACTTAACGAAGTCGGTGAATGTTTGATTGTGCAAGGTGACAACAAGTAGTCATGCTATATCAATAAAAACGTGCATTTAAAATTCAATATACTTTTTTTCTAAAGGCAGGCTTAATGCATTTTTATTCAATATTTGATTCGAAAATTTATTCATTATTCGGTATTCGAAAATTATTCATATTCGTGAATAAAACGTCCACTTCATTCGTTATTCGTAATTCGTATTCGTTTACAAACGAATCAAGTTTATCTATCAATCGTCTATCATGTATTGGATTGTAAATGCACATTTATATTGGTATACCATGACTACTTGTTGTCGCCTCCCACACTCAAACATTCGCTGACTTGGTAAAGTGTACCAACAGGAAATAATTTTTGAAAAATGGCATTGGCTGTTGGATTTAGACCGTTTATAAGGGCAATAAAAGAAGTATCATCAACCGTGTTGAGGGGAAGCGCTTTACTTATTACAAAATTCGTAATCAGAGCATCAAATTCAGGCTCAGTAGAAATAGCGAAAATATTGCTAAAATGGCGACGGTAAATGGTTCCCAACACAACACATAGCGCACTTGTCAAATCACAACTGACCTAAATTGATGAACGAATTATGAACTCTGAATATAGCTGCTCTGGTATAGCTGATCTGAAGATTTATCTGTTTCACAAAATATTCCATTTTGATGTGCTTTATTTAAATAAAAAACAAAGGAAAAACTATAGGCAACACCACATAATCAATTTTTGTAGCCATATAAAACAGAAAAGCACAAAAATACTATGTGTACACATTAAACGTTCGGTGTTGTGCGTAGATGTTGTTGTTCTTCACATGTGGACTTGTTCTTGCACAGTTGTCGAGTTTCTCACAGTGTCTGCGCGCAACGTTTCTTTTTTGCGTACAACAGAAAACTCTAGTCTCTTCGAAGCTTGATTTACTTTGGTCCGAAATATCAAACGTCACGTTGCGGAAAACTCGTAATAAGGTCATTGAGACTGAGGGATAGGTAGGTATCAGGAAATGTCTTTATAATGTTAATTTCCTTCAAGATATTTGAATAAATTCCTTTGCAACATGTCTTTAATAATAAATCTTTTTAAATATTTACTACACTTTTCCATTTCCGTGTAGAAAAACCTTTTTTAATCAAAGTTAGTGAAGGAAAACGATTCATTGACCGCTGAAATAATAGCATCCGACGTTCTAATAAAACATATCAGTTATAGTTTCTAACAAACACTTCTTCATTACCTTCAAAATTATTTCAGTGAATTCATCCTTTACTTTCTCCCTACGTGGATTTTCGGATCTGACAACCCAGCTCCTGTCGATGTGGCAAGTCCACAACGAGATTAACAATCGACACAGACATCAAAACAGAAATCGGACCAGAAAGAGTTTTCCACCAACCAGACGACGTGGAGGAAATAACCAGACTGAGGCACGAAGAAACCTCCATGCTTCATTGCCATCTGAAACACAAAAGGGAGGAATATCAGCAGGAATTTGAAAAACTGAGGCAGCGTTACACCCTGTTGAACCAAGGAGAACTCAGGCATTGGCTTTGAAAAACCTACAGTTAGAGAAGTTGCCTAAATTTGTTATTGAATGCGATGTTGCTGGGACAGAAAAGCACAGTCAAATTTTGGACTCAAAAGACTCCAAGCTGCAGCAGATGAGGAAAGCCTTCTCAGATCAAGATGAATTGATTAGGAAGTTGCAGAAAGAGGTGAATGAGGTGAAATGTTCTAATGCCTAAGTAAGTGATAAACTTAAGAAGAATGAATCTAAATGGTTTACTACTGGCAAGTTTGAGGAGGTGTGGAAATTCATCTCAGAGCGCCATGTTGTTTCGAAAGAAAACGAAAAGCTACTCAGGGCGTTTAGTTGTCAGAAACGAGAACATCAGGAGGAATTAGAAGAGCAGAAACAACGTCAGGCGCTTTTTGCGGAAGAAACAAGAGTTGAAATTGGAGAAGATGATGCGACTCCTATCAGATCACAACATTTCAGTTTCGTCACTCTTTTCATCCGTTTAAGTCTCGTCAGTCTCATCAGTCTTGTCAGCCTTTTCAGTCTCATCAGTCTTATCAACCATTCCAGTTTGATCAATCTAATTTTTTGCTCTACCAATCATTTCCAGTAATTTTAGTTATTCCCAGTTCATATTACAGTTACATTAAAGTTCTTGTTGTTCTTTCTTCTTCGAGTTGGATAGCTGTGGTTGGTCGAAATATAGTATTTCAGTAAATTGCCACTTTTCAGCTATTTCTTTCTAATAACTACTCCCAAGATACAGTTTCTTATCTAATCACCTTTAAAACTCTTTTAAATTTTCAAGTCCTAGCATTTCTCTATTCCTCCTAATCGGTGGAAAGTGTTGAGGCCTTATTATTTTTATGGTCGCATCATTGGATCAATAAAGAAGATGATCACCCACGTCCATTCATCGACAATCGCGTGAAAAGGATAAGGGACTTCAGCGGAACGCATACATCTACGTATAAAAATGTCCAATAGGCAGATAATCCAGCTGACCTTCCAGAGGTGCCTCCTTCAATAGATTACAGGCGTCTAAATTATGGAAGGCGGGGTTGGAGATTAAAAAATCCAAGGTAATGCATGTCGCCATTAAAGGAGCAGATCCAGTCGTAAAGCGCATCTCTACTGTAATAGACATAGAAAAATATAGTTTTGATATGCTGCTGCTGATGAAACTCAAGTGTTCCGTCTCTTGAACAATCTACGATTAATAGATCCATCGCGCGACTCATGGAATAAAAAGCCGCTGAGTTCGGGGAAATTTCAGAAGGCCGAAGAGGTTTGGATACGCTTGTTCCAGAGAAAGTGTTTCCCCATTGAACTACACTATTTGCAGTCTAAGAAAAAGTGTTCGAGACCCTCATTGGTCCCCAACTCTATTCATTTTTGGATGTCGGTGGATACGTCAAAAGTAAAGGCAGGTTCTAAATTTCCACAATGGCGGATTCAGCAAAATATCCGGTGTTAATTCCAAAGAACTCTTTCCTAGCCCTATTTATTATCACTTCAATTCATGAGAAAATTTTCCATTATGGAACTGAGTCGACTCCAGCTCAACTTATTCAACGTTACCGAATTCCATCGGCAAGAGCACAAGTTAAAAGAATATGTGAAGCTCCGTTAACTGCAGAAGAGACCATGGACCGTCGTACAAGCTTCCAGATCCATAGTGAACTATCAGCCTTTAATGCGCGTTCCAATGGACATTTTGAGACACTTTGAGCCGCTTACCCATCTACTCTACGGTCGGCGAATTACAACACTATAGTTTCACCATGAAGTAAATTAGGAGTTAGCAGATCCAACTTATGGACGAGCTACAGAACCCCTGATTCTGTCAAGACGCACCTTAGAACACAAAATGTTGTACGCGCTTTCTGGCGCAGATGGGGCATGTTTTATCTCCGTTACTGTGAGAACAATATCAAGCAACAAATGGAACCATGAAAGAAGTAATAAAGATTGGTGGCGTCGTGCAAGTCTATCAAAACAGCAAAGATCGGAGTGAAAGCTAGTCGTAGTGGAACAACTTAACCGAGGTACAGATGGTATGGTACAACCGGCTGAAATACGGACGGCACAGGGTTGGAGCAGTCGTCCCATCAACGCACTATCCGCTGGTATTCGAGCCGGCTGAAATATTGATCCTGTCCGAATCAGAATCAGAAAAACCAACCGCTACTGAAGCCCCAGCCACAAGTCCGTCGGTGCCTGCAGTTCAAGATCCATCTGGAAATAAATACGTGTCGTCGATACCGATTCCAATCGCCGAGGAAATGCCACCCAGACCAGGGCGAATCCAGCGTAGGGCAGCCCAACAAGCCGTAAGAAATATCAAAAGGATGGCTATAATGGAACGGTGATAGAAGAATGTTTGTCTCTCCTACCCTTATCTGAAATCAAGATCTTGGCCTAAGTCTTCAGGTCAGTAAGCTTTTTTTCCTCAAAAGGATAGGACGCGCTTCATCATCGGCCTAGTCACATATTGTGTCCCTTGTGAAACAAAATAAGAGGCTGCTCAACGAATCTAATAAACAAAGTGTAGTTTAATGTCAAGTAGAAGTTCTTGACACGACCATTTCGCAATAAAATTCAATTTTCAAATTAATTGTGAAAAATCATCACCCAATGCATGAACGAACCTCATACATGAACATTTCGGAAAAAGTAACGAAGGTCCCGATTAGCCCGGTGTCCCCTATGCTAACTGCTTCCACATCTATATAGAATTGTCTCTAGCGATAGAAGACCGGACCGGATGTCAAGAACCAACGGGAGGAAGAAGGGTGGCAGCCACAGGAAAAACCCTTCAAGCGTCGGAAAAGGAAAGGTTGGAGCAAAATAGGAAGGGATCATCCCGCGGCTAGAAGAAAGAAGATCAGCGGTGACCTCTGGACCAGCGTTTAAGATTATGTTTCGGGGGTTAGGGTTTGAGTAGGGTGGAAAATTTTTCTTTTTTCTTTTTCGGTCGCGTGGTCGGCGGCCATTGATAACTCCACCCCAAATTTTTTTTTCTCTTTAACTTTTTTCCTTTTTCTCGAATTCACTGCTTCGCTTTGCCGAGTGTAGCGGCCATCCTTGTTGCTTCACATTTTGGGGGGCCTTTTCCCCTCTTTTTTTTATTGAATCCTCTCTTTTTGGAGGATATTTATATCCTCCACTAACACTCTATTCTTCTCCGCCTTAGCGGAACACCATCAAGGTCTCCAAAACAAGCCTCAAGATTTGTGACGCAGAGAAGATTAAGAGGGCAAAGAGGAGGGCTGAGGGCTTGGAGAGGTCGTGGACTGGTCCACACCAGACGAGGCAATTCCGTTACACCCCGGAAAGAAGGCGGCAAATTAATCTTTTAACCGTCTTGCAGCCACAGTCGACACCAACCAAACCCTTTCGCCACTCAACTCCATACTCCCGATAGTCACATGCCCCCTAGCGGCCATTAAGGAAGCTCTTCAGCCAAAGTATTGCGGGGACATAAGGTACCACCCGGTCAACCAGCTTGTGGAGAAGAAGTAGGAGGGAGCCTTAACTGCACCAACTCCAAGTGGGTTGGGCAACCCCCCCCCCCCCCCCAAACAACAGCAGCAAAGAAAGGATTTTCACGTGCACGAGGTTGGCTACTCTCCAAATTTGTCAACCAGAGTGAGCAGCCCCAAGTCGGAGTAGAATCTTCACGCGGAGGTGGTTGACCAATCTCCACAGTTGTCAACCAACTCGAGCAATTTGAACAGTTGTTACCCACCCCAGGCGTGGGGCGTAACAACGCGCTGCTCACCAAATTTGCACCTTTCAAGTCAGGGCCAGGTAACTTACGCGGACGTAGTCGGCCAATATTCTCCCACAAGGAAAACCCGCTGGATGCTCCAATTCAAGATCCAACACCGATGGTAGCACCAGCCAGAGCAGTGGAGAGCCCAGCCGAAAAAAAGGAAGAGGAAGAAGAAGACGAAGCCGTCCTTTGGATTGACACCGATCCAAAGGATCGGTGTAAAGGTATTTTCTATAAAGATCTTATTGATCTTTATAGAAAATTGTAGTTCTCATTATGTTACAATAAAATAATTGATCAATTAGTTACAAGAAAATAATTGATCAATTGCTTTGTTACTTACTTTCAGCAGGAGAAACGGTTCAACCGTACTCCACCAAAAGAGAAAACTTTCTTACATTTTTTTTGGAGTTGGGCTCTAAACCTAAACTCCCACTAATTAATTTCTTTTCCTCCTTTAGAAAATTAGCGCCATCTAGGGCTTAAAATTTCAAAGTTTAATTTTCTCTTTTTTTTTAAAGTTATTTTCTTTCCAGAACAGCAAGCTTACGCCACCTAGTGGTCATAAGCAAACTAATAATTCAGAAATTTCTAAAATTGAAAATTTTCTTTCCTTTTTCTCAAAAACTGAAGGTCCGCTCCATCTAGCGGTCAAAAAAGAGACTTCTTTATTATTTTCATTTTTTCTGATTTTTGTTCAGAAACTGAACACAAACACCATCTAGCGGTCAAAAACCAAAGGATGGTAAAACTTTTTCTTTTCCTCATTTTCTTCTAAAAACTGAAAGCTTATGCAGCCTAACGGCCAAATAAGCAACCTTATTTTCCAAATCATCTGAAAATAGTCCTTTCCCATTCCTAACCATTACGCATCGTGCTAGCAACTAATGAAAACGTGACATTTTATTATTACTGACAACAAGGTCGGTTTATTTGCTCGAAAGTTAACGAAGGCTAACTAAGAGCTAAAAATTTAAGCTTCCACTTCAAAAAAATTGCTTTGTCATAGTAAGAAGGAAAAACCTCAACCAGTGGAGTTCAAAAAATACGCCCACTGATTGGAGCACGGCGTCAGCGCTGCTCCCTTTTTATTCACCGATAATTTAGTGGAAGCACCAAAAGTAAAATTTTTCCAAGTTTTTCTTTTTTCTCACTTCTTCCAGGGAAATCCAGAAGTGAACCCCGCAGAAATTGCAAAGAATTCTAACCTTACAATTTTAGCAAAAAACAAAAATGTCACGATCGGTTGCAGCAACACGAGCGGGCCTGAAAGGCCAACTTACGAGGACAATGGAGAAGATCAAGGGATACAAGGACCTTACGATGACTGCGGAACTTGATAACGATATTGCAACGGATACAGAACTCCTAAAGCAACGTTATCAAAAATTTATTAAAGCAAGCGACCAAGTACGTTGGGCCTTGCAAACTACGAACGCTACCGAGGAGCAAATTCAACAAGATTACTCCACACTAGCAGAAGTAGAAGAAGAAATGAGCAGCATATTCGCTTTCGTTAAAAATAAACGAGACGAGTATAAAAGACAACAAGACTTGGAATTTCAAGAGTTGCAGAGGAAAGAGCAACGCCAGATAGATGAGGATAGGAACAGATTGCTTCAAGACCTGCTCACTCAACAGCAGCAACTCTTCGCAAATCAAAGCCTCCAACAACAACAAGCCTACGCCTTACAAATACAACAACTCATGGCGCAAAACCAGGCTCCAGTGCAAGTAGTAGCAGCAGTAGCAGCAGCTCCAGTAAAACAAGCAACACGTCACGCTAAACCAAAGGCTCTCATTCAAACTCATTTATGCAAGTTTGACAACCTAGCTCCTGTTAAAACAATGGCAGAAGTATCGGCGCTTAGGAAACTGCAACTCACAGTCCAGTCTCATATTAATGCCTTGGAAATCCCAGTGTAAAACAAAAGTGGCGCCTCTCCCAAAGAAAAAAGTCACCCTACCACGATTGGAATTATTAAGTTCGCTATTAGCCGCACAGCTAGGAGAAAAACTAAAAACCTTTCTCTACGTAGTCATGGCGAACCATATTTTGGGCAGACTCGTTAGTAGCACTTGGGTGGATCAGAGGTCTTCACCGCCATTTACAGAAGTAGCTGCACCTCTACCACTAAATCGCTTGAAACAAGCGAAAGCCTTCGAAATCACGGATGTGGATTTCGCAGGGCCCTTGTATTACAAACACCCAATATCACGTAAGAAACGCAAGCAAGTGGAGCTTACGACCTCCGTGGACCTCCCACAAACGGATGATCCAAGTATGGAGACTCCAGCAGATCCTCCAGCCATGGAGCAAACGGAGGAAAAAGAAAACCTCCAAACGGGCGAATCAGGCAAGAAGAAAAAGGGTACAATCAAGCAACCCAAAAGTTATACCTATTCATCTGCGCGGTGACTAGGGCCGTCCATTTGGAGTTGACTAAAACCATGTCAGCACGTGACTTTCTCCTAGCTTTCCGAAGATTTTCGGCTAGGAGGGGTAACGTGTCTGTCATGTATTCACAACGCACAAACATTTAGGTGCGTTTCCAAACACTTAAAGGCCCTAAGATCTGATCCAGTGTTCCACGACCTTCTAGCCATGCGTAAGACAGAGTGGATCTTCTCCGCCAGCCTAGCCCCATGTTGGGGAGGCTTTTGGGAAAGAATGGTTAGGACAATGAAAGACCTACTACGGCGACCCAATGGCCGTGCGTGTCTAGAATACGACGAATTGGAAGTCAGTCTGATTGAGACAGAAAGCGTAGTGAACGCAAGGCCACTCACTTATGTGGCAGAGGGGAGCGATGATCCACTTCCCATCACTCCAAACCAATTTCTGAACAACAGACGATCTAATTGCACTCCGCCGGAGCCAGCAATTAATCTACTGACTCCCGACCCAACCAACGCACGACTCATTGAAATGGACCGTCTACGCAGAGAATATGTCAAGGACACTTGGGAGCGATTCGTCAACGACTACTTGCTCCAAGTAGACAATTTTCACTGCAAGGGAGGGTCTGGACGCAAGATCCGAGTAGGCGAAGTTGTCATCATCCACGATGACAACACGAAGCGGCTTATGTCGACAGTCAGAGTGGTGAAGGAGCTGAATTCCTGCAAAGACGGGCTGATTCGATCGGTAACGGTCAAGACCCCTAACGGGAACTTGGTTAACCGAGCGATTCAATCCCTACAGCCCCTGGAATTACGCGAGGACCAGCCCGACGACTTGGAAGTACTACCCTCGCCGGAGATGGAGCAGGAAGAAGACACAACTCCATCCGTTTCAGCCGCCAGCCCGGTCGAAGAGAGCGAGCCGTGGAGCACGGGCTCTGGTGGGGAGTGTATTGGGAATATATTTGGTTCCCAACAGCAGACGACGCGGTCTGGACGCCGCACGAGGTTGCCCAGCCGTTTCCACTTATTTGAATTGGGTGGTTCTCGATAGAGGGCCACCATTGTACATTTTTCACCCCTTTTTTCTTTATCTAAGCCCCGCCCTAGGCCTATTGGACGTCTCGCAAGAGAGGGCAAGGGGCAGTCAGTCGCGAAATACATTTCCTACAGTTAACAACAAGTCTCCACCAGTGTTCCCGTGTTTCATCTACTAAATCTTCAAGGTATTTTTATTCAAGGTAAAGTCAGTGCACTGGCTGACTATTCCCTTCAGAAGGCGTGAAGGTCAGCCATTATAAGGCAGGCAATGAAGAACGTAGCGGCAGAATCTGAAATTTAAATAGAAGAATGAAAAAAACGAACATCGCTAAGGCCAACAACATTGCTGGTTTCTTAGATAGGCTAAGTAGTACTAAGCCGCTGCCAGAAACTAATTAATTAAAGTAGTTAATATAAATATAACAAAAAGACCATATCGAGATCCCGGAAACAATTATAGCGAGGCTTTGGAAGAATTAAGTTGTAAGTTGTAAACTTGTAATAACCCCTAAGAACCGGACTGTACAGCCTCTTTGAGGTTTTGGAGAAAACGGCACCTAGTAAAAACTTGTTTTCTTGTATTGCCGTTGGGTCCTCAAAAACATTACAACCTTGGATACGGCCTCGGTCATTGATATCGTCGAGCAATGCGTACTCAAACCATAGCATACCCGGCATGAAATAAAAAGGACAAGTAGCCAAGAATATCCTCCAAAATTATGTGACAAAGGATTCGAACATTGTTTAGAACCCCAATCCATCCATTGCTTCCACGCGAAATGGTAGAACGAGATTGTAAGCGTCAAACGCTTCCCATGCAAAGCTCAACAACTCCCGCTCAAATGCCTCGATTTTCAAAACGTTGCCTAATACCCTCCAGGTGCTCAACTTGAAATTCCTCGACGGCAACAGACGATGTGGCTCTAATCGGTAGAATGATTAAAAAAGGAACCCCGTGAAAAACTTGTAAAATGTCTGCACACATGCAAAAGAAGAGAGAACCACTCCTAACTGCCATAACGGACAACTCAAGACAAATCCACCTGATCTCGTTTAATTTTTGCCAAACAACGAGGAACTAAAGCGAAAGGAGAAAATCCATAGCCTTGTAGATCGCCACAGTTCAAAATAAAGGCATTAAGTGTTACGGTGCAAAAGGCCGTTCCATATTTGCCTATCTAGCAACGTCTGCTGTAATTTCCTGAGCCTTTCAGCCAATTATAGCCTGAATCTTATTTAACCCATCGTTTTCTCTATTGTCTCCTGCTTTTTCTGTAATTTTGCTGAAAACCACACACTGCCTGACGCGTTTTACCTATTTAGTTAGTCTAACTTCGACATAATTTCTATTCGCAGTTATTGTGAGTGTCCTTCATCCTCTTAAGGTTAGTTATTTGCTCAGGATGTTGTTGTGCATGTCTAAACAGAGTTCTTTTATATCCTTAGCTCTTTGCACTTGCCTGTTCCTGTACTTATTTCTCCTGCCGTGATTCCATAACACTATCGCTGAACAATTCCTCTTTGTATTTTATCACGAGCATGTTAACTTAGCCGTTGTTTTTTCCTCCAAAGCCTGCCCCAGTGCTTGTAAAGTTGTGTTGTGTCGGGCTTCGCCCGTGACAAAGAACTCGGTGGCGTCCTTCTTGGACGTTAAGCCGATATCCTCCTTCAAAAGCTAGCCGATTCTGGGACCCGCGCTCTTGATTCGTATTAGCTTCCCGTCGATTTTTGGATATGTGTGCGAATGCTCTGCCCCAATGCTGCAAGCGGCCTGAATAGAATGACGAGTCTGAATTTCCATCGGCGTGTTCATTGTTTTTTCACTAAGTATTGTGTACAAATCGATTAATGCTGTCCGATGTCCATTACCTTTAGTTGCGTCTGAATAAACGCATCTTCCCTTACGTTAATGTTTTTAAAAACAGTTTTCTTTTTGGCTCAGTGACTTCAGCCGTCGAGCTAAAATGGAATAAGCGAAAAACCCTCCTTTTCGAACGTAGGCGGGAATTCCTTCGGCGTCTATAGACTGTTCCCTTGGCACACTGACTGCCAAAAGCGACGCGATTTTCTTGCTAATTGCTGTCGAAACTACTGGCCGTGAGAAAAAGATTGGCTGGCTTGATCGCTAGTTGGGTCGCGCCCTATGATCCCACGCCGTATCTCCGAGTAGGGTTTGATCCCTAGCATGCTCCTGCTCGGCTTGCTTACGGCCTAGCGATGGGCCTGTGACCTCACTTTCTGTTTCGTTTTCTAAGTTGCATAGTTGTAAATTCCCTTTCGGCGGAAGTCGCGACCGCCTGCTTCCAGCTCACATTCCTCTTTGCAGCACTTTTCTACCACTTCGTACTCTGCTTGCTCGTCTCAGTTGCCCATCCTCCTGCATGAAATCACCATGAGTTGAATACCAACGAGGGCCGTTATCGTATTGTTCATTGTAAGGACCCCGGTAACATTCGAGCCGATAACGAAGGTAGTCCACGCAATCACTTATGATTGTAACGATGACCCAATCTAGCCGTCGGATCGTAAAAACTTGGTTTTCTTAATGGCGAAAAAATGGCGGAAATCGAGGCTTATGCCTACTCTCGTAAACCCCAAGGCACTTGGTCGTCAAAGAAACAATCAAATTGAGAATCAACGAATTCTGCACATGAGCCTGCTGGGCCACCTCGAGGAAAATTTGACGACATTCTGTGACAGGAGCTAGAAAAAGTCTAAAGTATAATGGGCATTGCAAGGGGTGAGGTAAGCAAAATGCAGTTGAAGAGCAAATCATCTACACCCTTAGGATCAAAAGTAATTTACTTTCGTAATATAATCACAGACGATGATTACTCAGATATTTTACTTATTTGTTTGTTTACATTTTCTGTATAGAACGAATAATTTTTATATTTGCTATTATATACAGTGTGAAAATACAAATTATTAGTACAGTGTTTGCCTCAACACTTCAGAATATATCACAGGGTTGCACCGTTATGACATTGAATACTAATTTATAATCAAAATGGTTCAGTGATTAGTGAAATTTGTGCTCAAGCAAATCATATACACAGAGATCATCTAACACATACGACATTAAAGTATCCAGTTCTTGGAACTACTAGTTGCGAAGCAATTCAAAGTAAATTTATCCTGGTCGAGACACCTTCAGTACAAATAAAATCTGGGATAAAATATGCCAGACCGATGTTTTTGTGAATAGCTAAAATAAATATTAAAAGACGCGTTAGTGACACTAAAGGTAACATATTTGCCTGTAGCTGGCAGTAGTAATGCAATTAACATTTTCTGTACCATAAGAAAGTCTGAAAAATGACCAATGTTGACGATCATTAAAGGTTTTTTCGGAAGTTATTTTAAGCAAATGATAGCAGATCGTCCCAACCTTTCTTTTAGCAAGGAAAAAACTGTGAACATATTGACTGTTTCAAATATGCAAATATCGTTTTCGCTCCTATTTGTTCTCATAAAAGCGTTATATGTTCAGTCAAAGATCGTTTGTTTTTTGTTTTTTTTTCATCCTGGGTTAAACGCTGGAGAACGGCAGAACGTAAGAGGCTTAAAGGAAACAAGAAATCATTACCAGATAGATCGTTCGGACTCGGATTGCAGAAGGTGAGTTAAGTGGACGATTATACCAACAACGCATTTTTTTTTAAAATAAAAATTCAGATATGGAAAATTAAGGTGCGAAAAATTTTGAAACAACATTCAAACTATCTTGCTAGAAAATGAACAATAAATTGTAGCAAAAACGTGAAAAAAACTTTTTTTTTTACGCTACATTAGTAGCCTCTCTGCTGAGGGTTTTTATTTCTATGATGAAATTTATTGAACTTTTGTCTTAAGTGGGTTTCGTCTTCACGTCAAATATTTAAGTTAAATATCCTGAAAAGTCCGCAAGCTCTAAATAAAAGTGAAGACTGCCGACTTTTCCCTGTGGACGGCTCAGTTATCAACGCTGACTGCCGTGAAAAAGGCGAACAACATCCGCATTGTTAGTTCTATAATTTTTTCTTAAACCGCTTGTTGAGCTTGGTCAGTTGTTGATCCCATTCCCCAAAACTGCACTTTAGCTTAAACTTAAATCATTGTAGGATAAATATACTTAATATCTCCCATAATCCGAAATGAACGTTCATATAACATTATCAAAAAATTCCGTAGGAATTTTTCTCTCATTAGTCTCTTTTTTCCCCAAGTAGTCTAACTCCTTCAGAGATTCGCCTTTTGAACTTAATCGCAAACCACTGGCTATTTTTTTTAAACCGATAGGTAAAGTATACACATCATTGCTTTTGTCTGTCAAAAATGAATGCTTATACTAATATTGCAGTAACCTTCTTTTGGTGAAGTAAAAATGTGACGTAAGTTACCACTTGGTAACGTTCAAGGTGCAATTGATTTTTAGATTGCAAACACCTATACCAAGATGTACGTATGACTGTTGTTTGTAGACGTCGAATGAGATGAAAATTTTCATACCCTGAGGATCAGTCGGGTAGCAGCAGGTTCACCTCTACTCTGAACCTTCTACGTTTCTCACAAAACATATAGAAGGGATACCAACACAAAAAATACAATAGAAAATTGCTCTCGAACAGAAAAGCGAAGAGCAGTGATTGCTGAATTACTACATGCCTCTATGCTTATTGGTTGATCAAATAGATTATTAAATTTGAGGCTGGCGGGATCTCGACAAAGAATTTCATCGGGCAATCTAATTATTAAATGTCCCATGGAAGTTGTCTCTAAATTCCATCTTGTCAGCCATTTTGCAATCCAAGCGTTTTCGCAGGAACACGTTAACTGGTTGCTTTCCAACCAAAGGCCACCTTTTATTCGGTGTCAGAGAAAAAATATTACTCCTCTCTTTCAGTATACTGTATGTGTAAAAATTTGTTACCTGCGAGGTGTTTTGTTGACGTCCCCGACAGCGAGTTATTAGTTTTGATAGATTGTAACTCGATCGTTTGCAAGGCGTTTGACCTCAAATCTAAAGCAAGGGAAGTGCATCCTTCGAGGCCATTTACAAACCGCTCCGGTAAATACCTCACTGCAGTGTGCTGGAGGCATAAAAAAAAAGTTAGTATTTTGAATAATTATATTATAATTCTTTTAATTACACCACTCTTCTACTCCTCTGCTCCCTTCCCCATTCGTCAAATCATTATTAGGCGAATAAAGGCAATCACATTTCTAAGGCTAGGCTACTATACAAGCCCTATAAAGTAGACCAAACATCCAATACCTTGAGGGAAATGCTGCATTCTGGCATAGTGTGAATTCCAGTGTTAGCGAAGACATCTGGATTTATGGTCTTGAGAAAGGATCCAGATACTTCAATGTCTTTCAACTTTGGTGCTGCATCAACTGTGGCGATGTAGTTCAATTGGGAGGAAAGAACAGGGCCTCTTACTTCAATATCAAGTTTGCGTAAACCACGCAATCCGCCCAATATCTGAGAAAGATGCGATCCAGGCCACGTCTGCATCTTTATTTGAGTTAAGGAAAAAAGCGAATGCAACGAATCGCTGTCGACGTTTTCGAGTACAGGAACCCCAACGGATTGAAGATTGAGTGTTTGTACTCTGACTAAGCCGGCGAAACTGTCACGGTTGATGCTACGGATGGGATTAGACGAAAGATCCAAATGCTTCAGTAGAGGCATATACTGCCACAGGAAGCTAGGAACAACAGTGAAGCGATTCCGCGACAGATCAAGACTTCTTATGCGTCCAAGGCGAATTACTGTGTTGGCTGGGATCTCGTTAATCGTCCGACAATCCAGTGCATTGTACGATAGGTTTAAAGCAATCAAACTTGGCAATGGGAGATGTGGCCAATTGTTGATGCCAGTACTTGCCAGATTCAATTTTTTTACATGTTGAATTTCGTGAAACAGCTCTTTGAAATTAGCCCTGATGGCATTGTAACTTAAGTCAAGAGATACCAGTCCGTTGAGGTAAGAAAAAACATTGTCGGATAACAAAGTCAATTTGTTATGCGCCAAGTTCAAGGAAACCAGATTAGGTGTGTAGGATAACATTACGGCATCTAAGTGATCGATTTGGTTGTGTGAAACGTCCAGGTTAATTAAAGTTGAAGATATAGATGACAGAGAACTGGGGAATTTGGTCAAATAATTATGGGCGATGCTTAACGTCTCAATGGCCGTTCCGTCAAAGATATCGTTCGAAATTAAACGTATTCGGTTATTCGAGAGATTAACAATGCGCAACCGCCTTAGGTTAGCAAAGAAGTTCATTGGAAGTTGTTCAAGTAGGTTTCCGCTGAAATCAACGCTCTGTAAGCTGGTGGCGCCCATCAAGGTGTAGCGCCCCACTTCTTGTATAAGGTTGTGTTGCACATCCAGCACTTGCAAATTTTGGCAACTTGTAGACAGCATCCGATCAGGCAGCGTTTTGATCTTATTATACCCAAGTAGTAGTCTCTTTAGGCTACCAACAGCAATTACAGATAGAAAATCTGTGTTAGGGAAAATCGCCAGCATGTTATGACTCAAATCGATGGATTTCATATGGAGCCGGTTGGTCTCGAGCTCTGCGCCGTATTCGAGACTAGTTATCAAGTTGTTTGATAGATTGAGACTTGCCGCCATGAACACATTCGTGCAATTGGATATAGCATCCCAGCTAAATTCTTGTAGTTTATTTGATTGAAGATCAATCTTGAGTAAGCTAGGAAGCCGTAGAAAGGCGCCGGCCTCTAGTCTGTCGATGTGGTTATTCGCCAAACTCAGTGTTACAAGTTTCGGTAAGTGATCAAACGCAGAATGTTGAATAACTTGAATGCGATTGCTTGCAAGTGCGACGTTAGTGACTGCCTCTAAATGATGAAAATAAAAACAAGCATTTACTACATACTGTAAAACTATGAACATTAACATGAAGAAACCAGTACCTAGATTGTGGAAAGTGTGTTTTGGTAGAAATTGGATACGATTGTGAGATAAACGTACATCTCGAAGCGAGCGTAGCTTTGCACCTCTGAAAAACTTGCTATTTAATGCAGCGATTCGGTTTCCCTCTAAACTCAGGTACTGGAGTTTATCAAGATCCAGCGTTAAAGCTGGTAATGACATAATGCCATTGGATTCCAACGATAGCCACCTTAGTTGACGCAAAGATCGCAGCAGTGCAACGGGGAACGAGTCCTCCTCAAACACCATGTTCAGTTCTAGTGATTCTAGCGTATCCGCGATATCTACAAATGCGTCATCACTGATAGCCTTCAATGGATTAAAAGACAGGCTTAGTTCGCGGATCTTGAGAGAGTGTTGGAAGAGACGTGATGGCAATTCCTTGATCTTGTTTCCTTTCAAATTCAGAATTTCCATGCTTTCTGCCCAACCGTAAAACATGTCTTTCGTTACATTTTCAATCACGTTGTGAGCTAGGTTTAGGTGAATCAATTTCGGACAATTTCGAAGAGCGGTGGCTGGGAAGTCTTCTAAATAATTCGAAACGATTTTTAGTGAAACACAGTAAAGCGTGCCAAACGTTATTTGAAATGAACCAAAGCTCACCTAATCTGTTACTTGCTAAATTCAATTCTTCTAGTTGCAAGCCGAAGCTAGCAAAAGTACCATGAGGTAAATAAGACATGCGGTTATTTGTCAAATAAAGAAACCGTAACTTTTTCAGATGATCGAGCGCTGCCGGGTAGGTACTTAGTTTGTTCCTATCCAAATCAAGTAGTGTCAGGGTTGACGATAATGAGTGGAACGCCCGTTCGTCAATACTAAACAGCCCGTTCCCAGCAAGATACAAGCGATTCACGTTCGTGCCGCGAAATGCCGAATCAGGTATTCGAGGTATTCGGTTATAGTCGAGGTAGAGATCGCGAACGTGAAGACTGCGGTTGAACATTGCTCCTCCTTGCAAAGAACTAATCAAGTTCTCTCCTAGATCTAACTTTTTCAGTCGCAACTTGGAGCCCGGCTCTGTACGAATGGTGTCAATCGGTAATTCACTGATGAAATTGCCCCGCAAATCGAGCCATCGTAAATCACGAAGTTGCTCAACACACTTGCTCGGAAACCTTATTATACGATTATGAGCAACACTTAGTGTGTGCAGTTGACGTGGTAGAGTGTCTGTTGGTAGATCCGTTAGTTGGTTGCCTAAGTTTTGGTCAATTATAAAAGTGGCTGAACTAACTGTTAAAATATACATTTAGTGCTTTACCATCCAAGTTGAGCCAGTTCAAATTCCGCAGTAATGCAAGAGAATGGCCCCAGCCATCCCATCCTTGATCTTCAATTTAAAAAACAAAAAATTCAACAAATTTTATTAATAGTTTTGGAACTTAGGCCATATTATTTTTTAATGAAAATTGCTTCGTTGCACAACTGAAATCATAATGCGACGTGTATAGCTATGTGCTATGAATATTACTGTATATTTTTAAAAATGAAATAGAAAAAGCTGAATATTTCCATCTTAGAATTTCAAAATGTGGAATCAGAACGAACAAAATGAAATGAAAAACATTCTATGGAAATCTCTAGGAAGTAAGAACTAACAACCCACAATTTGACAAACAACGTTGGCAGTTTTTGCCAATGAAACTAAAAAAAAATTATTCACGAAATTTGATTAGGCATACGCCTAAAATTGTTTGATTTCCTGGATGACATGCCAACGATCAACGAAAACGAAAACCAAACGAAAAACACAAAATACAACCATTTGTTTTTTGTGTTTGAAGGGGAGATGTAATTTTAATTGCTATCCATTCATACGTGGGCAGAAACTTCAAATAAGGGTAATGATAGTATGCAACAAAAATTATCTTTACTTCGTGTTTGTTAACGCACTGTTGCTGCTTTAATCGATAATCTTTACCAATGCGTCCCAATCCTTTAGGGTCACGTGGACCTCATCCATTATTGAAATCGATGTTAGTAAATTTTTTTTGAAACTAAAGGAGAACAGACTAGGACACCTGCACGTTGGCTTTTTTTCTGCGTAACTTGTCAAGATATTTATCAAGTAAATAGTATTACAAATACTAAGGAGTGCACAACTATTTTTTAATGTAGGTTTTCTTTGAGCCACGACTAAAATTATGTCTCTATATGTCTCAGTTTACCGCACCATTGGCTTCCAGTTGTGTACTTCTCAGTGTATTAAGAAAACGTACTAGTACGTGTGCCAAATGTTATTTCCATTTTGGTCAAATGTTCAACCTAATAATCGATATCGGTAGTCGATTCCGAGCTGATCTTTTACCGCTATAAATGTGGATGCAATATGCTACGTATTATTTAAGAAAAAAGAAAAGTGAATCTTATTTTTGTGCTTTTGATCCTTTTGCGTAATGAAGAGCCGCATAAATACATTTGATCGATCAATGCCAGTAGTTGTTGAAGGGATGGAAACCATGTTTTTTTTTGCTTAGAAGCCATTTAATGAGCAAAGTAATATAATTACCATTGCTTTTCGATCTTTGAAGGGCCATAATGTCATTGTTTCCCAGAAAAAGAGCGTCTAAGCTGGGCGATAAATGAGTCCATAATTGCCCTAGTCCTTCTAATGACGAAATCTGGTTACTAAAACATTTACAAGTTGAAATGGGAAAAAAAAGGGAAAAACGAAAAAAAAAACATTTAAAATGAGTAAATGCTGCCGGATGAGAATTTCAGTTTTAAAAAAATAGCTGTTTGAAATATTGTTTGACTTCTTAATATTTTAAAGTACTTTTACCTGTGAAAATTCGCCCACACCAATGCTCGCAGAGTATGCAGAGGACCAACCGGAATCTCGTCCAATTCATTATAACTCAGGTCCAACGATTTCAAATCATCTTCCATACCTCTAAAATGGTTATATGTCCATTCGTCACAATTTTCTTAAGATTAAGGCTTCAATTTATGAACTATGTGTTACCTGAATAAATTATCATCAATGTGGCAGATCTTGTTGCTCATAAGACGTAACGATTCGATTTGGATGCGTGGCGCGATGGAAGAAGAAATCCTCGAGGGAGAGATTAGCTCAGCGACTTCCAACCCAGAGCTAACTATGTCCACATGGGAAAGCTTTCCAGATGGCAATGCTGAATTGCGACCAAGCGTCACAGAACAGATTGTATAATTCATGCATACATCTTAAAGCGATACGGATTTGCAATAACCGGTTAAAAACGATATTTACGAAAAAAACAAACATTGCCCTCATCCAACGTACTGTGACAATATTCGCAAATAGGGAACCAAGCCAGAGTAGCTGATATTAAATTAGCAGAACAAGGCTGGAAAGAAGGTGAATAAGCAAATAAATGACGGTTCTCAACCTCAATTTTGGATCATAGTTGTTTTAGAAACGGATTTAGAAGGACATTTCACAATTTGAGCTTCGAACACTCGCGTACCTGGTAAAAATGCAAATGGGACGCCAACACATGACACGTCGAATGCTTGTTCCATGCTGCCAGCCTCCATGATAGTGGACATATCTTCTTCCAGTCTACTCTCTTTCTGTGTTCCATCCGCTGCCAACTCGGATGATGTTCGGTTTTGCACATCCATTTCCTTTAAATAATCGTCTCTTTTGACCAAGAGTGACGATTGTGACATCTTGCACGAACACATGGGGTTGAAGCTGCAAGGAACGACATACTGCGTATTCGCTTTCACTGTCACCGCCAGAAACAGTATAAAGAGGCAGGATAGCAGCAGCGATGCAATTGATGTCGGTAGAATTAGTTTCCTCATGGGACTAGTGTGAGTATATTCCATGTATTGTCTGTTTTCCTGTATAAGTTTAATAATAAGTTGACTGTGAGATGTGTCTATGAATGGACGTGTACTTAATAACCGGTAATACCATTGTTAGGTACACCTGAAACGACTAGCCTAGTTACGATATTCCTTTTGCAAATTTGCTGTCTCCGACACAGAACTATGCCAACAGTGTTTTCATGACACCATCGCCGTCTAACATGTTCCTTACCAACCACTCTCTTCGAATATAGTAATCAAGGTTAAATTGCTTCGAAAAAAAATGCTATGTGGGTAGTCTACGTAACAAGATGTCCTATCGCCAGTTGACCTTTGGGACGTTCTAATAAGCTACCGTCAATATGAGCTAACAAATGGCTATGACTAATATTCACACTGCTACGGCCACGTTAGAACTGAAGGAGAACGGCAAGAACGAAAGTTCCAGGCACCACGTTAAAAAGCCCCAAGTGTATGACCAAATATTCTTTTGTTTAATAGAAAACATAGAAAAACGCCGTGTAGTAAAGATTTTTCCACACACAGCTGGTTTTTTAAGTTTTTCGGTAATTATTTTTGAAACTTGATAATATTTGCAAAAGAATGACGACACAAAAACCTATTTGGCTACCCGAAACACGCTGTACATCATAGAGAATGTATCGCTGTCAGCCAAAGATACGAGTATTAAACGACAGTACAATTTAATTTGTCGCAAAGCAAGAAAAAGTAAATAAATAAGTAGGAATTTAATTGCTCTATTCGCCATTCTATGCAGACAAACGTTGCAAAATACAATCATTTTCGACGCAACAGGAGTTACGGAATTATTTCCCTCCCAAAATGATATAATATAAATACACAGACTGTACAGACTGTATATAGTTATTTATATGACGTGTACTTTGCGAGATTTTCCCCCGTCCTTCCCCTTGTTTCCCCAGCGCATCAGTCGTGGTGTTTGTAGGCAAAGTATTCTTTGGGATAAGTTAATGTTTTTAAAGTTGAGCTCTCCTTCTAGCAATGAATAGTCAGAAGAAAGTAACGTAAATTCGCTAAGACACCAAATACAAAATGTCATCGCACGGCGAACATTCGTTCATGCAGTAGGAGCAGTTGCCTCCTGCAATAGCAAGCATGACTAGCTGCGCAAGCTGCTAAACTTTTGCCCATTAAGATGGTGAAAGAATATCAGAGAATTGAAAAGGATAGGCAACGGCCTTATTTAACGCGGATTCGTTAATCAGTTTAGCCACGGAATCACGTACAGGCAGTAACTCACAATTTGGGAAATATCCAAACAAAACTTTAAAAAAAAAAAAAAAAATAGTCATTTCAATACTAAAATGCGAAAGTGTGAACCTATTCAGTTGAGGGACAGAAGTTTTCAACAAACTAGAACTCCCGCATTTGCGAAGGTTCTTTAAAAAAAGTAGGTGGTAAAAAATTCTGTTAGTATTTAGGGCCTACGTCATAACTAATTTTACATTTACTAATAAACCTGACATCAGAGCGCACAGTGAATTTTGTTTATAGAAACTTATAAAATAAGGTTAAGTTGGAATCACATCAACAATACCCTGAAAATTTCGCTAATTAACGGTTAACTAAAAATTCCGTTTAAGGCAGTACCAATATTGTTTTTTTTTTTGTTTTTTTTTAGCTTTTTATTTCATTCGTATACTAAGCGTTTCGATCAGATTCACAGACGTAGTGATATGGTATGTCGAAAGCTTGTTTCGTTAGCATTAGAAAACTCCGTAAACAAAAACTCCGTAACACCGTAAAGTCCAATACCTTACACTTGAATCGCTACGTTAATGAGTGAGAAATCGCAAAAAATTGCTAATGCATTTTTTTGCGTTTAACTTTTGCGTAGATAACACTTTTAGAAAATGAGTGGCAAAAAAAAAGTAAATTAATTGCTCTATACATTTTTCCGCTGACACGTGTTAACTATATGAGATCGATATCTTAAAAACATTTTATGTATCTTGACCCGCGTAGGAACGATTGACCCGTTCAACAAATGTCACCTGGTGGCACCGACCGCCCCTTACCCGGCCATAACTCTTTCTCCCAATTCTAACGCTAACAAATGCCCCCATGTTTTTGCCACTTTACTCTGGGTAGGGGTAATCAAAAGCTAACATGAACTTACAGTCCAATCGGTTTTCCCAGTGAATCACTATAGCTGGCGTTCTTGATGAATTTTTCAGCCTGTTAACCAAACCTTTTTCCTGAGATACATTTCGTATCTCTAGCAGTTTTTTCAATGCCCTATCCATGATATTAATTACAGAATGATTCATGTTGCGTGAAAATTGAAAATTCAATATGTTAACATTTTGTTATTTAACTAATACGTGCAAAAACCATTTCATTAGGCCATGCTGAAGGTTATATTTCATTGGCAGGCGCGGTGGTAGAATTACAATGCACACCTCGCATAAAAGAACAGTATATGAAGTGTCTTACATAACATCACTGATTTCTTAAATGGCGGGGTTTTATGCATGGATTAAAATAGGAGTACGTAGCCTAATGTACCCACTTTTTCGTGTGTACTAAAAGCTGCTTCGTGTGCTTCGCCAATTTTTTTTTTTATTGAGCGGTTTATTGAAACTATGCTAACAAAAACGTTACCCGGGTATAACTACATTGATCGAGTTCCTGTTTGTCGTAAATAGGGTTCTTCATAGTGCAACCAGCGTGTAGCCTTTTTCTCACTTGACGAACGATAGTGTTAGTGGCACATTTTTAAGGTTTCGTCACAACTTGAACAATCGGCACAGTGATTTAATAGCATGCAAAACGTTAATCAAGTCATTAACAAGCCAGTTCAAACGAGATCAAGTCTCCAAAACTCCTTTTGCTCGGCATGCGTTATTTCGTTATGTAACCTACATTTTTTAGCTGAAATTCCATATTTCGTAACACCCCCATCAAAACGATTCTCTCTTGGGAAAAAGGCGACAATTAACTGCGTCTGCTTGCGCATTTCTTGGCAAAGTTCAATGACTTTTAGAAATAACACACAAATCGTCTTACTTTACTGAATTTTCAAACGTTTGACGATGCTTCCGCCACTTTTTGGGTTTCACGTTTACAAGAAAGAAGACTTATTCGTACACTAGGCGAAGAATAACCTTTAGTATACGAGTGCGGCAGTGGTGTAGTGGAGAACAGCAGAAAGATACCTTAGAGCAAATATGCAACCTATCCTCAATAGGGGCGCAAGTAAAATTCGGTATTTAGCATGCTCTGACACGCTAGGATGTTACTTTCTCAGTATTGGACTCTCCCCATGCTATGGTAGCCAACCATCAAGAAAAAGGCAACCGGGGGCCAAGGTGTTGCCGTCTTTGCCTGTCTCAACATTTGTTTGTTAGCCTTTTTTTTTTTTATTCATTCGGCATAATGCCTCTTATATTTCTTCAGTTCATTCCATACACGCTTTACTACTTTGTGTTTGATTATGAATAATTAACGTGATATTTTTAATGACTAAGATTATTGTAGGTGTTCTCGTAGCACAAGAAATATAGTGAACTTATTTTAAAGTGCTTCTAGAATTATTCATAATTCAGGGCAAAATCTCGGGCCATATACAAAAATCCGAAAGATACTGGCGCGACAGCTGGGAAAAATCTCCCAAAATGCCACTTTGTTTAGTTAAAATAATAAGCCAGTGAATACAACAATATTTACAAAATGTAAAAAACATTGTGTTATATAAAATTTTAAAAAGGAGCAAATAACAAATGTTGGCTGAGATGGCAACGCCCGTCGATGAGTTCACCCTATGCTTTTGCATGGGGAAAAAGTCAGAAACGGGGAACAGTATGTGCAAAAAATAAGTCAGCTCATCCTATTAAAAGACCAATACTAGTCACCATCGCTCAGCATAACTACGTAGTGTAATTGGCTTAAGATAGAGGTTGTAGAAAAGCTTAGAAGTAAACAGCGGCAAAATCGCCATGGCAACCAGATAGCCATTTACGTTGTCACAATGCCAAAAAAATGTGTGCAATGGTCGGCATGTCAGAATTTAAAAACCTATTCTCCATAGTAATCCCAGCTAATTAATAAGGTTCTGTCGACTTGGTTTTAAAATAACTGTTCGATAACATTTTTACTACTTTCAAATCAGTTTTAACTGAAATCTTGGATTATTTAAATTTCTTTTTCTTTTCAAACAGCATTTGACTTAGTATTTCAATATTTGCTTGCAAACTAGTAGGTTCGACAACTAAATTTGGGCAACCGAATATCGAACTAGCAGAGATCAGCATTTTCCGTGCTTACATCCCAATTTTAATACAATCCCTTCTTTCGGCCTATTACCTCAAGATAACTGTGTCGAACGGCGATATGGGGAAGGTGGGTTTTTTGTTTTAATAGTGTGGTCGGATTTTTTAAAACGAACTGTACGTACGGCAATCGTTTAGATCGGGGGTTGGCAAACGGCTCCAAGAATTTTAACAAAGAGAACCCAGTGCAATTACTGTTCAATATTTTAAAAAAATTAAGTAGAGTATGTAATGGTAAAAAAGAAAGTAGGTTATCTAATGAATTCAGCGGAATTCTTTCATTCGTTTTTACAAAGACGAATGACGTATTTACTTCAAAATGTTTTTCTTACGAACTCGTAGGTGTAAAAACTTATTTCGTAAGTTTTAGCATCACTAACTACACTCGCGACGTCACTCTTCCTCATGCAGATGAATAGGGTCATAGTTGCTAAGCTCTCTTTGAGGGCAACTTATTGTTTTTATACTGTTGGAAATCCCTTGTTTTCTGGAGCACATCTTGCACATTTTTAAAAGGTAAGCTGCAAAAAACATTAGTATAATCTAATCTCATGCAGCGGTTCACAAACCCAATCGCTTTTCCCGATCTCTAGTTGGCAGCCCCACACATTGTTTTTCGCCATAATCTCCCCTTCCTTGCTCCCTCCCACCACCTTCCAGTTTCTTTTAATTTCTCCTTAGTGTTACGGCGAAGCATGATAAAAGGATTCGAAGGTTTTCTGAATTAAATTCACTCGTTATTAACGGAAAATTAGCGCATTAGTCTCGAAGCACGATAATCGGTTCCTCGTCATTTTCCCTTCTAGCAACGATAGTTAGGCGGCAAAATGAAACCTTAAAATTTTTTAAATTCTGAAAAGCTTTTAAGACGTTAAATTCTTTCACATAAATTCAAATCCAACCAAGAGACAACCAACATAGCAAGTTTCGGAACATTTGTAGGAGTCTAAATGGTGATACGGCTGGTTGGCAATGCCATCTGACTTATTTTTTCCAAGAAATGGTTCCTTTAGTGCAAAGATGTTCGTATATACATGTGTTGAAGATCTACGTTTGTCATGCAGTATGGCGCAATGCCAATATGTCGTGTAAAAGTTTCGGTATCATGTGACGAAAAGTTATTGAAATTTGGAAACTTTGCTTTTGTTCTTCAGTATGGGAATGTCGTTTCCACATAGTGATTACGCCTGATCAAAATCGAGAATAAGTACCGTATCGACTGTTTTAAGCAAGATTGCAAAGAGGTTCTAATCATGAAACAAGCAAATTAATATCATTTTAAACGGTTTATGTTTCCTTTCATGCGCTTTCAACAGGTATGCCTTTTGTCTGTCAACCGCATAACACAGGTTTTGCCGTACTCATAATCAAATTTTGCGTTCGTAAAATCACAAAAAAAGGTTTGTTATTTGATAGCCGATGTGATCAATGCTGTAATCATTTTCTGCCCGCCATCTAGCAGTAAAAATAGAATCTCTTCTAAATGTAGTTTGCATTTAGATTTGTGCGTGCCACGAAATGGTTAGAAAAAGTTGCCGGAAAAATGACTGGTAAAAAGTTGATCTACTAATCATTGGCAAATGATTTGATCGCCACTAGTGTTTAGTATCGCGGACGACCGTTAACGCTCAAAATCAACAGTAACAAATAGCAAAACAAGGGATTGATTTTAACTATTGTTGAAATATTTTCGGATACGCATGTTTCTGTCAGAACGAAAGGAGACATAGCCATGTGGCCTAATGCTACTGCTTTCATAAGAACGCATTTCTCTGGTTCAGCGCCAAATCGGGGCGAAACAAAGAAATTTCAACGAAAAACCTAAAAAAAAAAAATCTAGATTCTATGAGTCGGAAGTTCCAAAGGAAAAAATATTTATATTTGTAGAAAGGCGAAGAAGGAGAAGTTTAAAAAATAAAGAAAAAATATATAATAACACTTAACTGAATACCCCTGTAGCTCATGCAAGTGGTTGGCGAACTCGGAAAAAGAGCTGCCGTTTTACTACTGCTTTAGAACTGAATTATATGAGGCCATGGTCATGGTAGTTCGGACAAATGAAAAAGTATCTGCGTTGCCTAGATTAAAGGCATAGATAGAGCTACATGATGTCTGACGAGTGGTTTAAGGTTCTAAACACAGAGAAGAAGAATCCGCTCCAAACGGAATGAAACGTCAAATAGCCTTCTTGGTTCGGCCGTGAATGTGGCGTCACCACTCGTTTAAGCACAGTGCCTGAAACAGTGGATAAATGTATGGAAAGTTTTCTCAAAACAGTCGTATGGTTTTGTGCCGGACAGTATCCGCCCCTCACAACATTTTCCCCGTTTTTGGAATTAGAACCACTTTCTGCTTTTGTACTCCTGCGTGCTTGCTCTTGCACTCACAGTTCATGGTTTACGAAAAAAGCCAATCTTGAAACTATCGACCTGAAACGCGGCCGCTTGTAGTGCTGGCTTCCTTCAAATTTCACCGATCCACTTTTGCAGACAGGCCCGGTCTAACCATAGGCTACCCGGGAACAGCTTACTACCGGATGATTCTGGTGTGAATGTAAAAGAAATGTTGAAAAAAAAAAAATCATTTTACGTGTGTCTCGCCCGGTATGGAGCTGGTCACGACTAACCCATGGATAGACTGAGGCCAAGCCCAATTTGCAGATATCTCTTCCTGAAATGCGACGAACTTCATGAATTTACGAAGGGATTTTTTACTTGAAACTGCCATCTGGCGTTTAGCTCTAGGGCACTCTTTCCATTCACCTAAAAACAGGAGATGATGCTCACTTTGGAGCCGCTCGGTTCGCGTTTCATTTAGTATCATGCTGATACAGTTGGCTTAGATTACCGCTTTTTGGTTTTCCCCAAAGAGCATAGAGGGGCGCATCATGCCCTGCATTTTTTAGGTGTTGCTTGGCCCAAGTGTTAAATTGGTGTGTAGCTGATGGAGGAAGTTTCAATAGAATTGGATGAACATGTATAATCAATAGCCTTTTCACAATAAAAATATGCAAATGAAGCAAACTGTAGGGAAGTAGTGAATAAATCAGAGAATAAGTGGAAAGCACGAAATTTACGTGTTGCCGGACGGTCACCCCAAACAAAAAAAAACCATGCTTTTTTTGTTTATATGTTGCAAAAATTAAATGGATTGGACCACCAACGTCTCACCTTTTCACAATAAAAATTTCCTAGGGAAGTAGTGAATAAATCAGAGTGTGGAAAGCGATTTACGTGTTGCCCAATAGGGATTGGAAAAGATTTCCTCTAGTGTCAAAAAAAGAAAAAAAACGAAAAAGAAAACGAAGGAGAGCTCCCAAATATAACTGTGTCGTATGCGTCTCAGAAACATGAAATATTGGTGACAAAATTCAACAACATAAATTTGATCCATTATAGTGATGCAGGCCTTTTTTGGTTCTAACAAATTTCATGACGAAATGGCCAACACTCGCATTTTTTTAACCTTGTATTTTTGTCATGTTGGCATATGTTTACATTAGTCTGTGTATCAGAATATCTGGTGGTACACGTCTCCTGGCTCTAACAAGTGAACAACTCAGTGACATGAATTTGAGTGTGGGCCAAAAAAGGCGGAAAAAAAGCTATAGCCTCAAGTATCTCTCAAGCTTCCTCTCAGTTAAAGCCGATTATACGTTGTTCTTCCCGTGACTCACGAGTGATAGAGCTGTGAGTTATTTCGGTTGCATTGACTATCTTTAGCCGCTTCAATTTGTACCGTGGTTTTGTAAAGAAAATTGCGTTAGTTGATAATCCTGAGACATGCTTTTGCTATTTTTGCGGATGAAATGTTTGAGAAATAGGAAATGACTGTCTTGTTGCAACGCACCTTGGCTCGCAACAACGGAAACATGAGACGAAAGTACAAAAACTTGTCCGAAAGGTTATTTTTTTTTTCCGCGATGTTTGCGTGAACTAAATTTTTTGCCGCATTTTGTTTTGTTTGTTTTTCCCACATATATTTTTTCATGTAGTGTTAAGGGCCATCGCTTACCAAATGGTTTCCAATTGAAAGAAAACGCGGAATGTTGCTAGTAAAGAGAGTCACACCATCGCCGCAAGAATAGTAGTCTTAGCCTATACAGCATTTCATTGTTCCCTAAGTTATTTTTATTTTGAATGCTTTTTAATCCCCTTTTTCTCCAAGTTCCAGTTTCGGTGCTCCCGCATCGTTTTTTTCATTTCTTATTTTCATACATCATCATTCGTGACTGTTCGTTTTCGTTGTTAACATGCCAAGCGTACGGAAAGTCTGCGGCTTCAGATTCTGAACTTTGACTTAAAATTCAACGATTTGTATTTAAAATTCAAAATCACTCTCGGCGTCTGATAGAAAATAGGAATAAGTTGCCACCCTCCCAAATCTTCCTGCGCGCTTACTTCGATTTGCTTTTCTTTCTGATTTTCTTCATTGGCGTGCACTTCACGTAGGCGCCTTGTTATCTTCGCATGAAAAAAAGTTTAAGAAATAGTTCTCAATGCTTGGTAGGACGTTAAATTTCATTTTACCATCTAGCCTGTGCAGCTGGTACGTAAATAAACATATGCCGTATAGCTTTGTGGGAACGCCGTAGAAACAAATGTAGATCGACTACGGTGCATTTTATTAGATTTGTTTTTTTACAGCTAATAATTTATAAACATTTACCTCGCCTTTCTTTATGTGTCCATAATAGTTCAAAGGTTTTTTGTTATGTCCCAAGAAGCGAATCCTTGCGCAACTGTTAAAACGTAGCCAGTAAAAATGGCAAATAGAAAAAAATATATAGAAAGGATTCGGTTTTCGCAGCTCCGATATCTCACTAGATTTTATTCTCGCTACTTCTAAATTGACATTGTTAGTTTATTATAAGTTGCTTCATATACCCTAAAACCTTCATAACTGTATACGTCGTATTCAAAAACTGGTGACGATGGAGCTCTTTCGTCGCCTATTTGTATGACACAACTCTTCCTTCCCGGCGTCTTCCAAAGTACATTAGGGCGCGATAATCATTCGTCGTTCCTTTCATCACTTCTCAGGTCGCTTACACAGATAAAAGCTTTTTCCCGCTTAGAAAAAAAGTGAAAAAATTAGGGGAAGGCCTACACTTACTTTTCACGTCAAAACAAGAAGAAGTTCTACGTTAAAGCTATTTATTATCATGACACCCACTGATGCCATAGCTTGTATTGCTAGCAAATTGATGCATCATTTTTTCCCGTCATTCCACTTATCAACATATGTCACGAAACTTCTCATTTTGCCTTTGAGCTTGACAGTTTGGTTAGTAACGAAATCGGAAAAAAAGCTTTACGTCATTATTTATATTTTACTTCATTTTTTATTTTTATTTTTCTTTTAATTTTTTTTTTTTTACTCGTGCTATGGAAACTATCCTAGATCTACTCGTGCTGCTTGCATTTTCTGCTGCAGCACCAAACATCGATTGGATCTGACAAGAAGAAAGAGGATACGAACAAGGATCGAATGAACCGCACTTTTTCTCAAAAATGCCACTAGACTACAGTAAATTAGAGTATACGTTTTTATTTACATTTTCCTTTGAAACTTATATGACTAAGTGGTTGTCAAAAACAACAATAATAGCACAGGGGTCCCCATCTTCGACTGGCCTAAAATATATAGGCTAGTGGTGGATCAACAACAAAATACAGGCTTATTTTTCTTTTTTTCTTTTTCCATTTCTTTCTTCTGGATGCCTGTGGGAATTAGGCATTGTATCTGATCCTTTGAAATGATAAGGGAAGCCGAAATGTGAATCTATTTTCACCCTCATCATTTTCGTTCTGAACGTGTTTCCATATAAAACCGCAAGTGTTTAATTTCTAGTTTTACCTTGGAACTATGCCCTACAGTAAATTTCAAAACTTTCCTGCATTTTTTTTTTCAATGAAATTTGGCTTCTCGCCGATATCTTACAATTTGTCACCTTACTTTTCGAAAGCTTTTCTAAATGTCGATTTTCATACGCACCATCCTGATGAAATTGCGATCGCCAGCAGGAAGTTACAAATCGTTCATTTATTTTTCTCCATTGTACGACGTATTTATTCATTTATTTTGTAGGCTAATATCACACTTGAAAACGGAACGTCAACTAAAAATAGGTGGATCGCATAGCTATTTTACAAAAACGAATGAAAGTCGTCGAATACATCAACAATCAGCTGCTTATTTAGTTAGACGCTCCGCAATGTTCAATTATAGCGTCAAGGGACCTGAAGCACAAGATATTGTTGAATATCACTTCTTCGTCACGACTCAGTCTTTGCAAAAAAAAAAAAAATTATCTTATTTTGCCGATGACGATAGAGGTGCTGGTACACGTACAGTAGGCTGCTCGTGATAAATACCAACAAGAGAAGCGGAACGAAATAATATCGCAGTTATCGACAAGACACTTATAGTACGACAATTTATTGGTAAATTTGAAGTGGTGTTGTGATTGGTACAGCAAATGCGATATTTCAGGCGTGTGCTAATATTTTCTCCATAGAACTATGTCGCAAATAATGTTCTTGAAGTCGGCACATTCGTCAATCGTATACTAGTGTCAATTCTGGGCTTTGTGTGACATTCCTGACGGTCGCCTTAGGGTGTGTGTTGGTAAATCACTGATTGGTTTAGGTTACAAGCCAACGGCCTGAATGAGTTTCAGTGCCATTTTTTCAGAAATCATTTCTAGTACATTAATCTGTTTCCGCAGGAGCAACACTTCGTTACAATCCCATTAACTCCCACAATTGATTTCTCGCGCATGCGCTATTCATACGAGGGCGCAACCAATTTCTTCTAAGCAGAAACGAAAAGATACGTTGGATGTTTTTTTTTTGATCCCGAAAACGTTGCGCGTCAGTAGTCTATCCAGCTTGATAGCGTTTCGTGGCTCTACTACGTACCACTGCGTGCCTGGCGAGCATCATGACGTTTAGCAACAACAAAAAGAAATCAGGGAAGGACACGCACGTGGCTGTCGGAAATGGAGCAAACGAGACGAGGAAAACTTAGAGGACCCAAACCAACTTTAGCGCTAAAAGATTGCCAATAGACATGGTATTTTGTAGGCGACTTCTGGTGCGGATGAACAGGTGTTGAAATCACCTTTATTCTTTCAAAGAACTGAGATAAGTCGACACCGAAGATGCTGGAAAAGAAGGGGCTCACGTTGAGCCAATACACTTGAGATACCAAATGGTCGATATGTCTTGAGAGCAAAAGACCAAAAATGATTCGCAAGTTTGAGGCATGAAGCCAGTTTACACTGCAGCATGCGCCGCTGCAGCCGCATAATGGTCCCCGTTTGTTCATTAGCTATTCCCGCTCTGGCGAGACTCTTGCACGTCGTCCTAAAGAATTTTTGGCACCAAAGCTGAAACGCCTTATCAAGATGTCACCTTGGTGTTTCTTTATTCCTGCTGTTGTTTTATCTTTTTTTCTTCTTTGCTCCTCGCTGTAAACAGCATTTCACGAAATCGTTCGCCCGTAGTAGACGACATTTTAGCATTTTTTTTTCTCTCTCGCTTTTTCTATAAACATAGTTGCTGTTAGCCAAAAGTCTTTGTTTCCATGTGACGCAGTAACGGATTGGTTTTCCTACGAACCATGCCGTACCTAAATTGACTGTCAACTATTGTAATGAGATAGCGACAACAGTTGGATTCGAGAATTTGACAGTATGTCATTGCGATAGGCCGTTGATGATAGAATTAAAAATTTCCATTCCTAATCAAATATTGCACACTCCAGATGCCAGCCGCAAATTAATTTACATTGCAGTTTGTTCAACAACAAAACAAACAAAAAGGAAAAGGATAAAATAAAAAAAAAAATTAAGAAAGAAAAGGAAAAAAAACCCTCGTTTTGCCTTCTTTGGACCGAGTAAATTCTTTTTAATGTTGATAAACGTTTCCTTTTACAAGCTTTTCCGCTGAAAAAGGTTCGTTATCAAATCATAAAAATCTCCATTCTATAGAGCGACGTTGTAGAATCAACTATAGAAGACTACGCTAAGATTTTCTTTCAATACATGTGGGTCGCTTTTTGTTGAAGTTTTCAAGTTAGCGTTCAAAGTCAGGTTTTTTTTTCCTGGGAAGCTTCGCGTACGAGACTGATATAAATGCAGGCGTACGTTAGGTTGTTGCATTCACTCTGTTGTTGTGAGTTACGGTTGAGTTGGGGATTCAGCAGCACTAAAGGGAGTGCTTTCCTGCAAATGGCCTTGTTAGGTCGATACAGGTAGGCTGATCCGCATCCAGCCATGCGTGTAAAGCGGAGAACAATAGGAAATATTGGGAAAGCGAGAGGGAGACGAAAGGTATAGGGGTGAGGAAAAACGAGCGTTTTTTTTGGCCAGTAACAGGAGCCACACCTTTTCTTATTCTCCGTTTTGTTGGAGACAAGCTAGCGAATTGTGTACGTCTCCGATGTTGTTACATCCCCTGCCCCACCCTCGAAGGTCCAGTGTTTTTATGTCCTGACGAAAGATCAACGAACATCACCGATTCGCTGACAATGTTACTATCGATTGGTCGCCAACCCAGCACCGAAACAAGGCGCCTTTCCAAACCTAGTAGCGGTTTTATAGCACGGTGCACAACTGTCTGTACTGCCACTACCTGCCATTTCCAAATCCGTATTCGAAAAGACAGTGAAACGGGAAGAGGAAGAAAAGAAAAACATGCAAATGTCGTTTCAAAACTACGCAGGGGCCATTTTCATCGCTTGGACAAAAGCCAAAAACGAACTAGCAGTCGGGTAAGAACTACGACCCTTCTAGGCTTTGAGACATATTACCTCACGGCCTCCTAAAGTCGCAGTGCATTTTAGTCGTCCCCTCTTTATGTTCGAATGCCTATTAACCAATGCCCGTCTGATGAACGAGGTAAAAAAAAAAAATTACAGGCAGCGTCCACAAGCTGGCATATGACGTCAGTATAATGTTCGTCGAACCATATAGCCTGTTTGGCCTTGTGTGTATGCCAACGGTGGAAAAGAGGCAACTGAACAAGTAATTAACTGTCAATCCTGTGTGGGAGTGGAAGAGTGCGCAGACCGGCTGGTCGTGTTGTATTCGCATGGTGAAAGAAAGACACTAAATTATGAAAAGACCTGTCGTCTGCCGGGCAAAGCATAAGAGGAAGGCTTTAACGTTTACCTTGCCAGATTATCAGGTTTGGTGACTCGTGTTGCTTGCTTGGTTACACAATAATTACGGTTGGTAATTTTGTTTTCGTCTGTCTGCTTACAACCAACTTGCAAGTCAGAAGCAAAATGAATCTCACTTTCGCGCAAATGTAATACCTGCAAGCACTCAGAACATTAAGGGAAGTGTTCTGCTTGTGTAACGAAGAGCCGAAAATGGCAGATAATGTGGAACTGGACTAAGAATAAAATAGGAAAACGTCGTAGCGATTGTTTAAGCTAAAGCAATCCGAATCCAAGCTCCATCCTTGTTTGCTATTCAATTTGAAACACGGTTGATCGATAAAGAATGAATTGCCTTCACGAAACAAAATGGGGAGAAAGCTTCGCGCAAGTGCCTGCTTCGACTAAGTTCAAAGACCCCGATAGGAGACAAGGTAGAAAAAGGCTCGTTCCAAAGTTCGGTAGTACCTTTGCTTGTACTTGTTGCGCATCTGCGCGGAAAGCAACCCAAATGGCCCACACAGCCTTTGCATTTGATACTATTGCCAGTCGTGAGGTGACGCAATGTTAATAAAACACGTCGCTCATTAAATATTACATTTTCAATATCGAGCTTTCGTCTTTTGGTATTCTATTGTACGCTTCTCCGCGGAAACTCGTAAGCTTTGGGCAATAGATAATTAACAGCACATCCAAGCGAAACTAACAGAAACTCAATACTAGCGAGCTTTCTTTTACCACTAACTAATCGGCAATGCTATGAAGTTGTGGACTAATAGCAGATTTTTATGTTGAGTACGCAAAAATCGTAAAGTTGTTTTAATTGACTTTACATCATCTTAAACTTTAAGTTAAATTAGAATTTGTAAACGTTATTAATACTGACCATACCTGATTATTCCCTATTGGATGTTGGGGCAGCGTCAGTCACGTTTCCTTATTCGAACTTCTTAATAAAATTTCGATGGCGCCGTAAGACCCTCGAAAGTTTTAGCACCAATCCCTTACTTGTTGGTTTTTTTTTCTTTTCTTTTTCTTTTTCTTTTTTTTTTGTTTTATGTGCAGGTTGATATTAGCAGCCGGCAGCTGGTCGTTTGGATAGACACATGGATAGCACTTCTGTTCAGAAAGACGAGAACCATCAAACAGATTTTAAAGCTGGCTGTCTCAAGAATAATGTGTATTATTTCAGTCAAGGTTTTGTATTCAGACTACACAGACAGAGAGAAGCACGTCTGAACTGAGCGGTTATCGCCTACGAACTGACTGGACTGTGGATGACTCAATGCAGAACGATGTTACGCAAGCGCGCGGAGAACGCCGAATGCGCACCACACGCATTTACGTAGTCGCTGAGTTCCGTACATAGGACGATGGGTTACTTCTTGCTTTTTATAGGCAGTATTGCAATCGTCTACAATCGCTCGCAAACATACATTAGTCTCATAGTTTGTCGATGTTTTTTTCTTCTTACCTTTCCTTTTTTAGGGAAAAGTGTATTAAATTTACCACTTGCATGCCTCGTATTCCAACGTTCTTCTTCAAAAGTTGGTTATGGTATCTCTACGTCATATTTCAGTAGTTCCTATGTGATACGATACGTCAGAGAAATAAAACGGGCTCTATCCGATCAATACCATTCTCTGAGTTGAAACGGCTGTGTGAACGCTAGCGAATAAAACGCCGCTGATAAGTTCCATATCGCACGTCGTAATTACGATCTCTTTATAAAAAGGTTAGCTAATACAAGCAGGAGGTTTCCTTATAAGAGACCTAAAATCCTAAGGAGAAATTATGAAACCCATGTTTCGTTTTCCTGTTGCCACACCATAGGTTACGTAGTAGCCTAATTACGTCAGGTGGCATAAATTGCCCACTGATTCAATCTTCTGATTAAATCGGTTTTCTTGTTATAAGTAATAGGTCTGGTACTGGAAAATCTGTACTGTTAATAACATCAATGTAAGATCTAATTAAAAAATCTGTTGAGAATCGACCTAACAAAGGTGGGGTTTAAAAAGAAAAAAACCAACACCATTTGTAAAACTATTATCATTATTTTTTAATATTAGACTGTAAAATTTTTTAAAAATTTGTTTCGATTAGATGTTACCCAATACCATATTATTTGATAGCATTTGAAACTAAGTCATACTAGTTACACAAAACATCACGTGGGAGCAACAATTGGGGCATGATCCTCCTCCGAGTCCCATTCCAAATCTGGTTATTGTTCTACTCTAAAATTCAATCTACTTTACACAAAGGCATTTTATAGCATTTCTCTAATGTTTGTAGATTGAGAGATGAAAAGCGCAAAATCTCCCGACCGTAAGCATCATAGTTCAGTAGACATGCTCTAACTGTTCTAGCAAACGTTTAGACGACAGAAAGCAGATAAAAATTATTCCCAAACCGTT